>NC_045798.1:27176183-27477933 GCF_009873245.2 Balaenoptera musculus
AGAGCCCACAAGCCACAACTACTGAGCCCACGCGCCTAGAGCCCGTGTTCTGCAACGAGAAGCCTCCGCAATGAGAAGCCCGCGCACCGCAACAAAGAGTAGACCCCGCTCACCGCAACTAGAGAAAGCCTGTGCACAGCAACGAAGACCCAACGCAGCCAAAAATAAATTAATAAAAAAATAAAAGTTTTACAGTTTTAGTTCTTAGGTCTTTGATCCATTTTGAGTTAATGTTGGTATATGGTATGAGACTGGGGTCCCACCTCAATATCATACATGTGGTAATCCAGCAGATGTCCCAGCACCATTTGTTCTTTTCCAAGATTGTTCTGGCTATGCTGGGTCCCTTGAGTTTCCTTAGTATCATTTTGTCAGTTTCTACAAAGTCTGTTAGAAACTTTTCCTCATACTTGAAAAATGTATCAATTCCCAGAGCAGGCGCTCCAGAGCCAGTGTTCTCAGCAACATGGGACCTTTGGTAAGTATTGTGTTGTGATTCACGTATTTTAAAATTTTACCCTTATACATTATAAAATATTTTAAACATACAAAAAATAAATAATAAAACAAACGACAGTGGGTTCCTTACCCAGTTTAAATTAAAAAATAAGATCGAAAGAAAGCAAGCTAGCTCCCCATGCTACCGCTGACTTGCCCCACACCTCGTGTTCTTCACAGCTGAACTGGAGAAAGTCACGAGGACTACACGGAGTCTCTGTATTCTCTCAGCTCCTCAGTACATGCAAGTGAAAACGGAGCGAATGAAAACCAAAGAAGCAGAATTTCTGAGGAGGCCTCCGAGCAAGCACGCCGACGCCGGGTAGTGCAGGAGGAGGCCTGGCTGTCACCCTGCAAATGGCAGAGGGCAGGAGCACAGCCCTGGACCTGTCAAAACTGGCCACACCCAGGCCTTTCTAGCAGGTCTCAGCAGTTGTTCAGAAAATGCTAGTCTTTTCATGCGGTTTGCCGTTTTCACTATATACACTTGTGCTTTTCTCCTCCAATAGCTGTCCCTGATTAAACAGAGATAGCAGAAGACGTATTCGGTTTCAGTCAAAAGGCCAACCCTGGGCTTGCGAGGTCCGTAAAAAGGGCTGAAGGTAGGAGAGAGTCTCCTTCATCAGATGTGCACGGCCTCTTCCCGCTCTCCCCAGGCTGTGCTCTTGCCCTCTTATTCCAGCGGCTGCTTGTGCCCCTCAGCCCTCCTCTAATTAGCCTCCAGGTCACTTCCCAGTTCTGATGCTCTCGGCCTCCTGGTCTCTGGGTTTCACCTTGGCCCCCACCATGGGGACTCAGCGTTTACCGCTGTAAACCAGAGACATGCACTACTTCTGCATAATACTAAACAACGTGCAAAACAGTTGATGTGGGCTTCCCTGGTGGCGCAGTGGTTGAGAATCTGCCTGCCAATGCAGGGGACACGGGTTCGAGCCCTGGTCTGGGAAGATCCCACATGCCGTGGAGCAACTAGGCCCGTGAGCCACAACTACTGAGCCTGCGCGTCTGGAGCTTGTGTTCCGCAGCAAGAGAGGCCGCAATAGTAAGAGGCCCGTGCACCGTGATGAAGAGTGGCCCCCGCTTGCCACAACTGGAGAAAGCCCTCGCATAGAAACGAAGACCCAACACAGCTAAAAATAACTAAATAAATAAAAAATAAAAATAAAGGAATTCCTTTAAAAAAAAAAAACAGTTGATGTGTATTTAACATATAAGCTTAATTTAAAAACAACCAAGCGATAAGCACATGTTCAGCAATGCACCCAGCTGTAATAAGCCTCTATGCACTGCCGCTGCAGGTGCCGACGCAGAGGTCCTGGGATCCCTGGCTGTGATCTCATCCAGCAGATGCCAAACCTTCCTGAATCTGCAGAGTACTTAGAGCTGCTATTATTATACCACCCACCACCCCCAGGGAAAGTGGTTTCTGCCTAGGCAGAGAGCAGTCCCACCTGCAGGAATTCAGATGTTAAGAATTAAAGTGGGTGTTTGGGTGTCTTTTGCTTTGCTAGATGGGGGGAAGTAACACAAGTAGCAAAGAGGGTAGGCTCTGACCCCAGACCCCCAGGGTGTGTGACCTCCTGGGCAAGTTACCTGGCATCTGTGTGCCTGAGCCTCCTCGTCTGCAACCTGGGGAGAGCAGCAATGTACCTGCTTCACGGGCCTTGCAAGGGGACATCACATCACTTTAGAGGGAGCAATGGGGCCTGGCCGTTAGACCCAGGGCCAGCCCCTGACAGAATGGGAAGAGCTTTAACTCTGGGTGCTAACACCACACTGGAAGCATGCACCAACCAGGCAATTTGGATCTGGTGGTCTTTTAGACAAGAGTGCTCAAGGTCTTCCTTGCCCGGGCTGTATACCAGGCAGCCTGAGGTGCCCATGGGTAACCGGTTTCCTTCAGGGTGGACACCTCTGGACCCACCTGCTTGCCAGGATTCCAAGAGAAGGTTAGCTCCTTCTCCATGACCTCCTCTGCCTCCCGGCCCCTCCTGGAGTCTAAAAACAGAGAAATCACTCTTCCATATCCTTTTCTTTGCTCTGGGTCTCACCTTTTACATTCTTTCACAGTCATTCTAATGGGGTCTCAGGTGGGAGGGGCAGGTAACAAGTGTGCCCAGCTGCCACCTGACTGGAGAGTCCCTCTGGAGCCCCACCCTGGAGGAAAGGTCTCGCCGCACGACGGGGCCCAAGGCTCCATGTGGGGCTTGAGCAGGACTAATAAGCTGCATCGGACAGCAGTGTCCAAGTAGAAAGTCTGTCTCTAAAAATGACACAGGAAACTTCCCAGACCTCTCTATAAATACCTCTCTTCCAAATAGTCAGGGCCTCCTCTTGAAGTTAGGGATTTAGAACCAGCCTGACCAAAGGAAATGCAACTGAAATTGCTAAGGTGTGGTGTGGGCTGCAGTAAGGAGAGACGAGGACAGTGACAGGGGCTGTTGTGCTGCCAGTCGCCCCCTCGGAATGGAAGGCTTATTCTTCAGCTGCTGGGAGGGTCTCTGTGGTGGCCAGTCTCCAAGATGGCAGCCAACAACCGCTGGCCTCCCTGGATGCACAGGCCGCAGCGCACAGAGAAGGTGGAGGCGACTCCCTCCCCAGACTCCACACTGGCCTTAGGACTTGCTGTGACCCAGCGATGTTCTAGGACTTCAGGGGACTGACAGCTTCCACGTCCCCTGCCTTGAAAGCCAGCCGCTGTGCCGTAACGAAGCCCGGGCTATGCTGCTGGAGACACCAGGTGGCTGCCAGCTGAATGTGGCTGCGCCGAGGTCACCAGTGAGACCAGAAGAATGGCCAGCCAGGCAGTTCCAATCACCCTAGTCCTGACCCACAGAATCAGGACAGGTACCAACTCATTGCTCTAGGCCACTACATTTTGGGGTAGTTCCTTATAAAGCAATAGACAACAAATAATACTGGACCAACAAGTTGTGTATTTCGAAAGTTTAAATAATTCAATAAGCCCTCACCAAGGTTCTTATCTCCCAAATATCTGCAAATTATGTATCTAATAAGAGACTTGTATCCAAAATTTATAACAAGTTCTTACAATCTAGCAATAAAAAGACCAACAACTCAATTTTAAAATGGGCAAAGGATCTGAATAAACATTTCTCCAAAGAAAATATACAAATGACCAATAAACACAGTAAGTCATCTGGGAATGCAAATTAAAACCACAATTAGATACCACTTCACACTCATTATGATGGCTATAATAAAAAAAAAAACAGTAACAAGTATTGATGAGGAATGGAGAAACTGGAACCTCATACACTCCTAGTGGGAATGTAAAATGGTGCAGCTGCTTTGAAAACAGTCTGGCAATTCCTCAAAAGGTTAAATACAGAGTTAGCATCTGATTCAGCAGTTCCTTTCCTAGGTATACAGGAAAGAGAAATGGAAACATATGTCCCCAGGAAAGTTTGCACACAAATGTTCATAGCAGCATTATTATAATAGCCAAAAAGTGGAAACACTCCAAATGTCCATAAACTGGTGATGGATAAATAAAATATGGTACATCCATACAATGGAATATTATTTGGCAATAAAAAGGAATAAAGTACATGCTACAACATGGTTCATGGGTGAACATTAAAAATATTATGCTAAATGAAAGAAGCCAGTCACAGAAACATATATTTTATGACTGCATTTATATGAAAAGTACAAAATAAGCAAATCTATAGCAACAGAAAGCAGATAAGTGGTTGCTTAGGACTGAGGGTTGAGGGAAAATGGGGAGTGCTGGCTAACGGGTATAGAGATTCTTTAGAAAATGCTCTAGGGAGTACCCTGGGGGCCTAAGTGCTTAGGATTCCGTGCTTTCACTGTCATGGCCCACGTTCAATCCCTGGTCGGGGAACTGAGATCCCATAAGCTGCAAGGTGTGGCAAAAAAAAAAAAAAAAAAAGAAAAGAAAAAAGAAAATGCTCTAAAATGGATTGTGGTGATGGTTGCACAACTCTGTGAAGATCCTAAAAGACCACTGAACTGTACACTTTAAATGGGTGAATTGTACAGTGTATGAATTAGAGCTCGATAAAGTTGTTATAAAAAAAGAATATAACGCTTACCATTTTCTATGTCCACAGCACGAGCCCGCCCACCTCAGTGCACAGGCTTCTGCTGCTCGTCCTCCACCTACTTGTGCTAACAAACACATGCTGGTGTGCTCTGACCTCCAAGCCCAGGCTGTACACACGGTTTCTGTTTTGGAAGCTGTGCTCTCCGGCCAGTCATCTCTACCTTTCCATTTCAGAAAATGTTTACCTCATCTAAACACTCAGACCAGGCTAAGTTTCCCCAACGGACCTCTGTACATCTTGACAGTTGGTTTACCTAAACCCGGATCCAACCATAAATAGTATCTGCTTTTGATTCTTTTTTTTCCCCTTCTATTTTTAAAAAAAATTTATCTATTTATGTATTTTTTTTGGCTGCGCTGGGTTTTCGTTGCTGCGTGCGGGCTTTCTCTAGTTGCGGTGAGTGGGGGCTACTCTTCGTTGCAATGCGTGCGCTTCTCATTGTGGTGGCTTATCTTGTTGCAGAGCACAGGCTCTAGGTGCACGGGCTTCAGCAGTTGCAGCACACAGGCTAAGTTGCGGTGCTCAGGCTCTAGAGCGCAAGCTCAGTAGCTGTGGCGCACAGGCTTAGTTGCTCCACGGCATGTGGGATCTTCCCGGACCAGGGCTCGAACCCGTGTCTCCTGCATTTGCAGGCAGATTCTTAACCACTGCGTCACCAGGGAAGTCCGTTTTTGATTCTTGACACACAGTAGGTCTTAGAGCTCCAGCACCACGCTCGGGCACCAGGTGCTCGGCAGAACTGGTGCAGCAGACACAGCCCGCCCTGCAAGAGCCAGGTAACCCAGACAAGCCGCTTGCTTCTTTGTGCCTGTTCTGTTTCACTTCTACAAGCAGCTCTACCCCAAGGCAAGCGCACAGATGACAGGAGGTGGTCACGTGAAGCCCGTGGCGATGCCCAGTTCACGCAAGAGCTCACACAGGAAACGCACCCCAACCACTCCACCTGTGACGTTCCTAAGCCTCGTCCTCACCAAGGCCTCACCCTCCACAAGCATCACCTGCATCATTTAACAAAAGGGGACAGGCCCACCCGTCAGGGCCCTGACCCCCAGGAGGGCTGAGCCTGAGGACAGAGCAGTTCTTACTCAGAGCACTGTCCACAGGGACCACCGGGGCCCGAGGGAGCGCCCTACAGGATTCACGGGAGCTGACCATGAATGGGGGTGCCAACAGCAAGGTCTGGGGTCGGAGGCTGTGCCTGCATCCTGGATGCCCACCCAATCCCCTCCCACACCTGTACCACAGACACAGGATCTTCCCACAGAGTGCCACCCAACAGTGAGCAGCCACCCCATCCCCATGGCCTGGCACCCTGCCCTCCAGCAGCGTCCCCACAGGGGGCCACCCCCCAGGGCCTTACCCGGGTCTTGGCCTTCAGAAACACGTGGCTCTCCATGTCCTTGCTGGATTTACTGTGGGCCACGCCAGCCTTCCTCATGGCATCCTCTCTGGAACACAAAGGAGGAGAGATGTTGACACAGGCTCCCTGGCCAGCAGGCCCACACAGCAGCTGCCCGGGGCCCACGGGTGTGGCCTGGCCCACCAGCCTGGTTGAGGCCCAGGAGAAGCACAAAGGGAGGGGCTCTCAGCACAGCGATGAAAGGCAGCTGAGTAAAGGAGAAGGCGGGCAGCGCCACGAGAAGGAAGGAACAGGAAAGGCGGTCACCATGAAACAAAGCAGCCACCCAGCTTGAGCGGGCAGAGGGGCCAGGCCCAGAGGCCGCTCACAACCAGCACATTAAACAACAGGGCGGCCAGCCGGCCTCCATTTCCTGCCCTCTGCGTGACCTGAGCCCCCACCCAACTCTGGCGTCAAGAGCAGTGGGACCCTTACTCTGGAAGCCTCCTCTGGTGGAACAGAGGGGCCATGCCAGTCACCTCTCAGTCCCTCCCAAGGCAAAGGTCCCTGTGTTGGACACGCAGGTCTTCTCAGTGGGACCAAGGAGATGAGCCCGACCTCAACAACTTCCAGTTGGGGGCAGGAGACAGACCACACAAATGCCAACACATGCATGGCAAGAGACGGAATGTGAGCCCAGGTTTTCATCACATGATGCTCTGCTGCACACGGCTAAGCCCGAGCTCCTCTGGGTGGTAGAACACATTCCCCCCCCCCCAACCCCCGGACGAAGGTAAGGATAGGTGAGCATTTGTTAGAAAGGAAGGAGCCCGTCAGGCTCGGGTCCCCCCAGGCCTGGACCCTCTGCTCACAGCTCGCCTTCTTCTCCGCAGGATGGGTCTCCCGGCCTGTCTTCCCAGCGCTGGGCTCACTGATAAAGATGCCCCTCCCCCCAGGGAATCCAACAAGTCTAGTCCAGCTGGTGCTGGAAGGCTTTCTGATGGCTCCAAACACACACACACCCCGGGTACTGAAAGAGCATGCACATGGGCTGCAGGACCACATTTGTGATCCCGAGAGAAACCCCAGACAAGAGGCTAAATGCTAAGAGATGGACAAATCTGTACTAACGTATAAAGAAAGATAAAATGCTGCTGAGCCACCACACTGCCAGATTCCGCACGTGAGGCCAGAGCCCCCACCTCCCGCCTGCTTCCCTGAGCCTGCACCAGGGCCAGGAGGCAGCAACGGGTTCCCGCTGGAGAAGCATCCAGAGTGGAGCAGACGCTCGCACGAGGGGACGTGTGACCAGGATCAAAGAGAGGCAAAAGGAAGGATGCAGGAGAACAAGGCGAGACACTGACAGGGCAGGGGGACCCGGCACGCAGGGGCTGAGGCCAGCGGGGCAGGCGCCCCACGCGCGGACGTGGGTTCTGAGTCCTAGAGCATCTCCGACAAGTGACTGAGCAGACCTGTCTTCAAGGAGGGGTATCCCCAGCGCCCCCATCCCTCCTACAACAGCCGTGTGAGGCTAACCCTGCCACAGAGGCTTGCCCGAAGCTGAGGGCCACAGAGCCGTGGACCACTGGGGCAACCCTGAGGACAGCAGTGGACACGTGAGGGGGCCGTGACGGCTGGCGGCTGGTTGGGAGGAGGCCCCAGGAGCCAGGTGAAGCGCAGAGAGGCCAAGAGGGCGCAGAGGGCCCTGCGCCACGAGCAGCAGACCTGGGGGCTTGGCCAGGCGCCTAGCTGGTGACAAGTGGTCCTCCGAGCTGCTGGCAACAACTCTGAAGGGCGCAGGCTTGCAGGCCCCCCGCAGACACTGCATCTTGCCCGCAGCAGAGACCCTGGCACGTCCGCAAAGACAAGACAGACCTGGGCTTCGTGGTGGAGGGACCTCTCCAGGCCCGAAGACACCGGATCTGCTGGAGCAGGAGCCCTGGCCTGTCGTGGTCAGGGCAACGCCACAGACGATGGGGACGCACGGGCACCGGCTGTTAGTGACTCAGAGCCCGAAGAGCATCGACTACACAGGAGGCCAGAAACAGGTGTCTGTGGACAAGCAAGAATGGAACACAAGCAGCAGGCAGCAGGGCCTGGGTAACCACCCAGCTCTGCCTGGTGGTCTCAGCGTGCTTGTGCTCATCGTGCTCAGGGAAGGGGTCTCACGGCAGGGGCGGGGGGAAGGCTCTGCCAGGAGCACCAGCCACATCCCCACTGCGCCCCCAGCGCCGCCCGAACAGGAGAACCGACAGGCATCCTGAACACTGTTCTCAGTTCTGCAAACCATACTGTTAAAAATGTTCTTGCTCTTGGGACTTCCCTGGCAGTCCAGTGGTTAAGATTCTGTGCTTCCACTGCAGGGGGCACAGGTTTGATCCCCCGTCAGGGAACTAAGATCCCACATACCGTGCAGCACGGCCAAAAATTAAAAAAAACAAAAAACAAAAAACGTTCTTGCTCCTGTTTCCAGTCTGCAGATGATACTCCATGAAATAGAAGATGAGACAAAAAAGGAAGCAGGCAGTTCTGCTGTTCTAATCCTCCACTTTCCCCCAAGGAAAGGGCCTGTCCTGTCATTTTCGGCCACCTCAGCATTTTGTCAGAGGCGCCGTCCACCATCCAGGCTCTGACCACGACGTACTGCATCTCACGCGCCTGGCATAGGTGCCGGCTCCCTCGGCTCCCTCCTTCGCACTCAGGACCCAGGGCTCCTGGGCCTCCGCCCCCAGATAACAGGCCCCTGCTGGCGACTGTCAATAAACGCAGTCAAACTAGCACAACCGGGGTAGAGGGACAGCCTCAGAGCCCCGGAGGGAGGAACGTGAGCACGTGGTCTGCCCCACAGGCGAGACCCCGGCCACAGGTCCAGTACCTTGGCGGCCGTCAGGGAGGCATCAGTACCATGAGAGACAGAAGGGCTGTCTGCAGGCCACGGCCTGGGCGGACCAGCCCTGACAAGATGACTGGGGGCTGAGAGCATGCAGCCCCCACTGAGACCCAGGCTCCACAAGGCACCTGGGGGTGGGAGAGGGTTGGGGGGGCTGCCCCTGCTCCACAGCCACCCGTCTGCCAGGCAGAGCTCCACTGGTCTCTGGTCCAGACCTGACCCACCACCCAGGCCCCGTGAGTCCCGCACCTGGAGCCCAGACCCCACCTGCAGTGACACACAAAGAAAACACCCAGCAGCCTGAGCTCTGTGCCCCCCAATGGTCCAGACGGGATGCCCGGGAGCCTCCTCTTCGCTTCCCGATTCTGAACGCCATTCCCTGCAGTTCAATCCTCACCGCATGTCACACTGCACCTGTGGCCATCCCTGTGGTGGCCTCTGTCTCCAGGCCCCACTCCCATCCCTACCCCCTCTGCCAGCTCCCCAAGTCTCTGTCCAAGTCCGTGTCCCACCTGCCTCAAGGGCCTCCCTCTTCAGCAGCAAGGGAGGCAGCCCGTCCAGCGAGGAGCCCCCTCCCCTCCCTCACCCACTCTGCTCGTTCTCCCAGGGCAGCTCTCTCCCTAGCCCTGCCCGCTGGGCCCTCCGACCTTGTACTTACACAGCACCCCTAATCTCTGCCTCACGGAAACCCTGTGGTCACTCTGACCACACCCATGGCACCTCCTGTGGAAATCGCTGGCTTCCTGTCTGTCCCACGAACACCTGGAGGACAGACCGTGGCATCCACCTCTGCGTGCTGCAGGAGGTCATCCATGTCAATTTTTTGTAACATGAGGGGTGGCGACACCATGTACTTTGACAGACACGACATGCAGAACCCAGAACTGCTGTGGCAGGCTCGGGGGACACCAAGCCTGGCACAGGCACGTCCCAGTGGTAGAGGCCAGGGGGCTTGGGGAAAGGCCTGTGCTGGGCAGACGGACCTGGCAGAAAGCAGAGAAGGGAAGGCCTGGGCTCCGATCACTTGTACAGAACACACAGACCGGGGATCAAGTTCCACCCTGGCCACTGGCCAGCTCTGGGTCCTGGAGGCACTCCACCCCCAGGCACATCCTCTCTATAAAGGATGCTCAGAAGGTCCAGCCTCAGCACACCTGCTCCTCCTCACCTCCACCCTGTCTCCAAAGTGGGAAACTCAATCTGTCGACTGGAGTCCAGTCCTCATCCCCGACATTGGAATCTGCAGAGGAAAGGCAAACACCCAGCCCACTGTGTGTCTCTGGGCAGGTGCGCCTGTATGTAAGCTCAACGTGCGCTCAGGCTCCCATCTGCCCTCGCTGCCCACCACCCCCCCCCCCCCCCTGATCCCCCAGGGAGGCGCCACCTTGAGGTGCCTGTGTGTCTTCTCCTACAGAAGGAGGACGGTGACAGTGCCACCTCACGGGGTCGTCCTGAGGATTACAGCAGTAACATCATCAGGCACACTGGCACGGGAAGCACCAGGGTGTTAAGGAAATCAGTCAGAGAACAGTCTCGCCTGACTCTCCCACCCATGTTCCCTTCTCTCCTGACCCCACCCTCCTCAATGCTGCCTCCCCGGGTCCAACGGAGGCTGAGTTCCCAGGATCCCAAGCTTCTTGGCTCTGGACCGGTGTCTAAACTCCTGGCCTCAGGTGGACGGGATGCCCTCCACCCACCCAAAGACTTTCATTCTGCCCAGAGGAATCTTCCCCTGATTTGAGAACCATGACACCCATCAACCAACTGGCCTCTCATGGATGGAAGTTTCTGTCAGCCCTGCCCCACCCTCGAGGAGAAGCTTCCTGGTGAAGTACCGCCTGTGTGTGCAGTCTGTTCACCAAACTGGGACAGGAGGCTGCAGCTGGTGTGTGCAACCCTTTACCCAGTGTAAGATCCCAAACCACAAAAGTACCGGAAGACAACAAGAGGGCAGTTACATACCCAACATCAGGAGGAGGAAGGCTTTCCTAAGCACATCACCCAAAGTAAACGCCAAAAAGCGGAAAAGATTTTACCAAATGGAAAACAGATTCCTCCCACATTTTTATCAGCCACCAACCAGAGAGATAAGAAAAAGGTATCTGAACCTCAGCAGCTCAAGCCCTGCCCTGACGTCTGAGGAGGGGTGCTGAGGGCAGCCCCCATCCCACTCTCAGCCAAGGCCTGTGTGTCTGGGGATGAGCTCCCCACACTTGTGGCACAGCCCCAGATGATGTTTGTTTGGTAAAGCACAGCTCAGGTCAGCACAAGAGAGAACTGTCCCACCCTCCCTAAATGCCAGTTGGGCCCATGAATCCCACAGATGTGGCCAGCCCAAAGCTTCTGTGCCTGCCCAGTGCCAAGGAATTCTGGGAGCCTGCCTCCAGACGAGACAGGAGGTGAAGACAGACCAGAGGAAAACAAATCACCACACTGGCCCTGAGAGGGAAACACAACTTTGACAAATTCTCACTACATCTATGGGTTTCATATTTTCAAGTGAGAAAGGACCTATATGTCCTTTGGTTTGTCTCCCAAAATATTATACTCTCTGAGGCACCAAATTTTTTAAAACTCGGGAATTTGTTTGGAGAGGAGGATGATAAAGGATCAGTCAGAATAAAAAAATACAGGTTGCAGGACTTCCCTGGTGGCGCAGTGGTTAAGAATCCGCCTGCCAATGCAGGGGACATGGGTTCGGGCCCTGGTCCAGGAAGGTCCCACATGCCACGGAGCAACGAAGCCCATGCACCACAACTACTGAGCCTGCGCTCTAGAGCCTGCGAGCCACAACTACTGAGCCCACATGCCACAACTACTGAAGCCCGCGCGCCTAGAGCCCATACTCCGCAACAAGAGAAGCCACCGCAATGAGAAGCCCACGCACTACAACGAAGAGTAGTCCCCACTCGCCACAACTAGAGAAAGCCCGCGCGCAGCAACCAAGACTTAACACAGCCAAAAACAAATAAATTAATTAAAAAAAAAATACAGGTTCCAATGTAAGGTCTGGCTCTCTGAAAAGAGGAAATCCATCTGCAGAAGAACAGAACCACATGATGGGTGAGGTACTAGCTTAAGTCATAATCCAAATACGTTCCTTGCAATAATTTCATTTTAAAAATAAAATTAAACGAGATATGAACCTCCAGGTTGGAAAGGGGGACTGAACCTGTGGGTCTAATTTCCAGTTGCCTTCACAGTGCTCCGTATGAGAGTGAGCAGCCAACCAAGGGCTCCCAGACACCTAACATGGCAGATAAAGACCCTGCGAGAAACTCAGCAGGAAGAAGAAAACAGAAACTATCTTAGTATCCAAGTAGATAAGACAAAGCATCCATTTAACAAGAACAAGATGCTATAAAACCAGAAAAGTCAGATTACAGAAAAAAAAAAGTTCTTACAAATAAAAGCCTATTAGATGTTAGCAGCAAAGGGTCAGAGATAAAATTGAAGAAATCTCCCACACAGCAGAGCTAGAAGACAAAGAGATGGAAAACAGGAGATAAAAGAGATGGAAAACAGGAGATATAAGATAAAATAAAAAGAGGGTCAGAGATTGGTTCATGATGGCGGAGTAGAAGGACTTGTGCTCACTCCCTCTTGCGAGAGCACCAGAATCACAACTAACTGCTGAACGATCATCGACAGGAAGACACTGCAACTCACCAAAAAAGATACCACACAACCAAAGACAAAGGAGAAGCCACAGTGAGATGGCAGTAGGGGCGCAATCACAATAAAATCAAATCCCATAACTGCTGGGTGGGTAACTCACAAACTGGAGAACACTTATATCACAGAAGCCCACCCACTGGAGTGAAGGTTCCAAGCCCCAGGTCAGGCTTCCCAACCTAGGGGTCCAGCAACAGGAGGAGGAATTCCTAGAGAATCAGACTTTGAAGGCTAGCGGGATTTGATTGCAGGACTTCAACAGGACTGGGGGAAACAGAAACTCCACTCTTGGAGGGCACACACAAAGTAGTGTGCGCATCAGGACCCAGGGGAAGGAGCAGTGACCCCATAGGAGACTGAACCAGACCTACCTGCTAGTGTTGGAGGGTCTCCTGCAGAGGCAGGGGGTGGCTGTGGCTCACCATGAGGACAAGGACACTGGCAGCAGAAGTTCTGGGAAGTGCTCCTTGGCGTGAGGCCTCCCAGAGACCGCCATTGGTCCCACCAGAGAGCCGAGTAGGCTCCAGTGTTGGGTCGCCTCAGGCCAAACAACCAACAGGGAGGGAAACCAGCCCCACCCATCAGCAGACAAGCGGATTAAAGTTTTACTGAGCTCTGCCCACCAGAGTAACACCCAACTCTACCCACCACCAGTCCCTCCCATCAGGAAACTTGCACAAGCCTCTTAGATAGCCTCATCCACCACAGGGCAGACAGCAGAAGCAAGAACTACAATCCTGCAGCCTATGGAACAAAAACCACATTCACAGAAAGATAGACAAGATGAAAAGGCAGAGGACTATGTACCAGATGAAGGAACAAGATAAAACCCCAGAAAAACAACTAAATGAAGTGGAGATAGGCAAGCTTCCAGAAAAAGAATTCAGAATAATGATAGTGAAGATGATCCAGGACCTCGGAAAAAGAATGGAGGCAAAGATCAAGAAGATACAAGAAATGTTTAACAAAGACCTAGAAGAATTAAAGAACACCTAGAAGAATTAAAGAACAAACAAACAGAGATGAACAATACAATAACTGAAATGAAAAATACACTAGAAGGAATCAATAGCAGAATAACTGAGGCAGAAGAACAGACAAGTGACCTGGAATTCACTGCCACGGAACAGAATAAAGAAAAAAGAATGAAAAGAAATGAAGACAGCTTAAGAGACCTCTGGGACAATATTAAACACAACAACATTCACAATACAGGGGGTCCCAGAAGGAGAAGAGAGAGAGAAAGGACCCGAGAAAATATCTGAAGAGATTATAGTTGAAAACTTCCCTAACATGGGAAAGGAAATAGCCACCCAAGTCCAGGAAGCGCAGAGAGTCCCAGGCAGGATAAATCCAAGGAAAAACATGCCAAGACACATAGTAATCAAATTGGCAAAAATTAAAGACAAAGAAAAATTATTGAAAGCAACAAGGGAAAAACGACAAATAACATACAAGGGAACTCCCATAAGGTTAACAGCTGATTTCTCAGCAGAAACTCTACAAGCCAGAAGGGAGTGGCACGATATATTTAAAGTGATGAAAAGGAAGAAACTACAACCGAGATTACTCTACCTGGCAAGGATCTCATTCAGATTTGACGGAGAAATCAAAAGCTTTACAGACAAGCAAAAGCTAAGAGAATTCAGCACCACCAAACCAGCTCTACAACAAATGCTAAAGTAACTTCTCTAATTGGGAAACACAAGAGAAGAAAAGGACCTACAGAAACAAACCCATAACAATTAAGAAAATGGTAATAGGAACATATATCAATAATTACTTTAAACGTGAATGGATTAAATGCTCCAATCAAAAAACACAGGTTCGCTGAATGGATACAAAAACAACACCCAGGGCTTCCCTGGTGGCCCAGTGGTTGAGAATCTGCCTGCCAATGCAGGGGACACGGGTTCGAGCCCTGGTCTGGGAAGATCCCACATGCCGCGGAGCAACTGGACCCGTGAGCCACAACTACTGAGTCTGCGCGTCTGGAGCCTGTGCTCCGCAACAAGAGAGGCCGCGATAGTGAGAGGCCCGTGCACCGCAATGAAGAGTGGCCCCCGCTCGCCGCAACTAGAGAAAGCCCTCGCACAGAAACGAAGACCCAACACAGCTAAAAATAAATAAATAAATTAATTAATTAATTAATAAAAAAAAAAAAAAACAAGACCCATCTATATGCTGTCTACAAGAGAACCACTTCAGACTTAGGGACACATACAGACTGAAAGTGAGGGGATGGAAAAAGATATTCCATGCAAATGGAAATCAAAAGAAAGCTGGAGTAGCAATACTCAATATCAGATAAAATAGACTTTAAAATAAAGAATGTTACAAGAGACAAGGAAGGACACTACATAATGATCAAGGGATCAATCCATATTATAAATATATATGCACCCAACACAGGAACACTTCAATACATAAGGCAACTGCTAACAGCTATAAAAGAGGAAATCGACAGTAACACAATAATAGTGGGGGACTTTAACACCTCACTTACACCAATGGACAGATCATCCAAAATGAAAATAAATAAGGAAACAGAAGCTTTAAATGACACAATAGACCAGATAGATTTAATTGATATTTATAGGACGTTCCACCCAAAAACAGCAGATTACACTTTCTTCTCAAGTGCACATGGAACATTCTCCA
The DNA here is from genome assembly GCF_009873245.2 of Balaenoptera musculus. NCBI lineage: Eukaryota > Metazoa > Chordata > Mammalia > Artiodactyla > Balaenopteridae > Balaenoptera > Balaenoptera musculus. The sequence continues at coordinate 27,191,341 of NC_045798.1, forward strand.
GGATAGATCACATCTTGGGTCACAAATCAAGCCTCGGTAAATTTAAGAAAATTGAAATCATATCAAGCATCTTTTCCAACCACAACGTTATGAGATTAGAAATCAATTACAGGGAAGAAAATGTAAAAAACACAAACACATGAAGGTTAAACAACACGTTACTAAATAACCAAGAGATCACTGAAGAAATCAAAGAGGAAATCAAAAAATACCTAGAGACAAATGACAATGAAAACACGATGATCCAAAACCTATGGGATGCAGCAAAAGCAGTTCTAAGAGGGAAGTTTACAGCAATACAAGCCTACTGCAAGAAACAAGAAAAATCTCAAATAAACAATCTAACCTTACACCTAAAGGAACTAGAGAAAGAAGAACAAACAAAACCCAAAGTTAGTAGAAGGAAAGAAATCATAAAGATCAGAGCAGAAATAAATGAAATAGAAACAAAGAAAACAATAGCAGAGATCAATAAAACTAAAAGCTGGTTCTTTGAGAAGATAAACAAAATTGATAAACCATTAGCTAGACTCATCAAGAAAAAGAGGGAGGGGCTTCACTGTTGGCGCAGTGGTTAGGAATCCGCCTGCCAGTGCAGGGGGCACGGGTTCGTGCCCCGGTCCGGGAAGATCCCACATGCCGCAGAGCGGCTAGGCCCCTGAGCCACAACTACTGAGCCTGCGCGTCTGGAGCCTGTGCTCCACAACGGGAGAGGCTGCGACAGTGAGAGGCCCACGCACTGCGATGAAGAGTGGCCCCCACTCGCCGCAACTGGAGAAAGCCCTTGCACAGAAACGAAGACCCAACACTGCCAAAAATAAATAAATAAATAAATTTATTTTTTAAAGAAGCTCCTAGAAGAAAACTTAGGGGAAAAAAAAAATCAAAAAAAAAAGAAAAAGAAAAAGAGGGAGAGGACTCAAATCAATAAAATTAGAAATGAAAAAGGAGGAGTTACAACGGACACTGCAGAAATACAAAGCATCCTAAGAGACTACAAGCAACTCTATGCCAATAAAATGGACAACCTGGAAGAAATGGACAAATTCTTAGAAAGGTATAACCTTCCAAGACTGAACCAGGAAGAAATAGAAAATATGAGCAGACCAATCACAAGTAATGAAATTGAAACTGTGATTAAAAATCTTCCAACAAACAAAAGTCCAGGACCAGATGGCTTCACAGGTGAATTCTATCAAACATTTAGAGAAGAGCTAACACCCATCTTTCTCAAACTCTTCCAAAAAACTGCAGAGGAAGGAACACTCCCAAACTCATTCTATGAGGCCACCATCACCCTGATACCAAAACCAGACAAAGATACTACAAATAAAGAAAATTACCAACCAATATCACCGATGACTACAGATGCAAAAATCCTCAACAAAATACTAGCAAACAGAATCCAACAACACACTAAAAGGATCATACACCATGATCAAGTGGGATTTCTCCCAGGGATGCAAGGATTCTTCAATATATACAAATCAATCAATGTGATACACCATATTAACAAATTGAAGAAGAAAAACCACATGATCATCTCAATAGATCAGAAAAGCTTTTGACAAAATTCAACACTGATTTATGACAAAAACTCTCCAGAAAGTGGGCACAGAGGCAACCTACCTCAACATAATAAAGGCCATATATGACAAACCCACAGCAAACATCATTCTCAATGGTGAAAAACTGAAAGCATTTCCTCTAAGATCAGGAACAAGAAAAGGACGTCCACTCTCACCACTATTATTCAACATAGTTTTGGAAGTCCTAGCCACAGCAATCAGAGAAGAAAAAGAAATAAAAGGAATACAAATTGGAAAAGAAGAAGTAAAACTGTCACTCTTTGCAGATGACATGATACTATACATAGAGAATCCTAAAGATGCCAGCAGAAAACTACTAGAGCTAATCAATGAATCTGGTAAAGTTGCAGGATACAAAATCAATGCACAGAAATCTCTTGCATTCCTATACACTAATGATGAAAAATCTGAAGCAGAAATTAAGGAAACACTCCCATTTACCACTGCAACAAAAAGAATAAAATACCTAGGAATAAACCTACCTAAGGAGACAAAAGACCTGTATGCAGGAAACTATAAGACACTGATGGAAGAAATTAAAGATGATACAAACAGATGGAGAGATATACCATGTTCTTGGATTGGAAGAATCAACATTGTGAAAATGACAATACTACCCAAAGCAATCTACAGATTCAATGCAATCCCTATCAAATTACCAATGGCATTTTTTACAGAACTAGAATAAAAAAATCTTAAAATTCGTATGGAGACACAAAAGACCCCGAATAGCCAAAGCAGTCTTGAGGGAAAAAAATGGAGCTGGAAGAATCAGACTCGCTGACTTCAGACTATATTACAAAGCTACAGTAATCAAGACAATATGGTACTGGCACAAAAACAGAAACATAGATCAATGGACAAGATAGAAAGCCCAGAGATTAACCCACGCACCTATGGTCAAGTATCTATGACAAAGGAGGCAAGGATATACAATGGAGAAAAGACAGTCTCTTCAATAAGTGGTGCTGGGAAAACTGGACAGCTACATGTAAAAGAATGAAATTAGAACACTCCCTAACACCATACACAAAAATAAACTCAAAATGGGTTCGAGACCTTAATGTAAGACCGGACACTATAAAACTCTTAGAGGAAAACATAGGAAGAACACCCTTTGACATAAATCACAGCAAGACCTTTTCTGATCCACCTCCTAGGGTAACGGAAATAAAAACAAAAATAAACAAATGGGCTCTTTGGGCAGTGAACTCGTGGATGGCGAAGATGGTGGCTTTGGGATCCGCCTGGCGGTCGCTGTGCAACCTTCCAAGAGGAAGGCAACGGCCTGCGCCATCTTTGCACAGCTGCAGGCGTACAGGACCCTGATTCTCAAAGGAGGGTCCGCAGCACCTCGAGGGGGATTAAGACGTTCACTGACCTGTGTGTTATTTTTGAATAAAGCTTGAGAGCTTTGGAAGCCCAGCCAGGGCAGCGGCCCTTCACAGAGATTCAGGGATAGCCTGGTGGCTGAAGGCCTAAAGTTTGGAATTCTCCTCTTGGAGAAGTGCTGTTGGGATGGCTGGGATGCCCAGGTAATGGTTCCTGCCACTTCATCAACAAGCTGTGACAAGAAGTGGAGAGTGACAAGAAGTGGAGAGTAGCGTGCCTTCTGCCTGGGTACTGCGAATTTTGCTGACACAAAGGATGTTCTCTACCTGGTGTTGGACAGATCCTCGGAACTTCACATCTTCCCTGCATTAACCCGCGTGAGCAGCTGTCAACCTCCTGGGGTGGAGGGAGGAGACTGCCTAGAAATTGGGACCAAAATCAATAGGTGGCCTTTACTTGGTCTTACCCAAAGGATTCCAATAAAATATTTTAAAGCAAATAAAAAATAGATTGGTCTCAGTGAAAACAAGATGGTACAGAAGATTTAGGGACATGAAAGGTTAACCACCAGTGAATGAGCATCACAGTTGACACCTAGCTGCACCTCTTTGCAGCGACATACAAAAAGTAGATTTGCCACATATTGACGCCAATGTTAAGGATTTCTAGATTGATTGTAATAGTATTCTAATATTTGAGGTTCTTATGACACCATTAACACAGACATCCAATTTGCCTTTTGATCAATTGGTAAAAACATAGGTTGTCCAGATATAGTTTAAAAGAATATACTGGTGGTTGCCAGGGGCAGGGAATGAGGAAATGAAGAGTTACTGTTTAATGGGTATAGAGTTTCCGTTTTAGAAGATGAAAAGAGTTCACGGGGATGGATGGTGGTGATGGTTGCTCAATGTGATGAATGTTTATTACCACTGAACTGTATGCTTAATAGTGGTAAAGATGGGGAGGGGGATAAATTGGAAGATTAGGATTGACACATACATGCTACTACATATAAAAAAGGTAACTAATAAGGAGCTATTGTATAGCACAGGGAACTCTACTCAATACTCTGTAATGGCCTATATGGGAAAAGAATTTAAGAAAAAATAGTGGATATATGTATAGCTGATTCACTCTGCTGTATACCTGAAACTAACACGACATTGTAAATCAACGATACCCCAATAAAAAAAATTTTTTAAATGGTAAAAAAAATAAATAAATAAAATAAAATAAACAAATGGGACCTACTGAAACTTAAAAGCTTTTGCACAGCAAAGGAAAACATACACAAGGCGAAAAGACAACCCTCAGAATGGGAGAAAATATTTGCAAATGAATCAACGGACAACGGATTAATCTCTAAAATATATAAACAGCTCATGCAGCTCAATATTAAAAAAACAAACAACCCAATCAAAAAATGGGCAGAAGACCTAAATAGACATTTCTCCAAAGAAGACATACAGATGGCCAAGAAGCACATGAAAAGCTGCTCAACATCACTAATTATTAGAGAAATGCAAATCAAAACTACAGTGAGGTATCACCTCACACCAGTTAGAATGGGCATCATCAGAAAATCTACAAACAACAAATGCTGGAGAGGGTGTGGAGAGAAAAGGGACCTCTTGCACTGTTGGTGGAATGTAAATTGATACAGCCACTATGGAGAAACAATATGGAGGTTCCTTAAAAACTAAAAATAGAATTACCATATGACCCAGCAATCCCATTACTGGGCATATACCCAGAGAAAAACCATTAATTCAAAAAGACACATGCACCCCAATGTTCATTGCAGCACTATTTACAATAGCCAGGTCATGGAGCCACCTAAATGCCCATCGACAGACGAATGGATAAAGAAGATGTGGTACTTTATATACAATGGAATATTAGCCATAAAAGCAACGAAACTGGGTCATTTGTAGAGACGTGGATGGATCTAGAGACTGTCATACAGAGTGAAGTCAGTCAGAAAGAGAAAACAAATATCGTATATTAATGCATATATGTGGAACCTGGAAAAATGGTACAGATGAAGCGGTTTACAGGGCCAGAAATAGAGACACAGATGTAGAGAACAAACGTATGGATACCAAGGGGGGAAAGGGCGGGGGTGGTGGTGGTGGGTGGTGTGATGAATTGGGAGATGGGATTGACATATATACGCTAATACGTATAAAATGGATAACTAATAAGAACCTGCTGTATAAAAAAACAAATAAAATATAATTCAACAACAAAAAAAGAGGGTCTAAGGGCCAGCTTTAAAGACATGGGGGGAGAGTGCATACAGGGCATGGAGGAAACAGGACTCCCTGGGAAATGACTGAAGGGATTTCCCCTGAAGCACCGCCGTGAGTTTTGGGAGTAAGGCAAGACGCCCTAAAGCTCACCGAGAGGAGAAGCACCAGGCCAGCCCCGGAGACAAGAAAGCAGCAGGAGAGGCTTCTCAATCCTTGAGAAAGCACCTCTGCCCTAGAAGTCCACATGCATCCATACTGACATGGCCTCCCTGGAGCCCCTTTCCTGGAAGCTCGTAGAACAAGGCAGTGAACCAAAAAGAAGAAAACCCAGGATACAGGAAGCAAGAACCCCAACACTGGAGCCCTGCAGGAGACAAGCCCCTGAGAGGGCCTCACCCTCGAGGCCTCCAGAAGGGAGGTGCGGAAGGACAGACAGCCCAGCAGCACCAAGCTTGTGATAACTGCACCGAGAGGTGGCTGAAGACAGGGGAAGACTCAGCCGCAGGCACACAGAACTCTAGGCACATTTCTAAGAAGGCACATTTTTTCCCTGGGAGTGAAAACCATCACAGTCTGCCACTGTGTTCGGCTGTGAACGTCTGTCCGTGTGGCCCTAAACATTAGCGTTCATTACCCATTTACCCAGAAGCTGAAACACTGGTGGACAAGGGAGAGGCAGAGATAACAGCTGTGTTCCCAGAGAAAGTCAACAGATAATCATAAACTCATCACCGTGATGACCCGTGCACGTGACTTAGAACCACGGACACCGGCCAGAAAAGAAAGCCCCGAGTCAAGGGGAGGACACGGTGAGTCAGGACCGCCGCAGTCTCTTGTAAGTCGTATCAGTCCTTGACTTTTAAAATTTATGCACAAATATTAGTTCGATAAAAATCAAATGACAGGGACTTCCCTGGTGGCGCAGTAGTTAAGAATCCGCCTGCCAATGCAGGGGACACGGGTTCGAGCCCTGGTCTGGGAAGATCCCACATGCCGCAGAGCAACTAAGCCTGCGAGCCACAACTACTGAAACCTGCGCGCCTAAAGCCCATGCTCCGCAATGAGAGAAGCCAACGCAATGAGAAGCCCACGCACCTCAAAGAAAAGTAACCCCCACTCGCCACAACTAGAGAAAGCCCGCGTACAGCAACGAAGACCCAACACAGCCAAAAAAAAAATTAATTAAAATAAATAAATTTTTTAAAAAATCAAATAACAAAATGCACCTAAAGAGTGTGCCACCGACTCTGCCATAAAGAAATATTCAAGGAACGCCAGCTACGAAGAAAGGCCTCCCTCGCCTTTCTATGCCTTCCCGACTTAGTCCACGCAGAGACAGGAAGCTCCGCTCCATCAGCAATGCCCACACCCACCTGCCCCAGCATTCTGCAGTTCTCCTTGGACCCCTTGGCCAGAGTGTGGTCAGAGGCACCGACCCAAGAGGGGCCATCGCACACATCGCACACATCGCACACATCACGGGACAGGCAGCTTCCCTGGGGCTCAGACAGCCGACGGGTGGTCTTCTCTCGAGCCTGCCCCAGCACCCAGGTGGCTTCAGCTCGGAGTCAGGAAATGAAACAGATGGTTTAGTCACCAACTGCAACCAGAGCAAACTACCTGTCCTTAACTCAGGGAGCCTGCTCCACCTCACTGCAGCTGGAAGCCTGTTTGCCAAACTACATCCCAGACTGCGACCCCTTCCTGTTCTCTTTCTCTTCACTTTCTTATCGGTTTAATTAAGCTCTCCAATTTCTGCTTGCAAGATTTCTCAACCCTCGACGAATTAGATCAATGAAAGAACGACACCTAAAGAAGCTACCGCTGCTCTTAGAAGCATATGTCATTATTTAAGCTACAGAAGCTACACAAGTTTCATCATTTTCTCCATTCTGCGGGTTTGACCACAACAGAACCAGGATGCTGGAAAGACCTCTTGATCCATCCAGGCAGTGGCCTCTGGGCTCCAGGCCTTGGACCACTGTGGCTCCCCAGGTTCCAGCCCTAAGCGTGTCCCACTCACCACTGGGCAACTACGTGGTAAGGACAGACTCTACCAACCCAAGAGCTTATTAAAATGCTTATCTCACATGACTTTGTAAAATATTTGGGGGGAGGAAAGCCCTATCTTCCAGAGGTCTGCACTCGAGTCCCAGCAGTGAAAATCATACGGTATCTGGGAAGTGACTGAAGATAGTCCAGGAGGGGGTGGAAAGGGATGGGTGAAACACTGGCCATATGATGCTAACTCTCCAAGTAGCTGGGAGACCATACTTCCATTATCCCTACTTCTGTGAATGTTTGGAAAAGTCCATAATGGAACTTTCAACAAGATAGGAAATAAAAGGGTTATCTCAAGCACACAGGATGACTGTGCAGAGATGCCTGAAGGAGGCTCACTCCCAAGAGTGCCCTGCAGTGGGGCCCTCTGGGCCATCACACGGGGAGCAACCATGCACTCCGAGTTGGGTCTCCCTCGGCCTAGAGAGCTTGGGCCTCTGGAAAGTGGGAAACTGATTAAGTCTCACAAAACCTGCTCCCATAACCAGAGGTCGGTCCAGTCCCTCCCCACCCAGACAGAGCCAGACTATGTGGAAGAGTCCCGTCGGCCAGAAGACTCGCTGTGTCCAGCCTCATGTGAACCTGGGCCATGGGCACACAGTCCCAGCCAGAGTCCCCCCAGGGGATGAACCTTGGCGGTGAGAAAGCCACCACTCAAACTTGAACTCAGAGTCTAATTCCACTTAAGAAACATGGGTCTGTGTGTGTGTTGGCATATTTAAAATACATACACATCAAGTCATATGCCCAAAGAAACAGGACTGGAGGAAAGAGATGAAAATGTCAGCAACAGCCATCTCTGAGCAGAGAAATCACAGAAAATACCCTCCTGTTTTGAAATCATCTGCAACGTTATCTGAAGAGAATGAAGTACCGCACCCACCAGCCCGGAACACACTGACCGAAACAGGAGGTGGAGACGGGCTGGCGCTGCCGGGACTGGCTTCCCTGCACCCACATCCTCTCGCTCCGCTCCACCCACATGCCCCTCGGGGCCCCAGCGAGGCGCTCCTGCAACTGACGCTCTTCCAGGTCTGCTCCCTGCTTCTCCCACAGGCAGCTGGACTTCTCTCCTCCAGAGGGTTGACACCCCACACACCCTGCACTTCATCACCCTGCACTCACCTCTCAGAAATTAGCACAGGATCAAGGCTTGCCTCCCTCACACGGTCACCCAATTCTGCAGCTTCCTTCCTGACAGCTCTCTCCCTCCTAAGCCATCCTTCCATTCCTACTGTCTCTGCACCCGGTGGGTCAATCTGAGTGCGCATTAACAATTAACAAAGTGCTTGTTATGAAGGCAGCTTCCTTGACAACATCGGATGTTGGCAAAGATGTCTAACAAGGGCAACTCCCCCACGTGGCTGGTGGGAATGTCAACTGGTATCACCTGGGAAAATCATTTTCCAGACGGTGCTGAAGCTGAAGGCCACCCCTGCACCTGGTCAGAGCCCAGAGAGCAAGTACTGTACTCACAGGAGACAGGACCCAAAGCAGCCCTGGCGCAGTGTTCACACAGCCAACAACTGGAACTCACCCCAATGTCTGTCAAATGCACAACAGGACAGTACGGTGTGGGGGAGGGGGGCGCGGTCATGCAGTAGAATAACGGCATGAATAAGAACCTGCTGCCTACGAGGACAAACGTCACACACGTGACTCTGAACGGAAGAGCCCAGACCCAGGGCAGAACTTGGGATTCCAGCGACAGGAAATTCTGGAACAAACGTCTCCATGGCCCGGAAGTCAGAAGAGTGGGGCAGGGGCTGCACCGGTTGAAGCACAGGGTGCTGGACCTGTTCAGGATGCAGTCTGGGCAGCTGGTGGGCATTTTAACGGTGACACGTGTCCTTGGGCAGCTCACTGCATGGGTGGGCTTTACTTCAATACAAAGAAACACTATGGGAGCCTGGTGAGGGCCCCTGAGCCCGGCCCCAGGACCTGCCCCAGCCCCACCCTCAGGTTTGGACTCCAATATTCTGGGGCCTGAATTCCAACCCCGAGCCCCTGGCAGGGATTTCCCACTGCACAGTCTCAGGCCTGAATCCTCCCTGCCATGACTCACAGCAACCCAATGGGTGTGAAGGGCCTGCGGTGGCCCAAAAGGGCCTCTCAGGGCAAAGCTGGCATTCTCTCCACTTTATAACAGGGGCTCCAGCCCACACCCAGCAGCCAGATCACTTCCTCACACAGCACCTCTGATGAGGATGGAAAGGAAGTTGGAAAGAGGGAGAGAACAGGAGACAGTGGGGATGGGAATGAGCCATTTCTGAAGCAACAAGCACTGCCCCCACACCCCCAGGAGCCTGCACTGGAAGGAGCAAGGGGTGCACAGGCTTCAGAGAGCAGGAGCCCCCAGGCAGGGCCTTCTGCCCCTCCCCGCCTTGCCACCCCTCTCCCGGACTGGATGCCAAGTGGCTGAGCACAAAGGCTGACCTGCAGCCAGGCCACACCTCAGCCCTGGTCCCTATCCTCCTCCCCACCCCGCCGCCTGAGTCCCAGGCAGAGCTGCAAGAAGCCCGCAGGGCCAGGGCGAGGAGGAAACCATGTCCAGAGGAGGGAGCCAGACAGCACCCAGCTGCTACTCGCCAAGCCTGAGCACAGAGCCATGTGAGAGAACCGGTGAACGGAGGGAGAGCACGCCAGAGCGCTCTGCTCTGTCCCTGCAACTCTATGTCTGAAACGGTCTCGGAAAAAAAAGCTCAAAGTAAGGTCAAATGTCTCCTCCAAGGACTCACTGCCCCAAATAAGTTACTCCACCTGGATACTTAACTCATTCAATCAGGAACGGTTATTAACAGGCCCCGCCTAGGTTAGCAAGAGACTCCTTATTTTTTTTTTTTTGGCCACTGCAGCTTGAGGGATCTTAGTTCCCGGACCAGGGATTGAACCTGTGCCCTCAGCAGGGAAAGCTCGGAGTCATAACCACTGGACCGCCAGAGAAGTCCCAAGAGATACCTTATTAAAGTGGAGGGGAACATCCCTCTCTCACGGGGTTGTGGTTTCAAGATGATTATGCCTGGGCTCCTAATGCATCCTCCTCTGTCTCCGGGATCAGGTATTCATTCGCTTATCTGTTAAACAGAACCATCTAGCAACACCCTGGACTCCCCTGTCTTTAGATGAATGTCTCAATCAAAAAAAAAAAAAAGGCTCAGCATTGCTTTCCACAATGCTCCCTGCAATTACCCTGCATCCCTCACCTAAGACAAGGCACCATGCTAGGAGCTCACTGGGATGCAGAAGTGTATGACCAGGTCCTGCACTCAACAAATTTATAATACTTTTGGCAAGGCAAAAAAATAATAAGGAGTGTAAAAACAGCAAAAAAGAGTTCATCTGTTCAGTTCATGCCAGGATGCATCCAACAAGGGCCCCACAAACTCAAGAGGAATTAGGGACCACTGTAGGCTGAGCCATCAGGGGTCATGAGGAGGGAATGAGGCCAAGACCAGACTTCCAACAGGGCAGAGAAAGAACGACAGAGGGCAAGCCAGCCGTGACTGCAGCCAGAGGGCCTGACGTGCAGCAGGAGTGTCTGGCTGGGGCTCTCCCACCAGCACAGAGGGAGGGTCAGCTGGAAAGGTTAATTTCAGATGGAAAGCAGAATGCTTCTTAGCAGGGGTGGAAAGAACGGCTGTGCTGGCACCTGGCCCAGGTGACGGAGGACACCCACCGTGACACAAAGCACATGGCGACTTTCCACCTTATGGCAGCTGCCTGTGACCACGGCTCACCTCCTCCTCATCTGTAGACAGGGTCTACCTCTCCTTCAAAAGATTTCTGATTACGAAAGAAATATATGTTTACTGTTAACAAGCGACACACATACATATATATACTAAAAATTACAAAGAAAATTAAAATCACTCAGATAACCAGCCAAAGATGTCTATTTAACAAACTCAGCCTGTACCCCATGTTCCACGGCTCCTGAGGATGCCAGTTTGCCAGCATCCCTGCATGCGCAGTGCTATGACTTTTTCCAACTCTGAGGTGAAGGCCCATCAGGTTGGCCCACCGTCACTCTTGGAGAGGCAGGAATCAACTCTGATTCAGAAACTCTCATAGTGTCCCTGCCACGAGGGGTTCAGACCGGGGCAAACAAGTGTTCAAACAATTCAGATGCAAACCGGTAACAGAGCATGGGTAAAGAGAGGGGCATGGTGGGTGGCTGGGTGTCCTGGGAGGGCGAGTGGGATAGGACTGCAAGCGCTCAGCCACGGGAAAGACAGGTCTCTCAGACAGGGGAACAAGCAGGAGGCAGGGCGACCAGGTCAAGAACGGGGCTCCTGTGAGGATCTGGGGCAGCCTGGCACGGTGGGGGCAGCAGGCAGGCACAGACCCTGGAGGAGGGATCCCAGCTCAGAGCTGAATCCATAGGCTGCCATGCATACATTCTGGGCATCAAAGTGACTGGAGAAAGAGGGTGGAGTCCGTGAAGCAAGAGTTGACAACTTGAAGCTGAGTGGTGAACACACAGGCATGGGGTCTTTAAACTACTCGGCCCTATGATCCATATTGAATTTTTAAAAATCCAGCAGAATTCCTTTAAAAATCGACCCTCTAGGTACGTAACCAATATCACTGCCCTGAGGAATGCTTTTCAGGGGCAGGTACCCCTTGCCCTTCATGACCAGGGCAGGAAAATAATCACGTGGTCACGGTCCTTCCCACCCCAGAATGACCACCATGGGTCCTGGACGAGCCATAGCCACCAGGTCAGGAATGGCAGTAACAGCTGGAAGACTTCTGACCAGGAATGGACGTAAGGGATGCAGCTGGTAGGGGAGTGGGGTCACCTATGAAAGGATGCTGGTGTAGCTGGGGACTGGCTGCAGCCTGTGCAGAGGCCAAAGATCAGCCGGGGCTTGCGGTGCTGTGCCAGCAGTGTTGTGCCAACTGCAGCAGAGGGGCCTGCCACCCTTTGGGGCCCAGTGACCCATGGGGAGTTGCTAAAACTGCCAACAGGATGCCTACCGGCAGCAGCTCCTCCAGCGGGCTCTCTCGGTGCACCTGGCTTGGGTTAACTTCCAGGGCCGTCTCCCCGCTTCCCCAAAAGAGGCGTGACCACTCTTTCAGGTGAAAAAGTGGTTTGCCTCTCCAGTCCTGCTACGGTTCAGCAAGCACTCCTCTGTGACACGCATCCATGCCTCAGTTTCCTCACCCTACACGGGAGTAACAAGTGCGCCCGCCCACTCTCAGGGCCAGCACAGAGGCTGTGGGTGAGCCAACACGACAACTCCTAGAGCAGGGTGCACAGCACACTCCCACATTTCAGCTACTGTTGTCGCTGCTGTTGAAAAAAACCTGGATGACGGAGGGCTCCCATCCTCTCATGTCACTGTCACTCCTGGCCTGAGGCAGTAGAGCCAAGGGTCAGGACTCGGAAGTCAGTGTCTCACCAATCACTTTCTAGTTTCTTCGCTGGGACTTGTGGTGACCAGACAGGGCCCCTGGCCTCGGGGCACGGACATTCTGGAGGTGGGCTGTACACAGACATCAGCCCAGTCACGCGGATGACAACTGGGCTATGAAGAAAGCGGTGGGCTCAGCAGCTTCCCCGCTGGAGAACAAGGGCCAGAGTCACACCAGGGAGGCACAGGGCTGCTGGGAGGCCTGGGTGGGCTAAGCCACAGAAAAGGGTCGGCCAAGACTCAGTGGCTTCTGCCCGTGGGAGGGACCACAAGCCACAGGCAGGATCCGGACGTGCAAGTTTCAGGACACTCCCCGTCCTTCTGAAGACCTCTCCAGACCCTTGGAAGTTGCTGTTTGGTTGTCTGTTCTCTTCTGCTTTTTTGCTTTGTTTCATTTTGTTTCTGGCTAAATAGCACTCAACTTTCTCCTTCTGGTCTAGGCTGAAATCTCCACACCTCCTAGGTCCCCGACCTGGAGCTCACACCTCCCTAGGGGGCCTTGGCAGAAGAGGCAGCTGACCGGTCTGCCCTCACTCTGCTCCACACTCCCTCAGCCCTTCGTGGCCCCTGACTGGAACCCTGATCAGGGCTGCCCTCCCCCAGGGTGTCCTCCCCTTGCGATCTGTTCAGCCCAGCAGACATTTACTTACTCCACGCCTAAAGATGCAATCTGCTGTACTGAGGGGTGGGAGGTACAAAAGTCTCAAGACTAAGATGGGAAGAGATGATCAAGGTGGTCCTTTCATGTATTCACCATTCGCCAACCCCGTGGCATGCGAGGCGCTGCTCACTTCTCACACACGCTTGTTCTCCGGGAGCTGACAGACCAGACACGCGTGCTCAACACTAACCCAACACCCCAGGAGGCAGGCCCAAGGCCCACAATGACCAGTTCGGGGGCTCTAAGGGGGGCTGCTCCTGTGGTCCTGCAGGGAAAGTGGATGTTCCACAAAAAGCCCATCTGAACCCACCAAGAGTTTCACAACTACCCTCCCCAGAGGCTCCTGTGTCATCAATCCCCTAACCAGACTCAGAGGTTCCACCTTCACTCCCCAAGGCTCCTTCTCCTGCCAGGGCCTAGGGAGGGTGTGTCAGGGGACACATCACTGAGTCCCGAGCCCTCTGCTAGGGCGCGAGTGGAGGTCTCTTCCTTTTCCCTCCCACCACCCCTGTGAGACAGACTGGAATCCTGCCTTCGCATGGATGAGGGAGATGACCCAGAAAGGTGACATATCCAAGGTCACTCAGCTCACACATGGAGAAAGTGGGTGTTCCCAAGCTTCACAATGGATGCTGGCGCAGGTAATGAAGGCCACTGTCGTTGAGAAGGTGGCACACACAACCCCCAGGAAAATACCTACTCTTGCACTATTTAGCAAGTGGTTTATACGCCAGGTGCCATGCTTCACAGGATTGGAGTCTGAACGGGAAACTCAAAGGGGCTGAGATACAAGATATCAGGGGGTGACCCACTTTAGGCAGGGTGGGCAGAAAAAGATCTTGAGTATTTGATATTTAAGCAGACATGTCAACGAGGAAAAGGAACTAGTCATGAATACAGTGAGGGGAAGTCTACCCATTGTGGAATATCTTAAACACTCACACTCGATAACAAATTGTTTAAAGGGAGAGAACAAAGAAAGAATTTGGAATGCTCAAGAAGCTGAAAGACCAGAGAGGGTGGAACGGGGTGGGGGTATGAGAGGAGGTGGCTAGGCCAGGCTGGGGTGGGGGTGGCAGGGGAGATCTGGAGCTCTGTTCTGACTCTGAGGACAGTCACTGATGGGTTGTCAGCAGGGCAGTGGTGAGTGAGTGGAGGCAGAAGTCCGGGGAGGCCCGGAGGAGGCAGAGGCAGCGCAGGGCTAAGAAGAGGCTGCACTAGAGTCCCTTCAAGGGCCCTCCTAACCAGCCCCAACTCCAAACTGCTTTTCCTCAGTTGAAGCCAGGAGCCGTTTATTCAGCCTATTCTCTCTCGGGAGCTACTCAAGAGAGCCAGGTGAGGACAGGGAGCCGGCTCTCAGATGCTTCCCCTCCCACTGAAACTTCCCAGGTCTTTGCTTGGCTTCCCTCATTCAACTGTAAATTACCTCGGTTCAAAACATTTCCCAAGGGACGTCCCTGGCAGTCCAGTGGTTAAGACTCCATGCTTCCAATGCAGGGGGGCACGGGTTTGATCCCTGGTCTGGGAACTAAGATCCCCCACATGCCGTGTGGTGCGGCCAAAAAAAAACAAAAACAAAAAAAACATTTCCCAACTCGGCCAACTTTAAACAACAGCATAAACACTGGAGAAAGTCAGAATTAACAACATGTCAGGTATCCTGACCTTCTTTTTTAATGCTGTGAACACAATAAATCAAGGCACCAAGAATCACGGCTTTCAAAGTGAAACCTGGAGGAAAAACAGACAAATCTGAGAACTGAGAACACCCACATGATGTCAGGCAGAAAGCCTCTGAAACTGCTCATCCCAGTGGTGGCCCGCGGAAGGGCTCCCTAGAGTGCCCAGGCCTTAACCCCGGGAACACGCCAACAGTAGATGCAGAAGGGCCTTTCCAGATGTAATTAAGGCTATAGATGTGAAAGTAGGGACATCATCCTGGATTATCCAGGTGGGCTCAATCTAATCTGAGCCTTTAGTAGAGAATTATTTTCTCTGGTTGAAGGCAGAGAAATGGGGCAGAAGAGCCCATCCTTGCTGGAGGGGGCCACATAGAAAGTGTGACAGAGAATGGAGGCAGCCCCTGGGAACAAAGACTGACCTCGGAAAGGTTAACAGCCAGTTAGGAACGATTTCGCCTCAGTCTTCCATCTCCATGGAACTGAATTTAGCCAACAACCTGAATGAGCTTGAAAGCAAATTCTACCCCAGAGCCTCCAGGAAGAAATGCACCTGCCAATATCTTGATTTCGGCCCTGTAAGACCCTGAGAAGATTCAGCTGAGCCCACTTAGACCTCTGATCTACAGAAACTGTCAGATAATACACCTGTGTTGTTTTCAAGCAACACAGTTTGTTGGCAGCAACAGAAGAGTAATACCCAAGCAGTAATCTGGCAAAAAAAAAAAGAACCCAGTTTCTCTAGAAGCAGAAGGAGGCTGAATCAAGAAGTACTCAGTCGGTCCTCTTCAATGGCCCCCCCAGCCCTCTGACACTCCCCCACCTGCCCCGTTTCCTTTGGTGGCAACTCATTCTTCCCGTCCTTAAATTTTGGGCTCCCTCAAAGAGGACTCTCTGCCCTGGGGGCCTTTCTTACAAGAGCCCTTAAGTGGGTCAATCCTCAAGATTTCATCGATTGGTAACTCCAACATTCACTGATTCTGCAATATCGGCACAATTGTCCCCAGACGATTCCACCACAGGGCCCGGAGCCTAGCTCTCCAGTCCCCACTGCCTGAACTGGACTGAGAGCTTCCCTGCCTTCCGCCCCACTTCCTTCCTTGCACACTGCTGCACCCCACCCCCTCCATCCAGTTAGTCATCAAGGACCATCTGCGCTCGCTCTCTGCTTTCTCTGGAATCGTCTTCTTCTTTCAGTTTCTACCACTGCCTAATGCAGGCCTTTAGAATCTCTTGCCTGACTAGGTCATTCCACAACCATTTTATGGAGCGATGTGACACACAGTGCTCTAGCAGAGGGAATACAGGCATGAAAAACGACAGGTCCCCAGACCCCAAAATCTCAAAACTCTCATAATGGGCCTCACTGGCCTCTCTCCTCTGTTCTTGATCCATCTCCGGGGACTAAGGGGATCTTCCCAACTCTGGCATCTCACCACCTCAAAGCAGGCCCCATGCCAAATAGAGGCTCATCTCCCCAGCACAGCACTCCCACCGCTAACGGGTCAGCCCCCGCTGGCTCTCCTTGCACGATCATCTCCTCAAACTCAGCCTAGCACGAGGTCGTCCACGCGGTGGGCACTCACGCTCCCCACTCCTCAGCTTGCAGTGATGGCCCTTCACACTCCTACTTATCATTCTGGGGCTCAGTTTATTCGCCGCCTACTCCCCAAAACTGTTTCTGGCCTGCTCAAGCAGACTGTAAATTCCAGTAGGAGAAAGCCTGCCCTGTAACTGCGCCTTGGCTGCGGCGCGTCCCCCAAGGTCAGGGGCTGATCCTCGCCAGCACAGCCCGCCGGTCCGGCAAGCCCGGTAGAAGACATTAAACCAACAAGCAGCCGGTGCGGAGGAGCGGAAGCTCCGCGCACGAAGCCCAAGGCGCCCGGCAGCCCCTGCATCGATGGTCTCAGCAGCTGAGACTGAAGAGGAGGCACCAACCCCAGCTCTTCACTCCCACTCCCGACCGAAGGTCGCTTCCTGACAGCCTCTTCCTGCCACCCTCCGGCGAAGTCCACGAGGGGGAGGGGGTCACCCGTAGATTCTCGCCCCCACCTCCCCTTCCGCCCACCCCCTCCGCCCTCGCCCCGAGGCGCTTTCTCCGAGGAGGAATCGCAAAGCGCCCACACCTGCAGAAGCCGCCACTGGCGGCCCCGGTCTCCTCCGTCCGCAGTGGGGCGCAGAGCTAAGGAAAGGTTGCCTCCCAAGCACACAAATGACGAATGAGAAAGCTCAGGACGATGACTCAGAAGCCGGGGCTCGCCGGCTGGCAGAGTTCGGCCCAGGAACGCTAACCCGCGACCGCGGCAGCGGAGACCGAAGGGAAAAGAGAGGAGGGCCGCGCCCCGGTACCCCGCGATCCGGCGCCCGGAACCCCCCGGTCCGGCCGCGCCTCCCCCTCCGCGAGGAGGGCTGAGAGGAAAGATGAGGAGGGGAAGGCCGGGGGTCGCGCCGCCACCCCGGCCCCTACTCACATTTGGCTGACCAGCTTCTGCCGGAAGGCGGCGCTCCGCCAGTCAGTCTCCTGCCCCGAAACGTCCATGCCGGTGCCCCGCTCCTACCGCCCGCGGCCCGCTCGGAAGCCGCCGCCTCAACCGCAGCGCCAGGCCCAAACCCGGAAGCCGTCGGCTGCGTCCCGGCCGCGCCGGAAGCGGAGCGGGGATTGTGGGAACTGAGGCGCGAGCGGGGGCCTGTGGGAAATGGAGTCCGCGGGCACCAGGGAGCCCCACCCCCGCCGCGCTCCCAGCCGCCCGAGACTGACGGCAGCTGCACCTCGTCGAGTGCCTAGCCTGCGGCCCTACTGTGGGCTGGCCCTGCAAGTCCAGGGGATCCGCACCCCTCGGGGAGGCCGCGCGCGGCCGCCCGCTACCTGAGCGGATGCCGTGGAGAGATTGTTTATCAGAGATTTATCAGCCACCTGCTGTGCCCCTACTGTGCCCGCACGATCCGGGCCCTACTTCCCGGAGGCTGCCTTCCAACGCCGCATCCCAAGAGGGACCAGACGATGCTTCTCTCCATTAGACTTTTGGAATCTCATATCCCACCAATGGCTATATTTTGTAGGGGTTGGAGATGTGAGGAACCCAAACCACACTGTTAATTTTTAGACACAGGCTTTCCTGTTTGGCCCAACAGGAGAACACCTTCCAGATGCTCGCCGACAGTGCACCAACTTGCTGAGTGGAGGAGGCAGGGGAGTTGGAGGCAGGCGGGAATGGACAGGGGGTGAAGCCTGAGGATACTTTTAGGAGGATAAAAATTCTGCCAGACTGAACCTATGGGGCCTTGTCTGTGGCCCTGCGGAGGGAAGGCAGGTGACAAAAATCCTAAGCCCAACTTAGGTCCACAAGTACTAAATAGACAATCACCAAGATGGGCCTCACAGAAAGTGAACTGGCACCTACTGATGCCTAATAAGTGCCTGGCCCAGGAGGGGCTGTGTCCACCCCGTGTCCCTGAGCCCCAGGCAGGAGTAGGGGGTGGGAGGGAGGGATTGGGAGAGGAGGGAGTGAGCAGGTTCCCCAAAGGGGCCCCTCTTGCCCTCAGGTTTCAGGTTTTGCATTGATAGGAGAGCTGTTCACAGCTTCAAACTTTTTTGCTCTCATTCTTTCTAAAATAATTTTTTAAAATTCTGTCCTGGGAATTCCCTGTCTGTCCAGTGGTTGGGACTACGTGCTTTCACTGCCAGGGCCCGGGTTCGATCCCTGGTCGGGGAACTAGGATCCCACAAGCCACGTGGCCACCAAAAAAAAAAAAAAAATCTGTCCCTAGGGTGATCAACTTGTCCTGGTTTGCCCAGGACTCTCCTGGCTTTAGCTCTGAAAGTCCGTGTCTTGATGACTCCCAGGCTGACCAGAATGGTTCATCACCCTGTCTCTATCCCTCTTGCACATTTAATAAAACAGATCTAATGCACATACCATATAATTCACCCTTTTAAAATTCAGTGTTTTTTGCTATAGTCACATATTCATAAGGTTGTGCAACCATCACCACTGTCATGAACATTTTTAAGTTGACCTATAAATGTTTCTCTGTGAATCACTGGAAAGGTATAACTGCGGTGTGTCCTATATTGTATTTGGACTTCAGAAGCGTTTTGTTATTTAAATCCTCAGCCCTGCAGATTCCATTTACCAATTTATGGAAAACTTTGGTCTTACAATTCCATTGGCAAAGCCAGCCCTCACTGTCAAATCCTTAGACCCTTGGGGCTTTTGGAAGAAGAAGATGGACATCACATCCAACTCAAGTGAGCTTGTTAACGGGGACCCCAGGACATCTCTCCCTATTCTGCACACTGGTTCTTTTTTTTTTGGGGGGGGAGTGCAGAGTCTTATCCACTGCGCCACCGGGGAAGTCCCTGCACTCTGGTTCTAGGAAGGGGGACAGAGCACGGCACATAGATTCACGGACAGACTGACAGACAGAGGCCCTGTTAGGATGTGATTTCTTTTATGTTATGATTCCTACTCATCATGTATGAAACCTATAGGATTTAAGGTATGTTAAGCTAAGTTTAGTAGTTCAAAATGGAGTCACAGTGGCCAATGTGAATTTCCATATTAGTTGTTTTGAAACATCACTAAAGAACTGGGAGTGTCTGTGATAAACTGAGAGTGTTACTTTAGATAAGAAAGCTGTTGGGCAACGTATGTCACTGGAACAGAAGGAGCAACTGATAAAGGCGAGATCCCCTCCCCTGGGCATAACCGTTGCTCCTTAAAAAGAGACCACCAAGCTGAGTAACTCAGAGTGTTCCAGATGAAGGCTGCCAGAGAGCTACTTCCCACTCTGCTTATCCAGAGACCCATTGCTGGACTGGAGACCCTGCTTGTGCAGAGACACCTCCTTCCTGACTTCTCCTCAGAGTGGTTTGTGACCCTCTTTTCCCTACTTCAACTAACCTGTGTCGTGTGCTAATTGTGTGCAATAAGCTGAGTGATTCATGAATTAAATATTGGCTATGGATATTGTATGTCTCCAATCCAGTGATTCTTTCCTGTCCTTACTGTTGGGCCCTGAGACAAACAGGTCCAGAATGTTGTCAAGAATTTGTCATCAGGATAAACTTAAGTGCTACACCCTTTGGTGTTTGCTCCAGTCTTCTATTTCTACTTATCCCTTCCTCTGGGGCCCAGAGGTGGTGACACCTTGGTTAGACTTTGGATGGTGACGAGGAAAAGAGAGGTAGAGACAGCTACAGACCTCTTGGCCTTGGGGAGAGAGGGAGGCCACAGGAAAGTCGATCCTGAAATGGACCTGCATGGTTTAGACCCTGGGGAGGAAATGATGGAGGAAGCTGAAGCTGGCCAGAGGCGTGACTGTATCCCACACCACTTGGGGCTGGCCCCTGGCTGGGCTAAATCTCTGTTCTGCTGGTTCCTGAGGCTACCTTGCCATAGCTGGACCCTGTCACTGGCCACACATTTGGTGGACACCATCCTGGGCCCTGCAGGAGGCAGGAGCTGGAAGCTTCACAGGTGGAGGAATATTCCCCCTAGAGAGCATTGCACACCCTCTCAGAGGCTCTGGCTCTCTCCTTCCAGCCTCACATAGGGACCCCTCTGATATCCCTCCTCACTTTGGTGCTCAGTCCCTGGAAGGTGCTGACCTGCCCCTCCTGAAACCACACACCTCAGATGGGATTTGAACCCAGCCAAAACTCAGATTGGGACTCAAACCCACTGTCTTTTAATTGAAATCGCACACCTGGTCTCAGGATTTAACAAAGCTCAGGTTCTTTATGTCTCAGCGCAGAAGGAATTCAGCTAGAGGCAAAGTGATAGGTGAGAAGCGGATTTATTTAGAGAGATACACATTCCATAGGCAGAACGTGGTCCATCTCAAAAGGTGAGGGCAGCCCCCAAATATGCGGTGGTTAGCTTTTATGGGCTGGGTAATTTCATAGGCTAATGAGTAGGAGGATTATTCCAACTATCTTGATGAAGGGGCGGAGGTTTCCAGGAAGTTGGCTTTTTATGGTCAGCCTCGGAATTGTCATGGCGCCTGTGGGTGTGTCATTTAGATGCTAATGTATTACAATGAGCATATAATGAGGCTCAAGGTCCACTGGAAGTCAAATCTTCCACCATCTTAGACCTCGTCGCTTCTAACAAGTTTTTGTCCTGTCCTCAACGGCTATGTCATTTTTTTTTTAAAGGTTGTGCCCTGCCCGCTTCCCTCCTGTTTCACTTCCATCCCAGCACCTGCTAGATGTAACCCCTCTTCTGTGTTTGGCCTGGAGCCTGCAATCATTTATGAGTGTGGTGTTGGGGGGCAGTTATTGCTTCTAAAAGCAGCACACAGTAGAAACTTTAGAAAGGACCAAACATTGTAAATCCCATCACTGAGGCCGCCAATGTTCATATTTAGGTAAATTTCCCCTCTCCCCCACCGTTAGTTTAAAAAATAAAACAAGTCATGAGTTGGATGCCATCTGGATCCTGTATTTAAACTTACATCATAGCAGAAGCATTGTCTCAAGTATTAACAACTCCTTATTAACCAGAATTTTAATTATAATTTAGAGTATAGAACTACATCATGGGCAAATCTATATACAGACAACTGTAATGGGTGTAAAATACACACAATTTTAACAGCAAGATCATATGCCAAGGGCTTCCCTGGTGGCACAGTTGTTAAGAATCCGCCTGTCAATGCAGGGGACACGGGTTCGAGCCCTGGTCCAGGAAGATCCCACATGCCATGGAGCAACTAAGCCTGTGCGCCACAGCTACTGAGCCTGCGCTCTAGAGCCCGCGAGCCACAACTGCTGAAGCCCGGGCGCCTGGAGCCTGAGGAGAAGCCCGCGCACCGCAACAAAGAGTAGCCCCCGCTCACCGCAACTAGAGAAAGCCCATGCGCAGCAATGAAGACCCAAAGCAGCCAAAAATAAACAAATAAAATAAATAAATTAAAAAGAAGAAAAAAGATCATATGCCAATCTGAAATAGGAGGGAAGGGGGCAGGGCACAACCTTTAAAAGAATGACATAGCCATTGAGGACAGGACAAAAACTGGTTAGAACCAACGAGGCCCAAGATGGTGGAAGATTTGACTTCCAGTGGACCTTGAGCCTCATTATACTCTCATTGTAATACATTAGCATCTAAATGACACACCCACAGGCACCTTGACAGTTCTGAGGAGGACCATCAAAGGCCACAAAGTGGGCTATGGCCCACTTCCTGGAAATCTCCGCCCCTTCTTCAAGATAGTTGGTATAATCCTCCCACTCCTTAGTCTATGAAATTACCCAGCCCATAAAAACTAACCACCCGGGGGGCTTCCCTTGTGGCACAGTGGTTGAGAATCCACCTGCCAATGCAGGGGACACGGGTTCAAGCCCTGGTCCGGGAAGATCCCACATGCGGCAGAGCAACTAAGCCTGTGCGCCGCAACTACTGAGCCTGTGCTGTAGAGCCCGTGCACCACAACTACTGAGCCTGTGCTCTAGAGCCTGTGAGCCACAACTACTGAGCCCACGTGCCGCAACTACTGAAGCCCGCGCGCCTAGAGCGCGTGCGTGCTCTGCAATGAGAAGCCCGCACACTGCAACGAAGAGTAGCCCCTGCTCGCCGCAACTAGAGAAAGCCCATGTGCAGCAGCAAAGACCCAACACAGCCAAAAATAAAAAAATAAAATAAATAAATTTATTAAAAAGTAAAACTAACCACCCCATATTTCAGGGCCTCTTACCTTCTGAGAGGGCCCACACTCTGTCTGTGGAGTGTGTATTCCTCTAAATAAATCCACTTCTTACCTATCACTTTTTGTCTCTCACTGAATTCTTTCTGTGATAAGACATAAAGAACCTGAGCTTCCAAAACAAAGGTCGTGGCGGGGGGACTTCCCTGGTGGTCCAATGGTTAAGGCTCCATGCTTCCACTGCAGGGGGCAAGGGTTCGATCCCTGGGCCCTGGTCAGGGAACTAAGATCTCACAAGTTGCGCTGCATGGCCAAAAGAAAAAAAGAGTCATTGCTGCATCACAGCCCCTAGATTACCTGCTGCAGGTCATCCCACAGAACCGATGCAGCCCGGTTTATTTATGGACATATGTTGCAGGAGAAGGGGGTGTGAGAGGATGGTCATGTCCCAGGAATCGGGCGAGTCCCTGGGACTGGCTGCCAAGTGAGGGTCCTTGGCTTCGTGCAGGAAAGAATTCAGGAGTGAGCCACAGTAAAGTGAAAAGGAGTTTATTTAGAGAGGTATACATTCCATAGACAGAATGCTTCCCTCTCAGAAAGTGAGAGTGGCTCCGGGCTGTGGGAGTGGTTAGTTTTTAGGGCTGGGTAATTTCAAAGGCTAAGCAGGAGGATTATTTCAATTCTTTTGGGGAAGGGGTGGGGATTTCCAGGAATTAGACCACTGCCCACTTTTTGGCCTTTTATGGTCAGCCTGGGAACTGTCCTGGCCCTGGTGGCTGTGTCAGTTAGCTAATGTATTATATTGAGCATATAATGAGGCTCAAGTTTCACTGGAAGACACACTTTCCACCGTTTTGGACCTAGTTGGTTCTAACCAGTTTATATCCTCGATGGCTGTGTCATTCTTTTAAAGGTTGCGCCCTGCCCCCTTCCCTCCTGTCTCACATCCACTTTGGTTCTGCTTTTTCACAATTGAAAATATGCCACAGTGAACATCCTCCACTACGCTGTCTCAATTCCATCTGGGGTATTTCTCCAATGTAGATACCCAGAAGTGGCATTGTTGGCTTGCAGAGAGCCACTGTACATTTATTTAAATGTTAATAGCTACTACCAATTGTTCTAGGTATCAGTTATCTAGTGCTGCTGCATAAGAAATTACACCACAGCCAAGTAGCTTAAAACAACAATAATAAACATTCATTATCTTCCACCCTTTCTGTGGGGAATTCAGGAGAGGTTGAGCCAGGTGCTGGCTCAGTCTCTCTTGAGGTTCCAGGCAGATGTTGGACTCCTTCCAAGGACCACAGTCCTCTGACGGCCTGGCTGGGGTGGAGGATCTGCTCCCAAGGCAGCTTGCTCCTAGCTGGCAAGGTGGTGCTGATTTTGACAGAGGTCTTGGGTCCATGCAGGCCTCTCCTCAGGGCTGCTTGAGTGTCTTCATGACATGGTGGCTCATGGCCCGCAGACAGAGCAAGACACAAGGTGCAATGCCTTTTATAGTCACACACATTTCCTTCTGTCTCATTCTGTCCCTTAGAACCCGTCACTAAGTCCAGCCCACATTCAAGGGGAGGAAGGAAGATTGGGTTTTACCTTTTGGAGGGAGAAGAGTCAAAGATTTTGCAGGCATGTTTTTAAACCACTCTAAGCTCCAAATTGGCTGTCCCAACTTACATTTCCATCAGCAATGTATGTACTTTCCCACCCTCACCAACTGCTGCTTCATCTCCCCCTACTTTATATTTCGCCATGTTGATGTTGACAAAGACTCTCCTTGAGCAAACTTTAGTCAGCTTCTCTGAGTGCTCTTGACTAGGCCTCCGCTGTGGCACCTGTCCCGTTCTTGGCCTGCCTAGCCCAGCCTAGGCAAACCATTCTGCCCAATCAGTTCAGGGAGAATCCCCCCCACCCTTGAAGTCTGATCAAGTTCCTCATTCCCCACTCTGGATAACCCCATTGGGCCAGTGTAGTAAGAATCCCCCATCCTTGATGTCTCAAGTTAATAGTTTTTTTGGGGGGCCCCACCGCACAGCATGCGGGATCTTAGTTCCCCGACCATGGATCGAACCTGTGCCCCCTGCAGTGGAAGCGCAGAGTCTTAACCACTGGACCGCCAGAGAAGTCCCTCATGTTAGTAATTTTACATCCAACGACCCCCTCAGTCTGCTCCTTTGCTTTACATCCCCAGCTTTCTTTGCTGTATCCAGAGTTGAGCCTGAGCTCTCCCCTACTGACAACCCCTGATTGCAATAGTCTTCCTGAATAGTCTTTCTTACTGTTTTAACGAATGTCAGAATAATATTTTCTTTAACAGTGTAGGAAAATGTGGTGTGGCATTTGCATTTCCTGAGTATTAATGTGATTGAACTCTACTTCCTTTGTTTACACCCTCTGGGACTTCCTCTTCTATGAGTTTGCAGTAAAGATCCTTTACCATTTTTCTGGTTGGTTGACTTTCTTTTTTTTTTTTTTTTTTAAGAAATTCACGTTCTTTTATTTATTTATTTATTTATTTATGACTGTGTTGAGTCTTCGTTTCTGTGCGAGGGCTTTCTCTAGTTGCGGCAAGTGGGGACCACTCTTCATCGCGGTGCGCGGGCCTCTCACCATCGCGGCCTCTCTTGTGGCGGAGCACAGGCTCCAGACGCGCAGGCTCAGTAATTGTGGCTCACGGGCCCAGTTGCTCCGTGGCATGTGGGATCTTCCCAGACCAGGGCTCGAACCCGTGTCCCCTGCATTGGCAGGCAGATTCTCAACCACTGCACCACCAGGGAAGCCCCCGACTTTCTTTTTTTTTTAATAAATTTTTTAAATTTATTTTTTGGCTGCGTTGGGTCTTTGTTGCTGTGTGCAGGCTTTCTCTAATTGGGGTGAGCGGGGGCTACTCTTTATTGCGGTGC
The DNA here is from genome assembly GCF_009873245.2 of Balaenoptera musculus. Lineage (NCBI taxonomy): Eukaryota > Metazoa > Chordata > Mammalia > Artiodactyla > Balaenopteridae > Balaenoptera > Balaenoptera musculus. The sequence continues at coordinate 27,216,888 of NC_045798.1, forward strand.
GCGGGCTTCTCATTGTCGTGGCTTCTCTTGCTGCAGAGCATAGGCTCTAGGCGCGTAGGCTTCAGTAGTTGTGGCACGTGGGCTCAGTAGTTGTGGCTTGCGGGCTCTAGAGCTCAGGTTCAGTAGTTGTGGCACATGGGCTTAGTTGCTCCGCAGCATGTGGGATCTTCCCGGACCAGGGCTCGAACCTGTGTCCCTTGCATTGGCAGGCAGATTCTTAACCACTGCGCCACCAGGGAAACCTTTGGTTGACCTTCTAATTATTGATTTTTAAAAGTTCTTTATTAAAAAGAAATCCCTTATACATTTTGAATAATAACCTTTTGTAGGTTACGTTGCAAATGCATTCATTGGTATATGTTGTCATTTGCATTTTTTTACTTTCACTGATACTGATGATTCTCTGAGGTATTAAGTTATGTATTTGTCCCTTTTTTTTTTTTTTTTGGCAGTGCTGCACAGCATGTGGGATCTTAGTTCCCCAACCAGGAATTGAGCCCGTGACCCCCGAATTGGAAGTGTGGAATCTTAACCACTGGACCACCAGGGAAGTCCCTGTTTTTGTCCTCTTTTGAGTGTTAACTGTTCATGTTCATTTCCATTTAATTAATGGAATCTTAATATCGTTTCTTATTGTTTTGTATGAAAAAAAACCTTTTTTTTTTGGCTGCGCCACGCAGCTTGTGGAATCTTAGTTCCCCAACCAGGGATTGAACCCTGGCCCTGGCAGTGAAAGCACCAAGTCCTAACCACTGGACCGCCAGGGAGTTCCCTGTATGGATTTTTTATGTACTATTTGCCACTTGCTGCCAATTTCGCTGCCAGTTTCCTCATTGTTTTTTGTTTGTTTAGGATGGCTGTGATCAAACTGTTGTGCAGGCGAATGCATTGGTCCTTTCCTTTAAGATGCTTTCCGTTGTGTTGAGACTTCAAATCTTCCATTATCTATACCAGCCCTTTTATTTTTTTAAAATAAATTTATTTATGTATTTATTTTAAACAACAGTGCTCCACTTTTTTTCAAAATTTATTTATTTATTTATTTTTGGCTGTGTTGCGTCTTTGTTGCTGCACCCGGGCTTTCTCTAGTTGCAGTGAGCGGGGGCTACTGTTTTTTTTTTTTAATTTTTTTAAAAAAATAAATTTATTTATTTTTTATTTATTTATTTTTGGCTGTGTTGGGTGTTCATTTCTGCGCCTGGGCTTTCTCTAGTTGCGGTGAGTGGGGGCTACTCTTCGTTGCGGTGCGTGGGCTTCTCACTGGGGTGGCTTCTCTTGTTGTGGAGCACGGGCTCTAGGCGTGCGGGCTTCAGTAGTTGTGGCTCACGGGCTCGAGAGCGCAGGCTCAGTTGTTGTGGCGCACGGGCTTAGTTGCTCTGTGGCATGTGGGATCTTCCTGGACCAGGGACTGAACCCATGTCCCCTGCATTGGCAGGCGGATTCTTAACCACTGTGCCACCAGGGAAGTCCCTATATCAGCCCTTTAACCAGTCTCTCTGCTTCTGATTTCTCTCTACTCCAATTCCCTCAACTTGTATTTACTTAGCACCTACTGAGAGCCAGGCCAGCCCTGTTCTTGGTGCAGGAATACAGACATGAAGGAGCGGATAAAGCTCGTACCCTCAGGGAATGGAGGATTTGCTAGGAAGCAAACACATCCCTGGCAGGACACCCCACTTCTGAGGCCTCCCCCACCTTGCCACTCCTCTCCTTGTGAACGTTACTGTGGGGGAACCACAGACTTGATCCAGGTGGATTTTGAGATGACGGCCCCTCCAGCTTAGAGAATACTGGGGCATGTCCTCTCCCCTGAGTCCTGGCCAGTGGCCCCCCTTGCTCCTGACCTCCTCCCCTCACTCATCCTCATGCTCCCCATCCGTCAGCTCCTCTCTCCTACCCTGGAGGTGTCCTCCAGTCTCTCCCCTCACACTGTCGTCCCATCTGTCCTCTAAGAGGTTGGGCCTCTGAAGCCTGTCTTCCTGTCCTCACCTCCTTTCACACCTCAGTCACTGCAGGCTGGCTTCTGCCACCCCGAGGAAAGGCCTCCCCTACCCCTGGCCCCATTGGGCCTTTGAGATGACTCCTCCCCTGTCCCCCTTGGGTGCCCCAGAACACCATTGTGCTCTGCGCTCAGCCCACCCTCCTTTTCCCCACACCTGTTCTGACTCGGTGTATCACCTCCAGAAGTGCATGACTCCCCCAGAAAGGCCCTCAGCTGGACATCTGCAGCCTCCTTACCGTCCTGGGGCGATGGTGGGTCTTGTCTTTCCCTAAACCTGCTCCTGCTCCAGGCTCCTTGTGACAAGGGTAGCCCCACTGTCCACCGCCATGTCTTGGGCTCACCCCTCCTCACCCATCACTCCCCGGTACTGGGGAACCTGCCTCCCTCCCCAAGTTTCCAGCTAGCACTGTCCTTTGACCTCACTCCCTGTCCACCTGAGGCCACAGCTTCCCTGATGCCCCCTCCAGTCCAGTCTCTGCAACAGGTGCTGGCATCTGCCGCCCAGGCTGAAGGCTGAAGGCTGCCTTCAGGGCCACATCCATCTCTAGAGGTCCGGGTCTGGTCTCTAACTTTCCCTTCAGGCTCAGAAACTCCTGGCAGCCTGCCAACCACTCGCTTGGCTGCATCTGTCCTCCTTGCTTCTGCTAACACTGTCCCCTCCCTGGAATGCTTTCCCGCTCCCCAAAAGTCCTCATCTGTTACACAGCTGGAGGGTTACCACCTCCGTAAAGCCCTCCTGGAAGCCCTCTCCCATTGGGAACCTCCGCTCCTCGGCTGGCCCTGTCTCCGAGTCCTCTTTGGAGCCACACGCAGCTGTCTACGCTCAGCCAGGACAGTGCTTCTCTTTCACTTACTTTCTCCCTCTTCCACGTTCGCCCACCGTTCTTTTTTTTTTTTTTTTAATTTATTTATTTATTTATTTATGACTGTGTTGGGTCTTCGTTTCTGTGCGAGGGCTTTCTCTAGTTGCGGCAAGTGGGGACCACTCTTCATCGCGGTGCGCGGGCCTCTCACTGTCGCGGCCTCTCTTGTTGTGAAGCACATGCTCCAGACGCGCAGGCTCAGTAGTTGTGGCTCATGGGCCCAGTTGCTCTGCGGCATGTGAGATCTTCCCAGACCAGGGCTCGAACCCGTGTCCCCTGCATTGGCAGGCAGATTCTCAACCACTGCGCCACCAGGGAAGCCCCCCACCGTTCTTTTTAGCCTCGAGCCATCCTCAGCCACATGCTCCTCCACAGCTCCCCACCCTCCGGACGCGGCCATCACCCATGAGCCTCGGAGGATGGGGTCCTTGGGGGTGAGGCGGAGAAAAATGAACGCAAGAGCCGCCGGTTGGAGTGGTGGGACCCGGCTGCGAGCTGGGGAGCGGATTTACTCCAGAACCTCAGGAAAACACCTGTTCACACTGGCGGTGTTTTATGTCCCTGCCAGCATCCAGCAGGGGGCGGGCGACTCAGGGGACCGCGAGGGAGGGACCGAGGGGAGGAAAGAGGAAATGGATTTATAGGGCCCCACCCTCGCCAGAAAGCATTCCTTCACGTCCTCCTTCATGTCCTCATTCTTTTTGCGTTCTTCCGCGCCCGGCGCCGGGGTCGGGAAGGGCGCGGAGCCTCGGCCTCCAGGGAGTCTAGCCTCCGCCCGGGCCCCGCCCTCCGCCCCGCCCCCACCCCACCCCCGCCCCGCCCCCCCCCCCGCCGGGCCCCCGCCCCCCGCCCCGCCCCCACCTCCGCCCCCGCCCCACCCCTGCCAGGGCCACACCCCCCGCCCCCGCCCCGCCTCGCCTCCGCCCGCGTCCGTCCGGCGTCTGCGCAGTGCGGCCACGTGATGCCCTCCGCCCCGCCTCGCGCGCGCCCCGCCCCGCCCCCACGAGTGCGGCCTCAGCGTGCGGCGGCGCCAGGTGAGCGGCAAGCGCGGGCCGATGGGGATCTCGGCGCGGGGCCGGGGCCGGGCTCGGGGCGGGCGCGCGGGTCGCGGGCGCGGAAGGACGCGGGCGGAGACGCGGGCCGGGCGCGGACGGGGCCGGGGTAGGGGCGGCGGCCTGAGGCGAGCCCGCGGCCTGACGTGGCGGGGGCGGCGGGCGGGACCCCCGGGCGCGGCGGGGTCGGAGCTGAGGGGCCGCGGGGACGCCGGCGTCCGGGACTCGGGCGAGCCTGTCGCCCCCGCGGGTCCGCGCGCGTCCTTCGGGGCCGCGGTCCCGGCGCTACGCCGGCGGCCCTGCAACAGGCGGCCGGTCGGGCGCCGTTCCCCTGGTGCGACCTTGGACCCCGGCATGCCAGCCTCGGCCCCTCAGCCGGCCCAGGCTCGGCCCCCCGCTTGCTGCACGGACAGACCTGGACGGACCCCGACGGCCCCGGCGGCCGCGCTGTCAGTGCGACGCCTCGGCCCGGAGCGCCGGCCGCTGGTCTGCCCACTCCCACCCCGGCCCCGAGCCCAGCGCCTTCCGCCCGGGCACGTCCCTGCCCCGCTCCGGCCTCCGCGCCGCGATGGTCCAGAACGCCTCCCATCCTCACCTGATGCGGGCCGTCCCCTGGGAAGTGGAACCCCCTTTCCCTTTGTTGCAGACCTTGCTTCGTGCTGCCAGGGACTGGGCTTCGTGGAGGGCAGACACTGTTTGGGGCCCTGCAGAGGACTGAGGGTGCCTACTCAGTAAATTGTGTTGAGTTGAACATTGTTCAGAGATGCTTCCGACTCTGTCATCCATGAATTCATGAAAATTCATTTTACGTCCTTCAGTTTGTATGTACTTGGGACATAAAGCCTCCTTCCTGCTCCCTCCAAAGCTCTGAACTGAACAGCACTGAACGCAGGGCCTTGCTTGCCATGACTAAAATTGGGGACATTATGGGGCCGAGGGTAGTTAATCTAGGGAAGGGCTTCATCATAGAGGAACCTGGGTAAAATGAATAGGAGGTCGAGGGTGCCAGAGAGTGAGCCCCCAAGAACATTTTTTATTTCAGAAAAACAGGCATGGGAAGGGAATCGCAAAAGATGTGCAGCATTCCACTTAATATTTTATTTTTTGAAATTTTATGAATTACCAAAACGAAGTTACACTGTGAAATGGTGTTTTTCATCTAAGTCAGCAAAGATTTAAAAAAAAAAAAAAACGCTATTGGTGTGCTAGACAGTGGTTGCAATCCGGTTCTCATACTTTGCCTGTGGAGAATAAATTGGTACAACCTCTACGGAAGGCAATTTGGCAATATCTATTGAAATGTCAACTACACATTCAAATTAAGATGATCCAGCAGTTCTATATCTAGTAAATGTTCCTCATTTAACTGCTACATATATGGCAGATCTCAGTGACTTTCAGTCCAAAACTGTTGTCAACAGCAAACAATTGAAGGAAACCCAAATGTCCTCTCTGAAAAGGATTGGTTAAATAAAATATGGTTATACATACAATGGACTGTGGGTGGGATATGAGGTTATCATGTGTAAAAGCTAATAAAAAGGGGGAAATTTTGTTCTACAGCTCTGCCTGCAAATGCATAGGTGCTACCTGGAAGGGTGACGGGAAAGTAGAATAGCTTCCTCTGGGAGAGGATCTGGTTAGGGGGCATAAGTGGGAGGGAAATTTAAGTTTCATAATACAGTATACCTTTCTGTTTTATAGTAGAATCTATTTTTCATTTTTTCTTTCAAGGGTCCAGTAGGGGATTGAAAAAGAAGCACATTTGGGGAGGGGATAGTGGAGAAAAACGTGAGGTGGGGAAGGAAGATGTGGCAAGTGGTTCGCTGGCTGGCAGTGCTGTGGCCTGGAGAGTGCACAGCTCGACCCCACAGCTCGGTGTAGGACTGGCTGCCCCCTGACCCGGAGCAGCCAGCTGTCCACAGTCACTTGTGGTTGGCTTGGAGTGCTTGGCCAAAATGTGTTTGCAGTAGCTGGTTTTACTCATGGGGTTTCTGAGGCTCCTGTTCAAATCAGTTTGCATTTTTTTGAACATATTGACTTAATTATTAGAAGTTAAGCTTGAATTTAAAAGACGATGCAGACAATCTTGAATGTACCAAATTTACTTGAAGTTACAGTGCTTGACTCTCAAAATCTCGGTAAAAGAAGGTAGGGCCTGGAACCCTCCCCTGTACCACCACCTAGGCCTGTTGTCTTTTTTATGCATCCATTCCTGTTGGGGGGGACGACCCAGTGTTCTTTCCCAATAGAAGAGAGGAAGAGCCCTGAGAACCTGGTCTGTGCTGGTGCTTTGTGTTCGTCCTTTAGGAAATTTGAGAATGCCCCGAGGGGCGGGTGCTTGTAGTCCCCTTTCCTCATCTGAGGGGCTTGACACTCAGGTTCACCACACTGAGTCCACCGTGGGGCTGGGTTTTCTGCCTGGGTCCGTCTGTCTTTAGAACCCTTTGTTTCATGGCGCTGCTGAAGCAGATAAAATGGAAAGGAGAATCTTGGCAATGAAGGGACACAGGTCAGGAGGAAGAAGGCCCCAAATTTGGACAGCAGTGGGAGGGGAGAGGGAATTAGAGGTTTGAGACCACGGGGAAAGCACAGGTGAGCAGGAGGCTGGGACCCGAGCAGCTGGCCAGCCCTGCACAGCCGGCACTGCCTCCCAGGCTCATTCCTCGCCCCTGTGTCTTGGCAGCTGACAGCCGCGGTGCTGAGGTTGGGAGCGGTGGTCAGGATGGCGGAGGAGCAGGAGTTCGCCCAGCTCTGCAAGTTGCCGGCACAGCCCTCCCACCCGCACTGTGTCAGCAACACCTACCGGAGTGCACAGCACTCTCAGGCGCTGCTCCGGGGGCTGCTGGCTCTGCGGAACAGCGGCATCCTCTTCGACGTGGTCCTGGTGGTGGAGGGGAGGCACATCGAGGCCCATCGCATCCTGCTGGCTGCGTCCTGCGATTACTTCAGGTGAGTCTGTGTAGTAAGTTAGCAGGGATGCTGGCTCCACCAGGTGGACGCCTTGGCACCCCGGGCTTCTCCTGCTTCTGGCTGTGCAGGCAGAGGGGGCTTGGGGTCTGTTTTTCTATCAGCTGCCCCATCTCTGGGGCATGTGCTCCCTTTTTTTTTTCTTTTAAAGGCGGTATGCTTGGCTTTACTTATAATATTGTATTTACTAGAATGAGTTTTCTACTGTAAGTACAGTATCTTGGTGTGAAACAGATTTTCTTTCTACTTTACCCTGGCTTCCCATCATCTCATTTAAAAAAATTTCAAACCTATGGAAACGTTGAAAAGAATAGTATCACAAACACCTGGACACCAGTTGTTACCATTTTGCCACATTTGCTTTCACTGCCTTTGTAACACACGCCTTTTTTAAAAGACGTTACGATGCTTTATGCCTTAGACTTTTCAGCCCCACCCAGTGTTCTTGTAAAACCGTCAGGAAGCCCATACGGACCCGGGGACCTCTGTGGGGGCCGAGGCGGGTGGTCAGTACCGTATGCATGTCGTCCACACAGCTATGTGATGTGGAGTCACTCCGTTCGCACCCTCACCTGGCCATCCACCTCCCGCTCTCACCTCCTCGTCGCTTAGGCCTCGGCCTCCCACCCTCCCTGTGGGTTCTGTGGCCCCTGAGTTTCTCCTGACCTCCTACGTGATGCCAGCCCAGCCCTGAGCACATTGGGCAGAGCTGGTGCCACCATCCCACTTGAAACCTGAGACCCTCTATTCTTTCTCCCATTCTGTTTGGTTCTTTTTTTTTTTTTTTTTTTTAATTTTTACTATTTATTTGGTTGCGCCGGGTCTTAGTTGCGGCAGGTGGGCTCCGTAGTTGCAGCTCACCAGCTCCTTAGTTGCAGCATGTGGGCTCCTTAGTTGCGGCATGCATGTGGGATCTAGTTCCCTGAACAGGGATCGAACCCGGGCCCCCTGCATTGAGAATGCGGAGTCTTATCCACTGCACCACCAGGGAACTCCCCTGTTTGGTTCTTTTGTCTTCAAGGCTCATCTTTTAACTTTAGGAACTAATGAGCAAAATATTTCTTTATGGTTAAGTGCTTCCTGTTCTCCAGAAGGAGTTTATGGAGAGGGTGACCCAGTGGTTAGTGGTGCCTTGGAGCAAACATGTCCAGGGACAACAGTGTCCCTTCAGTTCATGGGGATTCAGCTTTTACAAGCTTTGAGAAGACAGGGCAGTGGGCAGGGCAGAGTTTTGTGGGAGGCCTCAGGGCCCAGAAGGTCAAGCACTGGAGTCCTCCTGGCTTAGGGCCTCCTGGACACACCGTCGAAGCCCTTCAGGCGGAGCTCTTCTCCCCATGCAGGCCATCCTGTCACTGTCACAGTCACGGTCCTCTTCCTAAAGGACAGTTACTGGTGCCACCTCTCCCTTGGTGGAAACCTCCTTTGTCTCCCCACATCCTCCAGGAGTGATTTCCTGGCCCTTTGGCAGCCGCTTCCAGTGGGCCTGTCCTGGGAGGTGTTCCCCTCTCAGGCCCGGTCACTGTGCAGGATGACACCCCCTCCCACTGGGACCAGGGAGAACCCAGACTCATCTCTGGTATGTGCATTTGAAATGATGATTTCCAAGCTTTAGCGGGTTTATTTCCTTATTATTCATTTCAGTTATTGACTCAGGTTGAAATGATGAAGGGTTTTTCCCAGTGAGGCTGGTGAAGATACCTGATGTGGGCAGGGGTGGAAGGAAGGGCTTTGGAGGGCAGTGGGCCCTGTAGGGGACGCCCTGTGGGGTGTCTGCCAGGTGCTGAGTGGTGTCTAGCCAACACACGGAAAGCTGTAGTTCCTTATGGATCAGAGTGTGTGAAATGCTCAGTGAGACCTGGGCACATGGAGCAGTAGACCCCGCCTGCTGGGCCTTGTTCGTGGAAGGACAGTTGGTTCCATGTTAGGAAACCTCTCTTCCAGTGCGAGGCCCTAATCAGCCTGAGGGGACCTGGCGTGTGGCCATCTACAGACAGGTCAGCAGGCATGTGGTCATATCCAGCATCCACTGCCACAGCTGAAACGCTGCTGGAATAGGAAATCGTGGAAAGCACCACTTTATCCCTGCCCTCCCACCTCACCCCCGTGGTAACCATTTATAAACGTTCCTTATCATCCACACTGTTTTCCCTTGCAAATCCTAGTTCGTAATACTCAAACCTCAAAGCTCTGATACTCAGAGTTGTTTTGTTTTGTTCTAATGTGTTGCTAAAACTTGTCAAGTGTCCTCTGGAAGTCTCCCGGAGCTGGTTTTTCTGATTGATTGATTGATTGATTGATTGATGCATGCATGCATGCATGCATGCATGCTGTACCGGATCTTAGTTGTGGCATGCGGGATCGTAGTTGCGGCACGTGGGATCTAGTTCCCTAACCAGGGCTCGAACCCGGGCTCCCTGCATTGGGAGCATGGAGTCTCACCCACTGGACCACCAGGGAAGTCCCTCCCGGAGCTCTTTTGTTTGTGGATAGCTGTCCAATCTGTCCAGTCGTTGATCTTTGAGGGGGGAGGCAGAAGTTGGATTCTCCTACATTGCCAGCTTTTTGAAAATCTAAGTTTGGCAGAAATTCATTAAACCACGAAACCCGCCCTGAACTGATATGAGGGTACTTTTATATGTGTCCTACTTAGCATGGGTCTTTGTACATTTTGATTTGGAAATATTGAGGTGTTTGCATTTGATTCAGACCCTATGGGGGGCAGCATGACATCATATGTGGCACAGATAAGGGTTTCTCCAGGTGAAACGTTCTGAATTCTGAAACACGCCTGACCTCGAAGGTTTGGAAGAGGGGTTGGGGCCTGGTACAAGCTGGCACAGGAAATGTTCTCCCCACTTCATATCCTAGGCAGCTCATTGGCACCTTGTGACATCTGGTTATGACATCCTGGCAGTAGAGGTGGCCCGGGTTCTCTTTGTGGTCTGTGCTATCTGTGCCTGCCTGCTGGGGACTTGGTGAACATCCTTTTTAAAAAAAAAAAAAAAAAAACCCTGTAGAATTTACCATCTTAACCATTTTTAAGTGTACAGATCAGTAGTGTTAATTTTTTTTAAAGTAAATTTATTTATTTATTTATTTGTTTTTGGCTGCACTGGGTCGTTGTTGCTGCTCGCGGGCTTTCTCTAGTTGCGGTGAGTGGGGGCTTCTCTTTGTGGCGGTGCGCGGGCTTCTCATTGCGGTGGCTTCTCTTGCTGCACAGCACGGGCTCTAGACGCGCGGGCTTCAGTAGTTGTGGCACGTGGGCTTTAGAGCACAGGCTCAATAGTTGTGGCACATAGGCTTAGTTGCTCCGTGGCATGTGGGATCTTCCCGGACCAGGGCTCAAACCTGTGTCCCCTGCATTGGCAGGCGGATTCTTAACCACTGTGCCACCAGAGAATTCCCTGGATCACATTCTGTAATTCTGTTTTTCATTTTTTGAGGAACCCCATACTGTTCCACAGCAGCTGCACTAATTTACATGCCCACCACCGATGCACAGAGGTTCCAGTTTCTTTAAATTGACAAGACAGAGTCTAACAGAAAATGGGCAAAGCATCTGGACTGTTTGGAAAAGAATATAGAAACAGCTGTTAAACCTGTGAAGAGAGCCTCTGTCCCATTGTTTACAAGATTTCTCCCTCGCCTCCTGGCAGTTGGAGCGGCGTCTTCCTCTGGTTCTGAGGGTGTGGGGGGCAGGCTCCCCGCACACTGGTGGCGCTACCTGACAGGCCGTGGGCAGTGCCATCCAAGTGCGTGTGTATGAAACTCTTTGACCCAGCAGTTGCTCTCCTGACATTAATCCTGGCGTTCACATGAGCAACAGTTCGTGGGCGCAAAGCCATCCACTGGGTGAAATAACGGGAGATTAGAAGTAACCCAGGTGGACCCCGGCAGGAACGGTTAAATCAGTTGTGATCGCCTTTACAGAGAGGGGCAGTGCTGTGTGTACGGATGATCGGGGCCGTTTCCAAGGTGTCCTGTGAAGTCGAAACCAGGTGGGAATTAAGGCGCGGGCACTGCCTCTGGGGATAGTGCCACCCTGGGAGGGGGGCTGGGGACCAGAGCACCCTTTCGTGTAATTTAGGTCTTGAGAGAGAGAGAGAGAGAGAGAGAGAAGGAGGGAGAGGGAGAGAGTGTGTGCGTGTGTGTGTGTGTGATATAAAATGTAACAATAGCCACTCTGTCATCTCCGTGTTGCTGTCATATTTCAGCCCAGATTCCTCCCCTGACTGCCAGCCTCCTCCCTCCAAACACCTAACTGACAACCCTGCTGGGATGCCCTGGGGCGCCCACAGTGTTGGAGCCATGATGGGACTCCCACTGCCCTCTCTCACTCCGGTCCCACCAAGTCCCTTCCTGCCCAGCCTGGGTTCCTCCTGTGCTCTCCTGGGTTCCCTCCATCGCTTGTTCTCTCCTCTTGGCCCCAGGGTGGTCTCTACTCCAGCTCCCCAGCCATGTGGCCTCCCCAGTCCTGCAGGAGCCTCCCTGCCTCTGCTCCAGCCTCTCCACTCTGGCCAAGGAGCCCAGGATCTGAAGTTCCTCGGCTCAGGCCTGTGTACGACTCGCCGGTAGCACCTCATTTGCCTTGGTTTTGGTCCAGATCCTGCCCTGCCCCGGGGGTAGCAGGACCTGGCCCAGGCTCACCTCCTGCCTCTTCCTCCTCGCCCTGCCTGCCTGCCTGCCTGCCTGCCTGCAAGCTCTTCCTGGCCCTGGGCCCTGGGTGCCTGCCACCTCCACTTCCTCATCGTGGGCCCTTCTGCCATCGCTCTCCACCCACTCTTCTCCTGCGCTGGGCACTCCTCGGTTAGATGTCCTGTTGTGGTCCTTGACAGTGATTCCACCACCGGAAGTGCCCTGTGTCTTCGTGTCTGTCCTCTGGCATTAACTCCATGCACGTAGGGATCCTGCCGCTTCACTTCACTATTGTCGCATTGGCTCTGTGCACGGTTCCTGGCGTTTAGTGGCTGCTGGGTACGGAGCTGCTGAGCGGAGGACTTTCACTATTTGTTTCCCATTCATTTATCCTTTCACCGCGTGCCCTGGGCTGCGGCTATGGCCCAGGAATTGCACAGGTGGACGCAGCAGAAAGCGTGCTGGACGTGGTCCTGCCCGCAGAGGCTCACGTGCGGCTCTTGGGGCACATTAGATGGAGATTTCCAGAACAGCTGCCAAGCTTGGTCAGGAGCTGTGGGCGCTTCCGGGTGCCCCTCCTCTGTGGCCTGGGCTGGCTTCCTAATGGGTGTAACCCTGCCATCTCCTTTCTTCCCTTTGCAGAGGCATGTTTGCTGGGGGGCTGAAGGAGATGGAGCAGGAAGAAGTCCTGATCCACGGCGTGTCCTACAACGCCATGTGCCAAATCCTGCATTTCATTTACACGTCCGAGCTGGAACTCAGCCTGAGCAACGTCCAGGAGACACTGGTTGCCGCCTGCCAGCTTCAGGTGAGGCTCCTGGTCTGAGGCAGGCAGAGCCAGGCCCAGACGGGTCCCGGGTGCCTGCTGGACAGTGGTGTGAGGGTGGGCGGTGAGCCCTTTGCTCTCGAGAGTGTCGGCAGGCTCCTCGTTTGGCTCAGAAGACAGCTTTTCCCTTGTGTCCTGAAACCGGAACGAAGTCTTATGCCGAGTTCCTTATCCTGACCTTTTATGAGGTCAGAGCACGTCTGGGGCAGTAGGAAAAGCTGCCTGTTTGGGGGTGTCTGGAGGCTCCCCGCATGGCGGGGCCCTAGTAGCCCCGTGCCTTTACCCTCAGTGGCGGGTGGGCAGGTGGAGCTGAGCCAGGGTGGCCTTCACTCAGGAGAAGTTCCCTCTTTTACTCAGAGAGCTTCTCTGTCCCCATGTCTTGTCCCCTCATTGCTGCTCTGGGGACCACACTTACCTCCAGTAGCCAGCTGCCCCCAGAACCTCTCTCCGCCCCAGCACACCGCACACTGCCTTGCTCCCTGCACCGTGTATCCCACGGCCACTCTGCCAGCGCCTGGCTCTCCTCTGTGTCCACCTTCGTCCTCTGGGTCCATGTCTGGACGAGTCGTCCTTGTGAATGTGACCGTGTTCTCTGTTTCCCTGCCCTCACCTCTGTCCCGGCCTCCTTCTCTCCGTTTCTTCCTCCCAGCTGGGCTCTGCCTTCTGCATCCGTCGCGCACACCAACACCAAACCACCTCCCCAAACCCACCCCTCTCCCTCTGCCACCCACTGGCTCAGAGACCTGCTGCCTCCCCTCAGACCTCAAGGCAGAGCCATGGCTGGTGCTTTGGGCAGCCCAGCTTGGTTTTGTTTTATTTTTAACATACTGGGCTTCTATGCAATGTTGTTTGTTTGTTTTTTATAAATTTATTTATTTTTGGCTGCATTAGGTCTTCCTTGCTGAGCGTGGGCTTTCTCTAGTTGTGGCGAGCAGAGGCTACTCTTTGTTGCGGTCTGCAGGCTTCTCACTGCGGTGGCTTCCCTTGTTGCGGAGCACAGGCTCTAGGCACGCGAGCTTCAGTAGTTGTGGCACGTGGGCTCAATAGTTGTGGTTCCCGGGCTCTAGAGCGCAGGCTCAGTAGTTGTGGCGCATGGACTTAGTTGCTCCGCGGCATCCAGGGCTTGAAGCCATGTCCCCTGCATTGGCAGTCGGATTCTTAACCATAGTGCCACCAGGGAAGCCCCGCAATGTTGTTTTTAAAGCAAGTTTTACTTGGCGTAACAGTTCCAAGTCCACAGGCCCACCAGGTCATGTTTGTTCATGTAGCCAGTGGCTGTTGGTGGCCTGTCCCCCATGTGCTGTGCCCTTCATGGTATCCCCAGGGATGTGGATCTGAGTGTCGGTGAGACCGTACCCACTGGGTCACCCCGAGCAAATGAGTTCCCTTCTCTGGGCCTCTCGTGGGCCTCCTGCACGGGGCAGGCCAGGCGATTCCTTGGTGAGATTCCCTGCCAGAGGTCCCTGCTCTGAGACAAGGATGAGGGACCTTGACCTTGCCAGGGAGGGCAAGACAGTCCCTGGTTCTCAGGAGCTGCTTCTCAGGCCCACTCAGGGCTGTCAGCCCTCACCTTCCACCCAGAGCCTGGTGCTCAGCTCCTGGCCTGTGAGAGGTCAGAGGTAATATTTTAGGCAGAAGAGGCCAAGCAGAAGCACCTGCTCGGGAAGAAATGGATGGTCGAGTGAAGACCCTCAGGACCTAAGGAAGCAGCACGTTGGAGACGTTCCTGGTGGGGGAGACACACGCCTGGCACTTTGCAGGTTTCCATTCAGCCTTCAGCATGTCACCTGGCAAGCACCAAATGTCTAGAACCAGAAAAAATAAAAAGACTTTAAACATTTATTAATAAGCTTCAAATTCCAGCAGAATTAGTCTACATGTAATGAATTTGTTGATGGTGCTGGATAAGAGAGGGATTCCCATTTTGAGAAATTCTAAAATCCAGTTTTCCTGCAGAACTTAGCAGCCCCTGAGCAGCCTTCCCGGGCCCTTGCCTTGCCTCCTGGGTTCTTTGGTTACCTAATCGCAGGGTGTCCTCACCCCGCGGCATGGTGGCTGTCCTGCTGCTTCCACTTCTCTGGAGATCCCGTGCTTTTGATTCAAAAGGCAGCTGACGTGTGTCGGGGTCCGCCCTGTGTCAGGTGGTTCCTCGCCACGTCATCCCTGTTTTACAGACGAGGAGGCTGAGGCTCAGAGACCACCTCCAAGCCCAGACTTAAGCCCCGAAGTGCTGTGAGCCTCGGGTGTGTCCAGTGTGGCAGGGAGTGGGGCCGGCAGAGCCTGTGAGCCCCACCCGCGCCTCCGCGCTGGGTCCTGCACCCAGACGCTTTGCCTGGGCTTGAATGGGTGTGTTCTGTTCACAGATCCCCGAGATCATCCACTTTTGCTGTGACTTCCTCACGCCCTGGGTGGATGAGGACAACATCCTTGACGTCTACCGGCTGGCCGAGCTCTTTGACCTGAGCCGCCTGACCGAGCAGCTGGACGCCTACATCCTCAAGAACTTCGTGGCCTTCTCGCGGACTGACAAGTACCGCCAGCTGCCCCTGGAGAAGGTCTATGCACTCCTGAGCAGCAACCGCCTGGAGGTGTCCTGCGAGACGGAGGTGTATGAGGGCGCCCTGCTCTACCACTACCCTCCGGAGCAGGTGCAGGCTGACCGGCTCCCGCTGCATGAGCCGCCCAAGCTCCTGGAGACCGTGCGCTTCCCCCTCATGGAAGCCGAGGTCCTGCAGCGGCTGCACGACAAGCTGGACCCCAGCCCCCTGAGGGACACGGTGGCTGAAGCCCTCATGTACCACCGGAACGAGAGCCTGCAGCCCAGCCTGCAGGGCCCACAGACCGAGCTGCGCTCGGACTTCCAGTGCGTCGTGGGCTTCGGGGGCATCCACTCCACGCCGTCCACTGTCCTCAGCGACCAGGCCAAGTACCTGAACCCGCTGCTGGGGGAGTGGAAGCACTTCACCGCCTCCCTGGCGCCCCGCATGTCCAACCAGGGCATCGCTGTGCTCAACAACTTCGTGTACCTGATTGGAGGGGACAACAATGTCCAGGGCTTCCTTCCGCGCCGAGTCCCGCTGCTGGAGGTAGGGGCCCTCGGCCGGGCGGCTGCCCAGAGGGTGGCTTCTGCCAGGCACGTGCCACTGGCCAACGCAGTTAGCCTCTTGAACAGGTCTGCGCCCGTTCTGTGGGCGCAGGTTGATGGGGAGAACATGGACGGCGGTGAGATGAGGAAGGGGGCCCGTGATGCCTCCTCCCGCTCTTGTCCTCCCTCCTCAGAAACCCCCTCATCCCTCAGCACACCCCACCGTCTTGTGGGTGAGGGGCTGGGAGAGGGTGTTGCAGCAGGAAGGAAGGGACCAGGCCTGGGAGCATGGCCACCTTGCCTCTCTCTGCTCTCACACCCCTGGTCCAGCTTCCCCTTGCCTATCCGCTTAGCTCTGCTCTTGTAACCGCACAGGCTCCTGGTGGAGGGTGGCTTCCTGTCGCCCTGCTCCCCTGAGTGCACAGTCCTCAGCCTGGGGGGCAGGGAAGGCCCACAGGCAGTGCTGAACCTCAGACCAAATCCCCCCCAACCCCCACCCCCCAGGCCCTGTCATCAGCCGTGTGCTGGGTGTGAGGCCCCAGGGGAGGCCGTGGTTTCTGTCAGTCTGCGAGGCTGGGATCCCACAAATCCATTTCATTGGTCAGAGCAAGGGAAGTGGGGCCTCCACTTCCAGGAGGTTTCCAGGGCCCCCTCCCCTGTCCTTTGGTTTGATCTTAGGGTGCCTATGGGAAGTTTCTGCCCCCCACAAGCTGAAAGATGGCACTGCAGAGAGAGAGGGGTTGCCAGCTGTTTCTGGCAGCGGTGAGCTGAAGCCAACTGCGTTCCTGTTCCTGCTCTGTCTTGGGGGTGGGGTCAGGCCTCGCTGTGCCCCTTGGATGGGAGCCTGGGGACCCCAAGCCAGGAGGAGACCCCCGTCTGTCGGCCTGCTCTGCTCTCCCCACCCCAGGAAGTGATCACTTTTGTCAAACTGGTGAGACCCAGAGCTTGGCAGCTCTTTGTGGTCAAACGGGAGGGGGCCCAGTTCAGAAGGGAGGAAACCATGCCTTCATCGTCTTCCTGACCTGACGCGTCCTTGGGGTCGGGGGGGTGGTGGCGGTCCCAGGTTCAGGCCTCCCTCCTGCCAGGCCTCGAAGGGCTGCTACTTCCAGCTGGAGGGCCAAGGCCAGATCTTCAAAGCAGACTCTCCAGAGTCTGTCCTGTCATGAGCTGCTGACGTCTGTCTCTCAAACCCGGTCTGTTTCCCTTTTGTGAACGTGTGCTGTGAGACCCACCAGAACTCTGGAAGGTGCTGGTGTCAGCCTCCGTGATTGACAACCACAGCCTCAGACTCCAGTCGGAGGTTGGGTCACTGTGGCAGGTGGGGTCAGGGACACCTGCCGGGCAGGCTGCGGTGCGGAGCGGCTGGTGAGCTCTGGGGAGACCCCGGGCTCTCATCTCTACAGAGTGAAAGTTTCATTCATCTCCTGCTGGACTCTTCACACTGCCAGGTGGATCTTAATTTGAGTTAAGAGTCTGGTTCTCTGCCCTTTCCTCTCAGTTCACCGCCCTTAGAATCTACAGGCTGTCAGAATATAAGAAAACAAGATTTTGCAGTAAATTAGCATTTGCGTTTTGAGGAGTTAGGGACTTAACAGGTTGTAGCATGTGAAAAGGTAGTTCTGTCAGAGCACGTTGCCTCCGAGCTATGACACTTCTCTTTTCTTTCCTTGATTGCATCTGTGTCGCCCACGTGGCTAGGGCACCTTCCCACAGCTGCAGCTCTGCACCCCTACCCGGTGGTGGCCAGTCCATGTTGCCAGATGCCCCGACCCTACATAGAGTGATAACTTGTTTTTGTCCTTAGGCATTTTCATGACTATTAATATTTTAGAGTATGTTTCAAAAAATGTTTCTAACTGTAATGGACTTCATCAATAATCATGGGAAGGCTTAAGTCATGGAAACAGCGAGAGCAATCACTAAGTTTGATAAGGCCTCAGAACATTCTCATGCCAACCCTAGGTTTCGCCTCTGAGTTTGCAGTAGGATGGTCCAGAGTCAGCATTAAAGTGACTGAAGGATTTGAATCCTTATATGCAATAGTTTAGTTTATTTCTATTAGGAAAAAAATATTACTTGAGGACTTATTCTGACAAAGTGGAAAATTAAACCAATAAAGAGGAAAATGTGGGATATAGAACACGATGGAGAGATAAGAAATCAGCAAAACTGTGGTTATGTCTGAATTATTGATGTGTGGTGTCTGTATGTATGTGTTTGTGTATGTGTGTGTGTTTCTTTAACTGACACCGCAAATCCAGATGAACCCAGCCCAGGGAGCTGTGAGGGCAGGAGGCCAGAGGAAGCATCTGGAGAGACTCGTCTCCCTGGTGAAAATGGGGCAGAAGAGACGCATGTGAAATGTGAACAAGCCTTGTGCACAGGAAGGCTGTGGGAGGTGCCTTCCTGCCCTGGGTTGCCTGTCCCAGCTGGACCTCCACCTGGCAGGGCCCGTTCACTCGTTCTCAGGCGCCCTCCCGGCCCTGCTCTCTCCTTCTGTCACTTCTCCTCCCCGGCACCTGTCCTTACGTGGAGACTTGGCTACTCTGCTCCCTTTGGCGTGTTTCCCAACCTACAGTGGAAAGGGGGGCCCTGGGTGCCAGCGCCAAGAGCCATGGCTGGTCCATGTTGGGGGCAGTGATGTTTGTTGAGTGACTAATTCCACTGCTGGTGACCTCGCCCCTCCTTCCCTTCTCTGAGCGGACAGTGCGTGATCTGCCCTGAGCCGGGTGCGCCACCAGGTCTGGGAACACAGACATGGACCACGGTCCTTTAAGGAACCCTTGTCACGTGACTTGACCCTCATGATCCCTCATGGTAGCTTTTCTAGGCAGGCAGCATAACCCCGTTGGGTGTGGAGCTGAGTGAACGTCAGGACAGTAAAACTGATGGCCAGATGTGCCCAGACCTGGGTCTGTGTGGCCCAGGTGCCTGTCCTCTCTCTCCCTTCGGCCTGTTTCCTGTATTCTCGGCTGGCAGGGAGGGGCTGTGGCAGGAAGAAGCGGCTGTCGAGTGCACTTAACTTGTTTTGGGGGTGAAAGCTGAAATGGGGGCATCTGGCACAGGCCAAAGAAAACTGTCTGCTTCGGAGCTGGTCTTACGGTGGAGAAATAAACACTTACCAGAGAGAGGCTGTAAGTGTGCAGGGGCCATCGAGTGAAGGGGCTCCAGAGGCCGGCGCTCAGCTGCTGGTGCCAGAGTTGGGGGCGGGGTTGGCGGGGAGCCAGGGGAAGGGTGGACGCGGTCGGGGAGGAGTGGGCTTGGGGCCTCGGATTCATGGGCCCTGGCCCTCGAGGCTCTGTGGTCACCTGTGTCTGCTCAAACAGCACACTGGCCTCATGCCCAGCAGGGTGCCAGGCCTGGGGCCTGGAGAGATGGGGCAGGGGTCCAGCCTGGGGCAGGGGCTGGGTCTGGGCTTTGAAGGGCCTCAACTGCTGGGCTCAGGCATGTGAGGATTCGGGTGTGAGCAGGGGCTTGGCTGGTGAGCGAGGGGTGGGATGTAGGGAGCCCGGGGGTCCACGTGGGAACGGTGAGCAGCCGGCTGGAGGTGGCAACGGGTATTAGCAGTGTGAGAAGAGAACATGGGGTGGCCGTGGGCCGTCCTGGAGTGGCCGAGAAGACCGGGCTGAAAAGTGAAGCCCTCTGGAGGCAGGAGAGGGCAGGGCTGGGGGGAGGAGCAGCTCCATGCTGGGGGCATAGAGGAAGCTGTCGCATGGGGGTTAGACTCTTACGAAGGTTGATGGGGTGAGGTGAAGGCAGGGCTGTGACGGGGACAGCTGCGTCCCCTTGAAAGGGGCGTGGAGGTGGCCCTACATCAGGAGAGCGAGCTTTGGTGATAGTGCTGGGCTCAGCAGAGGTGGGCTTCTCTCCCCTCCCCTCCTCGAGAGCCTCTGTCCTGGAATCCCACTGGGGAGGGCGGGAACTGCACACAGGAGATGCGAAGGCAGTGGGGGGTGGGGGTCAGGCGGGCTGTGATGGGAGCCAGGCGACCAGCCTGAGGGAGTGCTGGCTGGAGGCCTGGAGGCTGTTGTGCCCAGTCGTCCAGTCGTGAGGCCATAATTGGGGGCGTTCCTGATTGAGAGCGGGGCCATGGGGATTTTGAGGTGAGACAGGTGAGATCGAGGTGGCTGTAGGAACAGCCATTGGGCAGCTTGGGGTGGACAGTGGAGGGTCTAGAAACCACCGTGAGGTCACAGGTGGAGGGCCTGGCGCTGTGGGCTGAAACCCAGAAGGCTCCGGGCCCCACCCTCCAGGCTGGGGGAGGGGCTGCTCAGTGACATGCTGTTCTCTGTCCCCACAAGGTACGACCCGAGGCACAACCGATGGTTCCAGATCCAGTCGCTGCAGCAGGAGCACGCCGACCTGTGCGTGTGCGTTGTGGGCAAGTACATCTACGCGGTGGCCGGTCGCGACTACCACAATGACCTGACCACTGTGGAGCGCTACGACCCTGCCACCAACTCCTGGGCCTATGTGGCCCCGCTCAAGAGGGAGGTAAGGAAACCCCTCCCAGGGGGCCCTTCTTCGGCCGCGTTGCTTCCTGGGCTGTGCGGAGGGGAGTGGGAGGCACGGCCAGGGAAACCAGCCGATGATCAGAGTCCTCTTCCCTCCTTGGACTGTGCCCTAAGATTGGGGTGGGGGACTCCTGAGATTGAGCCAGCCGCCTCGGGAGAGACCCCCTTCCCCAGAATTCCACCCCCGTCTGGGTCTTGCCACCTTGGCCCCGGGCAGCTGCTTTAACCCTGCAGTCAAATGTGGACAGAAGCCTTCCCCTTCTCTTCCTCAGCACAGCTGAGATGAGCTGGAACAAGTCCAGAGATGTTGTCAAACCTGAGGGATGCGAGAGGCAGGGCCCAGCGGCCTCAGACCTCCCCCACAGCACCCCCTCCAACCAAGGACAGGGCCTTCAAGAAGCCAGAAACACTTTAGAAGTTATATTTTACATGTTTTTTTTTTTTTAAATCATGTGTTTCCTACACAATACTTTGGTTTGTTCTAGCTTGAAGATGTGAAAAATACGTCCATTGTGCAAAAGTGATGCTTTAAGGGGTGTACCTCTCTCACCTTATGGGCTTGCGGTGCTGCGACCCTGGCCCCCAAACCAGACATGAGACCCCAGGGCAAGAGGGGGCCTTGCTGGTCCCTGGTGCACCCCGGGTCCCAGTGCCCGTGAGCACCGCTGGGCACCCTGGCTCCCCCAGCGGAGAGGATGGCTCTCCTCCGTGCTCCGCTGCACTGGCCTCAAGGCCTTGGCAGGAGCTACTGCCTCCCTGACCCTCTTTCCTCCCCTCCCCTCCCCTCCTTACCTTTCACCCTTTCCCGAGCCCCAGGTCCTTAGACTCCAATTTCGGGAGCCCAGGGGTCTCCCTGACGGGCCCAGCTCCTCTCCACAGTCCGCGAGGCTCCAAGGAAGGCCAGGGGCTCCCACCACAGTTCCTCCCAGGCAGGGGAAGCCAGCCTGCCCCCTGCTCCTTGGCCTCTTTGGGGAGGAAGCCCCTCTGGGGGGCACTCCCTGCCTGTTTTGAAGAAGAGGGCAGGTTTTTCTTGGGAAAGACCAGGGGTCCTTGAGACCTAGTGGGCGGGGGTGGACCCTGAGCTCTGTCCTGGAGGGGAGTGGGGGAGGGGCTCCATGGGCTCTTTGTCTGGACGGCGGGGAGGCTGCACTTCTCAGCGTAGCCACAGAGGGGCAGCCTCAGCCTTCAGTCAGCTTCTCCCTGGTGTCCAGGTTCCTAACTTCCTTCATCCATTCGTTCCTTCAGCAGCTATTTATTAAGCACCTTCTGGACACCAAGTCCTGGGGATCCAGTGGTGATAAAAAGTGACCAAGGTCCTCCCATGGTGTTTGCAACTTAGTGGGAGAGACCACTCTCAACCACTGTACAGATGAGTAAAGGACCTTGAGGGCCGAGCAGAGCGGTGCTTAAGGAGGGGCTCCGGCAGGATGGACCTCGTTGGACTGTTTGGGGAGGGTCCGTCTGAGGAGTTGTCAGTGAGACCAGGTCCACGGAAGACAGGCAGCCATTGGGAGAGGCAGGAAGGACCTTCCAGGCCGGGAGGAAGAGGGGAAGCATGGGGAGTGCATGTGAAGAGAGGGTGTTAGGGGAGCAGGGCCAGGGCACTTGGGTGGTCTGGACAGAGGCGAGGGTGGTGTGGGCTGTGGTGGAGGCTGTGGGGGACGAGGGAGACAGGCAGATTCGATGTGTCACTTGGAGGTAAACTGACCAGACTTGCTGATGGGTTAGGAATGAGAGGCCATGGAGACTCCCAGGCCACCCATGTGAGCAGCTGGGTGGTGGCTAGGCCACTCCCCCGGAGCACAGGTGGGCTCGGGAGTGAACAGGAGAGGAGGGGCTTCATGTGGAAAGTGACAAACATGAGATGCTGGGGACATCCGGTTGGAAGCCAGGCTCAGGGAGGTCAGCCTAGAGATGGAGATGGGCAGTGCTGGCCATGGGTGGGGTGATCGGCTCAGGAGCAGGGGCGGTGCCAGGCCAGAGGAGGAGCAGAGAGGCAGGGGGCCCACGGGTCTGGAGATGTGGGTGTGCAGCCACTGCAAAGGCCTTCAGGGTGTCTGCAGGGCCTTTGGCGGGGCGGGCCCGCCCTCCCTCCCACCTGTCTCTCAGGGTCCCACCCACGTGGCATCCTTAGGAACTGGTCACTGATGTGCCCCCAGTGGACTGAGAGCTCCCTGCCCCAGCAGCGGGCAGAGTCTTCCAGTCAGAGGTTCTCTTCTGCATGGCCCAGACCTGAGCATGGCCGTCCCATGCTTTTGGAGGAGAGGAAGGAGGTCTCGGCAGAAGCCCTTCTCTGCTCACTTAAAAACCTTCCCAGAGAACTTGCACTTTCAGAAAGGTAGAGTAGATGTGTCCTTCCTGGTTCCTTCTGCTCAGTACAACACAGAACTCTGTACGTTATGTGTAAAACAAACTCAGAAGACTCAAAAAGGTTGAAAGAAGATGGCAGACCAGCTAGGGATCTGGGGACCTGAGGATACCTTGATCTGAATGAAAATGAAAAGACAACATGTCAGGATTTCCCTGGTGGTCTAGTGGTTAAAAATCCACCTTCCAATGCAGGGGACTCGGGTTTGATCCCTGGTCGGGGAACTAAGATCCCACATGCCGCGGGGCAACTAATCCCATGCACCACAACTAGAGAGAAGCCCGGGCGCCACAACGAAAGATCCCACGTGCCACAATGAAAATCTTGCATGCCACAACTGAGACCCAATGCAGGGCTTCCCTGGTGGCGCAGTGGTTAAGAATCTGCCTGCCAATGCAGGGACATGGGTTCGAGCCCTAGTCTGGGAAGATCTCACATGCCGCGGAGCAACTAAGCCCATGCGCCACAACTGCTGAGCCCGCGTGCCACAACTACTGAAGCCCATGCTCCGCAACAAGAGAAGCCACCACAGTGAGAAGCCCACACACCACAACAAAGAGTAGTCCCCGCTCACCGCAACTAGAAGAAGCCCATGCTCAGCAACAAAGACCCAACGCAGACAAAAAAAAAACAAAGACCCAATGCAGCCAAATAAGTAAATAAATTAAAAAAAAAAAAAGACAACATGTCAAATTTTGTGGCACCCCAGCTAAAGCTGTGCTGAGAGGGAAATTTGTAGCACTAAAAGCATACATTAGGGAAGGAAAAAAAAAATCAGTAATCTAAGCTCCTCCCTCAAGAATCTAGAAAAAGAAAAATAAGAGCAGAATGAAACCCAAAGCAAGCAGAAGAAAAGAAATAATAAATACCAGAGCAGAAATCAATGAAGTTAAAAGCAGAAAAACAGAGAAAGTCAGTGAAACAACTGGGTCTTCCACAAGATCAATAAAATTGACAAACTTCCAGGAAGCCCGACAAAGAAGAAAGAGAAGACAATTTAAAATATCAAGAATGAAATGGGAGCATTACTGCAAATCCTGCCGACGTCAAAAGGATAATAAGGGGACACTGTGAACAACTCTACATGTGTAAATTCGACAACTTAGATGAAATGGACCAGTTCCTCAAAAAACACAACCTACTACGACTCACACAAGACTAAGTAGAATTTGAATAGGACTATACTTGTTAAGGAAATGATTTGCAGGCCTAGATAGTTTAACTGGAGAATTTTACCAAACAGTTAAAGAAAAGTTAATACCAATTCTGCATGATTTTTTTCCCAGAAAATAGAAGAGGGGGAATACTTCCCAGTTCATCTTCTGAAGTTAAAATTACCCTGATACCAAAGCCAGATAAAGACAGTCCCCCCGCAAAAGAACAAGTCTGTCATAGATGCACATATGTATGAATATTCTTAACTAAATGTTAGCAAATAGAAGCTCCTCTCCCCGCAAAAGAAATTCATGACCAAAGGCTGGTTCCATATTTGAAATTCAGTCAGTGTAATTCACCATATTAAAAACCACATGATCATATCAGAGCAGGAATAGGATCTTATAATATTTTGCATCCATTCATGATCAAACTCTCACAAAGTAACAATAGAAAAAAATAACAGAAGAATTACCTCGACATGATGAAGAGCATGTACAAAACTCCCACCACTACGTTATACTTACTGGTGAGGACTGAATGGAATGCTTTCTCCTAAGGTAAGGAACAGGGCAGAGATGTCTGATCTCACCAGTCTTATCACAGTCCTGGAGGGTGTAGCCAGTGAAATAAGGCAAGAAAAGAAAATAAAGGCACGCAGGTTGAAAGGAAGAAATAAAACTGACTCTAAAGATGACAAAATTGTCAAAAAATCTAAATGTACACCCCCAAATTCTTGCATTAATAAGTGAGTTTAGCAAGATTGCAGGATATGATATAAACATATAAAAACCAACTGTATTTTTGTATACTAGTAATGACCATGTTGACACTGAAATTAAAAATACAACACCATTTACAATTGCTCAGAAATGAAATGCTTAGGTATAAATCCAACAAAACATTTTTAGGATTTATATGCTGAAAAGTATAGGTGCTGATGAAAGAAATTAAGATGTAAGTAAATGGAGAAACATATCATGTTTATGGATTCCAAGACTCAAAGATGTCGGTTCTTCCCAAATTGATACATGGTATACAGCACAGTTCCTATGAAAATCCCAGCAAGAGTTTTTGTAGATGTAGATGAGATTCTGAAATTTATATGGAAAGGCAAAGGATCTAGAATACTTCAAGTAACTTTCAAGAAGAATAAAGTGGGAAGACTCCATCTACCTGGGTTTAAGACTTACTACGTATATACTCGATACAGTAATTATGACTGTGGTGTTGGCAGAGGGATAGACCCGGAGATCAGTGGCACAGAATGAGAACTCAGAAATAGGCCCACAGAAACATGCCCAGCTGAGTTTTGACAAAGATGCTAAAGCAGGTGAATGGAGGAAGGATTACCTTTCCACAAGTGGTACTGGAGCAACATCTATAGGCAAGAAAATGGACATCGACCCAAGTCTCACACCTTACACAAAAATTGACTCAGAATGGTGCACGGACTTAACATAAAATACAAAACTCCACAGCATTTAGAGAAAGTAGAAGAAAGTATTTGGGGTCTGGGGCTAGGCAGTGAGTACTTAGACTTGACCCCCAGAGCATGACCCATAAAGAGAAAAACTGATAAATTGGGCTTCATCAAAATTGCAGACCTTTGCTCTGCAAAAGTCCCTGTTAGGAGGATGAGAGGAAGCTGCAGCGTGAGAGAAAATGTTTGCAAACCAGTACCTGGCAGAGGACTAGGATCTAATATGTGTAGGGAATCCTCAAAACTCGTTGGGAAACACACAGGGGTCCGCTGGAAAGAAGGCAGAAGACGGGAGGAGACGCTTCAATGGGGAGGATGTAGACGTGCAGTTAGGGGATGCAGACTGGACGCCACAGCGGGGAGACCGCCTGTTGAGCGGCTGAAACGGCAAATGTGACAGTACTAGGTGCAGTTAACTTCCAACTGCCGTGTGACCCAGTGGTCACCATCCTGGACATTTACCCCAGACAAACAAAAACTTCTCTGAACACAGATACTTACAGCAGATTTATTGGTAACAGCCAGAAACTGGAGACCAGTCAGATGTCCTTCCACAGGCGAGAGGCTCACCAAACAGGCAGGTACACGGTGCAGAGCATTACTTGGAGTCGGAGAGGAACTCTGGGCCTGCACATCGACGTGGGCGGCCTGTCATGGAGGTGACATATCACATGATCCCATTCAAGCCACACTCTGGAAACGACAACGTGGGGAACAGGTGGTGGTTGCCAGGGACTGGGGGGTGGGGAGTGGATGTGACTGTAAAGAGGGAGACAGAAATGTCCTGTGTCTTGGTGGAGCTGACGTCAGCACCCAGGCTGTGATGTTGTGCTGAGGCCCACAAGCTCTTCCCCCGGGGAGTCAGGGTGAAGGATACGGGGTGGTTGTATTTCTTACAATTACAGGTGGATCTACACTTACCTCAAGATGAAAACTTTAGTTAAAAAAAAACACCTCCCCAGATGCCCACCATTGGTGGGAGAAGACCTAGCCCCGTGGTGTGTTTCCTGCCCACTGCTCTGTCTCCTGCCCTTTGCACCATCCACCTCTCCAGCCCCTTGCTGTGCTACCCACAGCCTGGGTGTCAGTGACCGGCCCTGTAACACAGGCCCTGGGGCTTCCCGGCCCTGCAGGACATCTCTGCTGGCAGAGCACACGGGCACAGCAGGAGGCCCTTGTGGGCTGTGAGAGGGGGGCCTGGAGGCAGTGGGGCCGGCTGGGCAGAGAGGGTGTGCCTCCTGGGTGCAGCGGAAAGCAGGGGTGAGGTTGAGGACCAAAATCCAAAGTAGGGGGTGAGTTTTCTCCCATAATTAAAGACTGCTGTTTGTTTGATTTTGCATCTCACTTTTGTGCTCACCAGGTCACATCATTTGTTATTTGCAAACAAGCAGATTTTTTTTTTTAATTTATTTTTATTTATTTATTTTTGGCTGCGTTGGGTCTTCGTTCCTGTGTGCAGCCTTTCTCTAGTTGAGGCGAGCTGGGGCTAGTCTTCGTTGCAGTGCGTGGGCTTCTCATTGCGGTGGCTCCTCTTGTTGCGGAGTGCAGGCTCTAGGCGCGCAGGCTTCAGTTGTTGTGGCGTGTGGGCTCAGTAGTTGTGGCTCGCGGGCTCTAGAGCCCAGGCTCAGTAGTTCTGGTGCACAGGCTTAGTTGCTCTGCGGCATGTGGGATCTTCCCGGACCAGGGCTCGAACCCGTGTCCCCTGCATTGGCAGGTGGATTCTTAACCACTGCGCCCCCAGGGAAGCCCCAAACAAGCAGATGTTGAAAGTGGAGTCAGGGGTGGGGGAAAGGTGGAGGCGACCAAGGGCCTCACTGAAGACAAGGCTTTGATTTCCTTTGGGTCCCCATGCAGCTGTCACCTTTAGGGGCAGGGGAAGGACAGAGATTCTGTTCTTCCTCTTGTAGAAGCCCAGCGTCACCTCTGGGCCCTGAATCATCTTCCACTGGGAAGAGATCAGGTGGGGGACAAGGACGGTGTGCCCAGCGAA
The DNA here is from genome assembly GCF_009873245.2 of Balaenoptera musculus. Lineage (NCBI taxonomy): Eukaryota > Metazoa > Chordata > Mammalia > Artiodactyla > Balaenopteridae > Balaenoptera > Balaenoptera musculus. Next base: position 27,243,831 of record NC_045798.1, read on the forward strand.
GATCCAGTCAGACCATGAGGAGGAAGTCGGCAGGGCTGCACACGCGCGCACACACGTGCACGCACACGCACACCCCCGGTTCTCCCGGCCCACAGGTGTATGCCCATGCGGGTGCCACACTGGATGGGAAGATGTACATCACGTGCGGCCGCCGAGGGGAGGATTACCTGAAGGAGACCCACTGCTACGACCCGGGCAGCGACACCTGGCACACGCTGGCTGACGGGATGGTGCGGCGGGCCTGGCACGGCATGGCCACCCTCCTGGACAAGCTGTACGTGGTCGGGGGCAGCAACAACGACGCGGGCTACAGGAGGGACGTGCACCAGGTGAGCGGCGGGGTGCCCGCCTTCCACTTGTCACCGATAAAAATTGCCGTGTGGGGGGTTTTCCCTTGTAACAGACTATTTTTTAGAGCAGTTTTAGGCTCACAGCCAAGTTGAGCAGGAAGATTTCCCGTGTGCCCCCGGCCCCCACACACCAGGGCCTCCCCAGGCTCAGCATCCACCAGAGGGTGTCATTGTTATAACCGATGACCCTACACTGGCCCGGGGTCACTCCTGGTGATGCACATTCTGTGGGTTTAGACAGATGGCATGTATCCACCGTTAAGAGTATCACACGGAAGAGTTTCACTTGTCTTTATTATTATTAAAAACTTTAATTACATAAAGTTAATGTAACCACATTGCAGAGCTTTGAAAAAATGGAGAAGGGTGAAGAAAAACTCCCATAACCTGGCCCTGTGCCACTAGCTTCAGCCCTCCTACCTGTGCGTGGTTTCCACTTAATTGTACTCAAAGAGCATCATCCCATTTGGCTTCTGGCTCAAGTTTGTTGTGGGTGTGTCTTCTAGTTTGATGACCACCCCACCCCCACCCCACCCAGTGGCTGTGCAGAATTCCATCAAACTGGTGACGTATGGGTTGGTCAAGTTGTGGCTATTCCAGGTAACATTTCAAGTAATATTTGCTTTATAGAGCTTTTGGGTATTTTGGGGTATTTCCTGAGGTGAGAGCAGTGGTTCTCTAAGTGTGGTCCCCGGGCCAGCAGCACCCACATCACATGAGAACTCATAAGAAATGCAGATTCTCTGGCCCCTCCCAGACCCACCGAGTTGGAAGTTCCTGGGTGGGATCCTCCAGTGTTGAGAACCATTGGGCTCTAGCATTTTCGTTTTCTATTGCAGCCGGGACAAATCACCACAAATTTAGCCACTTAAATCAACACAAGTGTGTTTACACGTCTGTGGCTCTCACCAGACGACAATCCAGGGGTCCTTCCTTTGTGGGGCCTGGGGAGGATCCACATCCTGCTCACCTAGGGTGTCGGTGGAGTTCAGTTCCCTGTGGTTGTAGGACTCAGGTCCCGATTCCTTGGCTGCTGTGGGCTGAAGCCCTTCTTGGCTTCTAAAAGACTCCACGTCCCCCGGGTCAGGCCCTTTCCTCTTCTAAGCCAGCAGTGGCAGCTTCCCCTCCCTTTTCAGCCCCCATCAGACCTTCCCTTCTGTTTCCAAGGGCTTGTGTGACTAGGTGGGTCCCCCCGAAACTCCAGGATAACCTCCCATCTCCATGTCCCCACCCTAATGAGTCTGTAGGGTCCTTCTTGCCATGTAAAGTAATACAAGTCCCAGAGATCTGGGCACAGGCTCCTTTGAAGGCCATTCCTCCTCCCGCGGCTGGAGAACCGGAAGGGATCATCATTGAGTCAGAGGGTAGCGTCCGAGTGGCTCTTGATAATTTTGCACATTGCTGTGCTGGCTGGTCAGACAGGCGCACAGCAGGGCAGCTTCACCATGCCTCCACCAGCCCCGGGCTTGTGCCTTTTCTTCCCCAGTGGCTGCTGGTTAACAGCTGACAATTTGTCTCTGACGTTTTATTTTGCATTTCTTGGATTACTGGTAGGCTGAACATTTTCCCACGTATTTGTTTACTGTTTGGAGTAATTTTGAAGAGAAGAGATTTTTTGTTTTTTGTTTTTTTTGGCTGCACTGCATGGCTTGGAGGATCTTAGTTCCCCGACCAGGGATCAAACCCAGGCCCCAGCAGTGAAAGCACCGAGTCCTAACCACTGGACTGCCAGGGATCCCCCAAGAGAATGTTGATGGTCATCATGAGTTAGCAAGCACCTATTTCCTTATTTTATCTGCACCTCCCCCATTGCTGGGGGCGCATGGGGTCTGAGTCTTCAGCTTCAGTGGTGGAGGGGAGTGAGCTGGCACCCCCAGGCCAACTGGGAGACACCCACACGCCTGGGGCCACAGGCTGGCTGAGGGGCCAGGATAGGGGACAGAGCGTCAGCCTGGCCCGAGCCCTTCCTCCGGGGGGTGCGTTTGCCCACATCCCCGCTGCATCCCTCAGCCTCGTGTGAGCCTGGGGCCTTGCCTTGCAGGTGGCCTGCTATAGCTGCAAGTCCGGGCAGTGGTCATCCGTCTGCCCGCTCCCAGCGGGGCACGGTGAGCCCGGCATCGCCGTGCTAGACAACAGGATCTACGTGCTGGGTGGCCGCTCGCACAACCGGGGCAGCCGCACTGGCTATGTGCACATCTATGACGTGGAGAAGGACTGCTGGGAGGAGGGCCCGCAGCTGGACAACTCCATCTCAGGCCTGGCGGCCTGTGTGCTCACCCTGCCGCGGTCCCTGCTCCTTGAGCCGCCCCGCGGGACGCCTGACCGCAGCCAGGCCGACCAGGACTTCGCCTCTGAGGTGATGAGTGTGTCTGACTGGGAGGAGTTTGACAACTCCAGTGAGGACTAGGGTCCCAGGCCAGGTGGGGGGTGCGGGGGAGTGGTAGCTCCCAGCTCCCCCCACAGCACTTTGCCCTGGAGCACTTGACCCCAGGCTGGCAGCGGCCTTCCCTCCCGCCGCCTCCCATCGGCAGGTATTTTTGGGGCCCTGCAGACCTGTGGCTGTGGATCACCCCACAGTGGGAAACCTTCGGGAAGGGCTCGGTCCCCTGAAGTTCACCGGGCTCTCTCCTCAGCGGGGACGGGCTGTGCCACCAGCTGTCCTGGCCTCCCTGCTCCCTGGTTCTGGTCCCTACTGGGCCTAGAGGGTGCCATTCTCCCAAGGGACCTGGGGACTGGCCCCTGGTGAGGGAGCCAGGGCACATCTTGTCCCTCTCGTCGGCAGGGAGGGGGCAGGCTGAGCCCATTGTCTGCCCAGCAGCTCCCGGGGCCAGAGCGGGAGAGAGATCCATCAGGTTGCCTGAGGCTGATTCTGTAAAATGATGCCCTGTAGCTGGGCTTTTCGGACCCCATGTTGTTGATAAATGAAATAAATCATCTTACACGAGGTGTGTATTGCTTTCCTTTGGCCACGGCCTCACTTCCTTTCACAGCCTGTCCAAGGCTGCAGCCCTGGAAGCTTGGTTTCTGGGGGGCAGAGCTGTTGGGGGCAGTGGGAGGCCGAGAGCCCACCCCTAGGCTAGAAGGGTGTCACCAGGACGCCTGCCGCAGTCTGGTGACAGGTGGTTGCCCGCCCACTTGAGCATTTTCCCTGGTGAGGACCTCTTCTCTGAACTTTAGTCCAGTCCCAGGTGGCCATCTCAGCCCCAAGTAAAGCCTAGCACCTGGGGAGGGAGAGAGAGATGCCTGGACCTGCCCACCTCCTGCATCTGAGCATGTGGCGGGGAGGGGGCCCTGCATTTCCTCCAGGTGAGTCTCCAGGGCCATGCTCCTGCAGCAGGTGGGACCTGTGGGCGAGCAGGGCTTCCAGCACCAACCTCACTTCTGCACAGCCCAGCCTCCACCTGAACACCCCCCCTCCTTTGGGGTCCTCATACCACACCCCCTGCAGACCCCTAGGCCCGGGGATGGATCAGGATGAACCCCCAGTGCTCTGTTCTCTGTTCTTTCCTGGCCACCTGGGCCAGCTGGGTCTTTGTCCCTGTGCCTTGCCTAGAGCCTGCTGCCCTGGCGCCCTGCCATGGAAGAGGGGGGCAGAGGGATGGTGTGCGCTCCTTGGTGGGAGGAAGGGCATGGGGGGTGCAGGCAGCCAGCTGCTCTGGACTCCTTTGGGGGTACCCTAAAGACGGGCATGGGGGCGAGGCAGTCACTGTGTGTGTGACTGCTGTCTCGGGGCCCAGGTACCCCTGAGGAAACGTGCCCTACTCCCTAACCCCACGTGACATCATGCACTTACACTTCAGGTGGCAAGCCCAGGGTTGACCCTGATGGTCGCTTCCAGTGGGACAGGATGGCCACTTATCCAGTGTCATCCTCCTGCTCCCAAGGATGAGGTGTGGGAATGTGCGTTTGGAGTTAGGAACCCAGCACTTCCTGTCTCTGCCAGCACCTTGCAGGCCAGGGCTGCAGTCCCTGCAGACCCCAGAGGTTCCTGGGAAGGAGAGCCAGAAATGTCCGCCTCCGCCCCCAAAATGTGTCCGACGTTGCTGGCGCTATCTCCCCACCCAGACACCAAGGCACAGCTTTTGCAAGAGACCTCTGGTCTGCAGTGGAGGCGGGGAAAGGTCTGTGAGGCCCCACAGGGCATGGGGTGGGGTAGACATGAAGCCTGGAAGGGATCCTGAGAGCTGGGCAGCAGCCTAGCCCTGCCACTGTCCGGCCTATCATTCACCCACCGCCAGCAGCCCACCAGCTCCTGCCCCTGGGCCCAGGCAGCTGGCTCGCCAGCTTGGCAGGCTTTCAGGCCCTGCATTCAAGCCTTTGCTTCACTCGTGGCTCATCCCTTTCTGTGTGCAAAATCCTCACCCTTCAAAGTTGGCCTCCCCCAGGAAGTCATCCCGGCCAGAACCGGTTGGCCCAGGCTCCTGGCTCCCACGGTCTGCATGCTGGTCAGTCATATGGGTGCCTATGAACCCCCAGCTTCCTCAGCCTGGTATTCACCTGGCACAGTCTGGGCAGACAGACGATCGTCCACTCCACCTGCACTCAGTCTCCCGATGGAGATGTGGTGGTTGGTACAGACGTGGGCCCTGCCCTCAACACCTGAACTCACCATCAAGTGCAAGGTGGCTGCGACAGGACACAGGTGGGGGGCTGTGGGTCTGAGACGAGCCTGGGGACGGTCCTGTCCTGCGGGCACCAGACACAGGTGGTACATGGATGGGGTGGGTAGAGATTTGTGACATTCAGGCATTCAGGTGGTGCCCCCACAGAGGTGGGGCTGTGGGGCGGGAAGCAGCTCTGGGGGGAGATGAGGGAGTTTGAGATGCCTGTCCATGAACCCAGTCTAGCTAGGGTGATGCCTCTAAAGTCAGGAGCTGGGCGGACAGTGCAGCCACACAGACCTCTGCTGGCCTCCATTGCTGGCAGCCAACGGGGGTTCCATGGGAGGGGCCCGGGCACTGCTGAATTCAGGGCCATGGCCAGGCAGAGCTGCCCAGAAGTGGTTGGCCTTTTTACTTGTCCCAGAGAAGTGTTTGCATTCATGACCACATGGGTGCAACTTCCCTGCCACCCTCCCCAACTGTGCCTCTGTCCTGCACCAGCATGGCTCAGGGAAGGGCCCTAACCTTCGAAGCTCCCTCCCATCCCAACTTCTGCCAGCCTGGTGATGCCCACAGCCTTGGGCCTTTCAGTGGCCCTTATTCCAGGCCCCCTCCTCCAGCCCCACCCTTCCGGATGGAGCCCCCGCATAACTGAGGCAGGACGCCACCTCCCCTCCTCAGCAGCTGCCCTCTCCCTGCCCAGGCCCTTCCACCAACTCTCAGGTCCTCAAAAGCCCAGCTCATCTTTTCGGGGACCTGTCTGCCCCACTCTTTGTTCCATCCCCAGCCCTGCCCGCCCTGCCCACCCCATGGGCCTGGGGTTGGGTCTGACCCCTCTGCTTCCTGGGCCCAGGGTTCCTCTTCCTCCTGGTCCCCCTAGGCCCTCCTCACCCCCTTTCTCTGCTGCCCCTGCTCTGCTCTGTGCTGTCACCCCAACCCTCCCGATGCAGGAGCTCCCACGACTCCAGCCCTGACTCCACCTTCTGGACTTTCTCCTTGGTGACTAGCGGCCTCCAGCCCATCGTCACACCTTGACAGGGGCTGCAGGCAGGGTCTCAGTCCCGGAGCTGTCCCCCCCACCACCACCATACCGCCTCCCTCAGCCTCCCCCACCTGCCTTTACCTCATATTCTCTCGCAGAGCCATTCTGCTCCCGGCATCTCTCCAGTCTGTTTCTACAGGGCCCCCTTCACCCAGGCCTCTCTGGTCCAGACCGAGTCTACTCACAGGCCTCAAGCATCCGGCTCCGCAGTCGCTGCAGGCTTTGATTGCGCCCGGCGCTCGGGAGGCGCTGACCACACAGCCGGACATAGAAGGGCCTCACGGGGGGAGCAGAGGCCGGCTTGCAGCCTTGACCTGGCGGTTCCGAGGCACCGCTGGCCAGGGGGCTTTCGTGCGTCGCGCCTGGTCCCCACCGGCTTCCCGCCCCGGGCCTGGCCTCGCCGGGAGCGCGCAGGGGCCGTTTCTCTGGTGGGTGTCTGGGGAAGGGAGGGAAAGGCAAGGCGACCGGTGATTCCTCGGGAGGGCCCCTTCCAAGTTCGCCCCCAAGTTTGCGCGCGGCCGCGTGGGGGCGGGGGCCGCGCGGAGGGGCGGTGGCGCGGCCGGAGGGTGGGGTCTGGCGCGCGGGGCGGGCGCTGCCGCCTGGCCGGCCGCGGCTGGCCCTGGATCAGGGAGCCGATGTGGAATTTCCTGCCCGGCCCGGCGCCCCTCCTGCCGCCCCCCGCCCGGCCGCGCACTCCGCTTCCGGCCGCTCTCGCTGCGGCCGCACCCGCGCCCGCGCCCGCCCCGCGCCTGCCCCGCGCCGCATGGAGGGCGCAGGGCCCCAGGGGGCCGGGCCGGCGCGGCGCCGGGGAGCCGGGGGGCTGCCGCCGCCGCTGCCGCCGCTGCTGCTGCTGCTCTGGCTACTGCCCGGCCCCGCGGCGCCCCAGGAGCTGAGCCCGCGCGGCCGCAACGTGTGCCGCGCGCCCGGGTAGGAGCCGGCCGGGCTGGGGGAGGGGGCCGGAGGGACGCCCGGGGCCGGGGGGAGGGGACGCCCAGGACCTCCCTGAGCCAAACGCGCGGGCCCCTCGGGCCGCCCTCGCCGACGCCGGCTCCGCTCCAGGCCGAGCCCGGGCGCCGGGCCACGACGGTGCGTCCGAGGATACCCCGGGCGAGAAGCGGGCGAGGGTAGAGCGGAGGGCAGCGGACGCCTGGAGGGCTGACACACGGGGTACGAAATTTCAGACCCAGGAAAAGGGACCCTTGGGCCGGATTGTGAAGGCCGCAAGAAGACGGGAAGCGCATTCCAAGCCCATGGCATGGCATGTGCAAGGGCTCAGGCACACGAGTGTGGCTCGAGCCGTGATGGAGGGAGGGTGAGCGTCCAGGAGAGATGGAGCGAGGCTCCTGAGAAGAGGGAGCCGCGGAGGTCTTGAGGCAGGCGAGTCGGAAGCACAGATTTGTGTCTTAGAAAGAGCGGGCGCGGGTGGGAAGAGGGTGGTAATGGAGGTGGGCGTCGAGGAGCCTGAGCTCAGAGTGGACCAGAAGCGGGAATAGAAAGGACAATGACGTGCGCCGGCATCGGGAGGATGGGGGACTCCCGGGTGGGGATACGGGGTGCAGAGGGGCGGCGCAGAGGTGGGCGCCACGAGGAGCCGGGCTGGGGAAGCCAGTGTGGGACAGGAGGGGACAGGCCCTGCCGGAGGGCGCCGGGCCCAGGACCTTGCGCGGAGGGCGAAGAGCGCAGGCCAGGACGCAGGAGTGGGCGCAGGAGTCGGAGGACCCGGTCGGTCTGTCAGAGGCCACTGCGAGGTCAAGGGCATCTCCGCGCGGGGGCGAGGAGCCGGCGTGAGGGGGTGCCTTGGCGCGGGCGGGGGGCGCCAGGCAGGCGGGAAGCTGGAGAAGCATCACGGGCTCCTGGCGGGGGCGGTGGGGGCGCCCTGGGCCGCAGGGCCCAGGGAGGCCGCGTCTGGGGGCAGGCGGTCGCGGCAGACAAGGGGCTGTGAGGGGCCGCGCGGGGTTTCCGAGCTCGGATCCCGAGGCGCGCAGACCCCTCCCCGCTGCGAGCCCCGCCTCTGGGGCGGGGGCCGGCCTGGCCCGCCATCTGCTTCACATCGACGCCGCCGCCGCCGCCTCCCGGGCCTCCCGGGCCTCCCCGGCCCCAGGAATGCAGCGGCTGTGGCGGGCGGGGCCGCCTGGAGAGGGGGAGGGCGCGATCGTCGCCAGCCCTGTCCCTCCGCCACGGCCCTCCTTCCCTGTGGGGGTCCGTGCCGGCGGGTGCGGGGGGAATCCGATGGCAACCCAGAGCTGTCCGGAGCCTGCTCCACTCCGCCTCTCCCCGAGATGTCCCATCACGCGGCCTGTTCCAGTAGCCAAGAGCCTGGGTTGGGTTTCAGATCCTGGTGCCACCTCTCCCCATCTGAGTGGCCCCGGGCACAACGCTTAACCCTTCTGGGCCAGTCCATACTCCTGTCCAGTGGGGTTGGTGGTGGTAGAGGAGGGATAGCTGTGATCCTGTGTGGAGCTGGTTAATGGGAAAGACGGCACTCCCCCATCCCCCCCAGGGTCTGGACCATCTCTTCATTACCTTCCCAAGGCTGGGCATTGCCAGGCTCCCACTAGCGTTCCCTCCCCCCGGAGTCAGGAGGACTAGGGCAGGGAGCAGCTCTCAGTCAGTAAAATCCCATACACTTACTGTGTGCAGGCCTCTTGTTGGTGCAGGGATACAGCTATCCTGTGTGGAGGAGACACAGCAAATCATCTGACATCTGGCAAGGGCTGGGGAGGAGGTGTTCAGTTGGGGGGAGACCCAGTGGGAAGTGATGAGTGAGAGAGGCCCGTGGGAGAGGAGGCAGAGCAGGGTGGCATCTGGGGCAGGGCCCTGAGTGCAGAGGGCCTGTTGGAAGCACAGGAAGGAGCCCTGGGGGCTGGGACGGGGATGGTGGAGGAGAGGCCACAGGGCGATGGGAACCCCCGTGGGCTTTGCACAGAAGAGGGGCAGGATGTGACCTGGGTTGGCTGTCAGGTGGCAGATGAACTGGGGCAGGAGGGCAGAAGGTGGGAGAGAACCAGGGAGGGTGAGGGTGGCTCTCACAAGGCTGGGCGGGCGACAAGTGGCCTGTCCCATCCTAGATCCAGTTTGGAAGATAGAGCTGGCGTGTTTCTCAATTGATCCACTCTGGGAGAGAGCAGAGTCCCCTCCCAACCTCCCAGTCTGGAAGGACAGTCTTTACCCTGAGATGGAGAAGACTCGGGGTGGGGGGCGCTAGTCGGGAGGAGGGCCCCCCTCGAGGCCTCTGAGGCATTGTCAGTGTCTCGATGGGACCTAGGGAGCTTCCCCAGGGAGCTAGAGTGGACAGAGCAGGGGAGGGAGGCAGGGGATGGGGCAGAAACCAGGGGAGGGGTGCCCAGGGGGGAAGGAGGAGAGTGGGGCAGGCATGGAGTCCCAGGGGGCGTGGAGGCAGAGGAGCTTCCTGTCTGGACGGGAGAGAACGGGACAGACACTGGCACAGTGAGCAGGCAGTGCTCTTGGGGAGCTTTGCCGAGGTGGCTTGGGCAGGTTCAAGATGAAGTTTTTAATCACTGCAGCATCATTTGCAGTAACAGTGATCTATGGAGGGGGCAGCCTGCAGCACAGCCTGCTTGCTGAGCGGCCTGGATTGACACCCCAGGGTCCTGCCCTACTGTAGGAGCTACCCCTGCACTGGGCCATCTTTCTTGTCATCTCACTTTCATAAGATCTGGGAAAATGGGCCTGCCAACCTAGCCTGGCCTTTTCTGCCAGCCCGTCCCAGAAGGAAAAGTCCCACAGACTCATCCTCCATGTGGGCTCTGTCCTGCTGGGGAGCAGGCTTGTTAGCTCTGTTGGGTGGGGCCTGGGCACCAGCCATGCTGGGGGGACCAGGTGAACTCAGGGACTTCCTAGAGCCTGCTCAGCATGGGCTGGAGCTCACAGCACAGCCTCGGCTGAGCTCATAGTTTGTGCTGGACACATCTTGACTCTCTTAATCCTCCTGCCAAACCTATGGGCCCCATTCTACAGATTTAGCAGCTGGAGCTCAGAGAGGTAAAGTTCTGTGCCCAAGGTCACACAGCAAGTGGCAGACCCAGGCATCCAATCCACCTTAGTGTGGCCCTAAAACCAGGCTCCCAACCCGATTACAGAGCCATGCAGCCAGGTCGTCCAGGATGGAAGGTGGTCAGTGTTCCTGGGCCATCCCAGCAGGCCATCTGGTGAGGCTGCCTGCAGGAGGGACCTCTACAGAGGCTCTCCATCCAGAGACCTGGGTTCAGACTGGCAGAAAAGGCAGGAGGGTGATGGGCCCTCAGACCTGGGTCTCCCTACAGATGGCCATCTCGGAGCCCCAGGACAGGGCTGGGTGGGTGGGGACAATGGGGGCCAGAAAATCCAGGCCTGCTTAGTGTTCCTGTCTCTGGTTTCCAGTTTTATTTGTGGAAAATAAGCTGGCCCATTCCTTGAAGTTTGGGGTTTTATGGGTCCTGTTCCCCAGGTCCCATATCTTTGGCCCAAAGGAGAATCCAGCCCTTTCTGGGAGAGGGGGCTCCCTTGGAGTCCGGGGGCCCCATCCAGGGTGTGGTGATCATTTCGAGCTGGGAACGGTTGGGGGGCATCTTCTGAGGGGTGTGATATGGGGCAGCTGCAGCCTTTCCCTTCTCAGGCCATCCCACCCCCACCCCAGGGTCCTCAGGCCCCTCCCACCTCCTCCCACCACCACATCCCGGTTCTAGATTCACATCCTTCCCAAGAGGCCCTCTCCTTTTCTCTGAAGTGTGAATGGTGGCTGTGTGCTTTTTGCGTTTGGCTGAAGTTCTAGGTCTGATGGGACCCTGCAGAACTGCAGCCTGAGTGTCTGTTCCTTCTCAGCCTCCTTTGCCCCACAGTGTGGGCACACCCCACCTCAGCCCTCATGGCCCTCACCAGTGGCCATGGCTTCACTTGGGCAGGGCCTCCAAACCTTTGTGCCTACACACCTCATCAGCCCAGGGCTTGGGAGGCTGCACTACCCTGATATGGGACACAAATTTTTTACCTCCTGTACCATGTAAAGCCAAATACAATTAAACAAGATTTTATGAAATTTCACGGAGAGGACATTCTAATGTTGCCTTCCTCCAGCCCAAGTCTCGCCCTGGTGCTCTGCAGCCCTCAGTTTTACTCTCCTTACTCAGATGGAGGACTCCCTGGGTGTACCTCGCCCCTCCCCAAGTGGACACCTTGCTGTGTCCACCTCGCTCAGAGACTACCCATCTGCTTTGGTGCTCCAGTTGGGCATCCAGATGTGCCCACCCGGCCCAGCCAGTCCTGGCACTGTCCAGGTCACGTCATATCTGGATCCCTGACACCCATCTGGCCAGACCCCCACCCCCAGGGATGCCCTAGACCTCTATGCCTGAGCAGGTCCTGGAGGCCCAGGGACCTTTGCCCCACCCCCACCTCACTGCTGCCCCTCCTGGGACATGTGCGGTCTCTTCTCTGGCCTAGTGGATGGGAAAGAGGGCACAGATCAGGAGGAGTGGCGAGACCCCTTGTAGAGGGAACTGGGAAGTCCTTGGAGGTGGTCTGCCATCTGCCGCCTCCCAGTGTCCGTTCTAGAGGGCTGGAATTTGTGTCTTATTCGCTTCGAGTCTCCCGAACCTACAGCAGTGCCGGCCACACAGCAGGGCCTTGATAACCACCTCCCTAGGGCAGGGTGGAGGTTGCTGGGGGACCCAGCGAGGACTAGGAGTGGGTCCCGAGCTCAGGCGCCCTCTCTCTGCCTGCAGCTCCCAGGAGCTCACTTGCTGCGCTGGCTGGAGGCAGCAGGGGGACGAGTGTGGGATCGGTGAGTAGGGCACCCTGGGACTTGGGCAGGGGGCGGGGTCACGGAGAGGAGGGTTAGTGTGGGGGCTGAACTCGCAACAACTTGGGCGCGTCTCGTTCGCAGCTGTGTGCGAAGGCAACTCCACGTGCTCGGAGAACGAGGTGTGCGTGCGGCCGGGCGAGTGCCGCTGCCGCCATGGCTACTTCGGTGCCAACTGCGACACCAGTGAGCGCGGATTGTGGCGGGCACGGGGCAGTGGGGCAGGATCCCAGAGATGGGCGGGGCCTGAACTGGAGGCGGGGCCTGAGTCGGGGGCGGGTCCCCGGGGGCGGGGGGCTGGACGCGGGCAGGTTCGGGCTGGGTCTGGGCCCCCACGCGAGCACCTGGGCCTCCCACCCTCTCCGCTCGCTCTGCAGAGTGCCCGCGCCAGTTCTGGGGTCCCGACTGCAAGGAGCTGTGTGTCTGCCACCCACACGGGCAGTGCGAGGACGTGACGGGCCAGTGTACATGTCACGCGCGGCGCTGGGGCGCACGCTGCGAGCATGCGTGCCAATGCCAGCACGGCGCGTGCCACCCGCGGAGCGGCGCGTGTCGCTGCGAGCCTGGCTGGTGGGGCCCACAGTGCGCCAGCGCGTGCTACTGCAGCGCCACGTCGCGCTGCGACCCACAGACGGGCGCGTGCCTCTGCCACGCAGGCTGGTGGGGCCGCAGCTGCAACAACCAGTGTGCCTGCAACACGTCGCCGTGCGAGCAACAGAGCGGCCGCTGCCAGTGCCGCGAGCGCACGTTCGGCGCGCGCTGCGAGCGCTATTGCCAGTGCTTCCGCGGCCGCTGCCATCCGGTGGACGGCACGTGCGCGTGCGAGCCCGGTTACCGGGGCAAGTACTGCCGCGAACCTTGCCCTGCCGGCTTCTACGGCCTGGGCTGCCGCCGCCGGTAAGCGCGGGCCCCGGCCGGGGAGGGAGAGGAGGGGCAGGCGCCGAGGGAGCCGGGGTGAGGCGGCCCGGACCCCGCCTAGCCTCCCGCCCCTTCCCCAGATGCGGCCAGTGCAAGGGCCAGCAGCCATGCACGGTGGCCGAGGGCCGTTGCCTGACGTGCGAGCCCGGCTGGAACGGCACCAAGTGCGACCAGCCGTGCGCCACCGGCTTCTACGGCGAGGGCTGCGGCCACCGCTGCCCGCCGTGTCGCGACGGGCACGCCTGTAACCACGTAACCGGCAAGTGCACGCGCTGCAACGCGGGCTGGATCGGTGACCGGTGAGCAACCCGTGTCCGCCCCAGACACGCAGACCCCAGCCGGCCTCCCCCGATTGCCCTCCGCGGAGGGCTCTGTGGCTTAAGGGTCGTTTGCCCTGTTTCCGCTGACGCCCCCTCCCCGCGTTCCGAGGTGTGAGACCAAGTGCAGCAATGGCACCTACGGCGAGGACTGCGCGTTCGTGTGCGCCGACTGCGGCAGCGGCCACTGCGACTTCCAGTCGGGACGTTGCCTATGCAGCCCGGGCGTCCACGGGCCCCAGTGAGTGCCCGGGGACCCAAGGGGTTTGAGGGGTCTGTATCCGGCACTGGGCTCCAGCCAGACCCCAGGTGCTGCTGCGTTGGCCGACCAGGCGGGACCCAGGCTTGGCCCCTCAGCCTTGGCCCCCATACTTCAGCTAGGGAGCGACAACAGGCTCTTTGGGGCAGTTTCCTGCCCTGGGGTGGAGCCGGCGCTCGAGCGGGATCTGGCGACCAGGTCAGCCTGTGGCCAGTGGGCTCCTTGAAGGCTGCAGGGCTGAGGTGACCCGGAGATGATGTGGAATGAGCAGGGACCTCCACGTACAGCCAAGGATCTCGTCTGGCAGCCCCTTTTTACCCCACAAAAGAGTCAGCCCCAGCAATGGGCACTGCGGCCAGTGTCCACGACCCGTCCCCCAGACTCCGTCTCGCTGGAGTGCACACATTTGTTTCCAAAACATTGATCACTCAGGGTGTGCTGGAGGTGGGGGTGGGCTGCAGTTCCCAGAGAATGGAGAACCCGGGGCCGGGGCTGGCTGGCCGCGGGGGCGAGGGCGGGAGGCGTAACCGAGGGCCGCTTGGCGCTCCCAGACCCCACGCCCCTCCCTGACCTCGCGCCCCCGCAGCTGTAACCTGACTTGCCCGCCCGGGCTCCACGGCGTGGACTGCGCCCAGGCCTGCAGCTGCCACGAGGACTCGTGCGACCCGGTCACCGGTGCCTGCCGCCTGGGTGAGTGGGTGGGGGCGACCCGGCGGGGGCGCGGGGGCTGCCGGCACCTCGCTGACCCTGTGACCCCCACAGAGACCAACCAGCGAAAGGGCGTGATGGGCGCGGGCGCGCTGCTCGCCCTGCTCCTCGGCCTGCTGCTCTCGCTGCTCGGCTGCTGCTGCGCCTGCCGCGGCAAGGACCCCGCGCGCGGGTGAGGCTTCCAGGTCCCTCCCTCCCCCGGTTCCGGCCGCGCGGGGTCTGCAGCACGGCGCGCCCTTCCCGGCCCCGCCCTGAGGGGCCCCACCCTTCGTTAGCTCAGGCCCCGCCCTCCCTGAGTTTCTGCTCCCGTGGGCCTCTCCCGGCCTTAGGCCCCGCCCCTCCGCTCAGGCCCCGCCCTCCCTGTGGGTGGGCTCCCACGGGCTCGCCCCGCCCCTCTGGCAAGGCGCGGCCGCGCCCCTTCGCTCAGACCCCGCCCCCGCAGGGAGCTCTCGCTTGGGAGGAAGAAGGCGCCGCAGCGCCTATGCGGGCGCTTCAGCCGCATCAGTATGAAGCTGCCCCGGATCCCGCTCCGCAGGCAGAAGCTGCCCAAGGTTGTAGGTAAGGATGACGTAGGTAAGGAGTCTCCGAGGAACACCCCCCGACGCAGGAGGCTGCTGGGAAATGGGTGGGACGGGGTCGGTGTAGGAACTGCAGGGCCTTGAGTGTCGATGTGGGGGCGTAGGGAGGTGCGACCATGGGGAGGAAAGAAAGAATGCGGATGCAGGGGAGCCCTGGAGGAAGGCAGGGGTCCTACGTGTGCGGGCAGGTGTGGGCCCTGTCTCGGTGACTGTGACTGCATGTGTGGTGTGGTGGGGCAGTGTGGACTGGACATCCGCGGCCGTCAGGCTCCCGCAGTCTGCGGGAGTGAGTACACTGTCAGTCCTGATGCGAGCCGCAGGTGGACGCGGGCACCTGTGAGTGGGAATGCCCTGCCACAGGAAGACCCGCCCCCGGCCCGGATCCCCAGCTGTGCCCTCAGGCTGGTCCCTCGGCCCCCACCCTACCTCAGGACGGGGCTGGGTGCGGGGCGGTGCTGCTTCTCTCCTGTCTGCACTGACTCACACCGGGGTGGAGTCTCTCTGCGTCTTTCCCACTTGTTTCCAAACATGAGGGGGATGGGGAGATGAAGTCTCCTGGGAGGTAAAGATGCAGACAGCTGAGAAAACCCCTGGGCCCACTCAGCAGAGTGGGATCTATGGGCACAGATGTGGGGGCTGGAACCCACATCCCATTTGTGAGAGGGGAACAGGCTGGCCAGCCTCTGGGATTCCCCCGTTGTGGGGTCTATGTCTGTGGAGGCCGTGCCTAGGGGTGCAGCCTGCTGAGACGGCTGAGCCAAAGGGTGGCTTCACCACTGCACATCTGCATTCAAAAACTGCTGCAAGACAGGGTCTGAAGCGTGGCTTGGAGGCCCTGATGGCCTCTCCCAGCCAGGTGCTCTCTCTTTTCCCAACTTTCGGCCCGACCTCGCTCAGCTCCGTGGCCGTACACTAGCCTGTTGAATTGCCTGTCCCGCCCACTATCTTGGGGTAGGGCTGGCTTGGGTCCCTCCATCATTTGTGGCAGGAGGGCTTGCAAGGGCACTGGCTGGGGCAGGCGGGGCCCCTGGCAGCTATGCCTCCCTCCTTCCCCAGTGGCCCATCACGACCTGGATAACACGCTCAACTGCAGCTTCCTGGAGCCGCCCTCGGGGCTGGAGCAGCCCTCGCCATCATGGTCCTCCCGGGCCTCCTTCTCCTCCTTTGACACCACGGATGAAGGCCCTGTATACTGCGTACCCCACGAGGGTGAGTACCCCTCTGCTTGGCGTGAGGACCCCCCTCGCTCTGACCCAGTGAAAGGTTCCAGCTGAAATATCTATGCTCTGAGGGACAGGCAGCATGGGGAGGAAGGGCTAGTGATGCTGTTAACTGGGGGGTGGATACACAGTTGAGGTTGCAGAGTGGGCTTCTTTGCTGCCCAGCACCAGACTGGGGTAGGGTCTGGGGAGGTAGCCACAGCCCAGGTTCACTTCTGGGGAGACCAGGCAGAGAAAATTCCGGGCCTGGGGAGGAGGTGGCAGAGGAGACAGGAAATGGGGTTTTCAGGATATGGGGACACACTTTCACCTGAAGCCTTGGCTCACAAACATCAAGAAGCAGCCTGAATAGCTGGGCTTCTGGCCTCTCTCTTCCCCAGACCATCCCCGTGAGTGACCTTGGGCAGGTGACTAACCTCTGAGCCTTAGAAGGCCTTTCTCTTAAAGAAGAACTATGAATCGAGGGTCAAATGTGGTGATGGTGGCCCCCCAGGCTGGGGATGTGGTGGGGGAGGGGTGCGAGTCCAGGCCGAGTTGGGGCTGCAGCCCAGGAATGAGCCCCACTACCCCAGCCCTCCGCCCCCGGGGCTCTGAGCTAAGTTTGTGGTCAGTGCAGTGAATGTGCCAGGCATGTCTGGATGCCACGGCGACTAAGCGCCAGCTGGGGTGGGAAGAGGAGGGGAGGTGGGGCGCCAGCGAGGGTTTGCTCTTGGAGGCTGGAGGGCCAAGCTCTTTCCGGAGGAGGTGACCGCCCCGCTCTTCCCTTGTCAGAGGCGGCAACCGAGAGCCGGGACGCGGAGGCCCCCACCGCCCCAGCCCCTGCACCTGCCCCTGCCCCTGCCCCTGCCCCTGCCCCTGCCGAGGCGCTGGCTTCGTCCCCTGCACCGGTGACTACGCCCGCGGAGGAGGCCACGCCCCTCCGCGCGTCCTCCGACAGCGAGCGGTCGGCGTCGAGCGGGGACGGGCCCGGCGGGGCGCTGTATGCGCGTGTGGCCCGGCGCGAGGCCCGGCCGGCCCGGGTCCGGGGCGAGGCCCGAGGCCTGTCGCTTTCGCCATCGCCCGAGCGCAGGAAGCCGCCGCCGCCCGACCCCGCCACCAAGCCCAAGGTGTCCTGGATCCACGGCAAGCACGGTGCCGCCGCCGCGCGTGCGCCGTCGCCGCCACCCGCGGGTCCCGAGGCCGCTCCCAGCCCCAGCAAGAGGAAACGGACGCCCAGCGACACGTCAGCGCGGCCGGACGAGCCCTGCAGCCCCAGGGCCCGCGACCCGACGCTGCGGCCCCCGGGGCTGGCCGAGGAGGGGCCGGCCCTCGCCGCACCCTCGCCGCCCCGGGCTCGGGCGCGTGGCCGTGGCCCGGGCCTCTCAGAGCCCACGGACGCTGGCGGTCCCCCGCGCAGCGCACCTGAGGCCGCCTCCATGCTGGCCGCCGAGCTGCGCGACAAGACTCGCAGCCTGGGCCGCGCCGAGGGGGCCGTGGGCACGCAGGGCCCCCGAGAGAAGCCGGCGCCGCCGCAGAAGGCCAAGCGCTCGGTGCCTCCCGCCTCGCCGGCCCGCGCGCCCCCCGCGCCCGAGGCCCCAGGGCCCGAGAAGGCGGCAGCGGGCACGCCCGGATCCGACACCCCCCGAAAGAAGACCCCCATCCAGAAGCCGCCTCGCAAGAAGAGCCGGGAGGTGGCTGGCGAGCCGGGCCGGGTGGGCGCGCCCACCCTGTAGTAGGGCGGCCCCGCCGTGCCTGCAGCTCCCCGGCTTAGCAGCGCTGCTTGCCACCCCGCGTCCCGTGCGCGCCCGGCGTCTCCCGCGGGGGCCCCAGCCCAGAGCAGCCTGGCGGGAGGCTGCGTCTCACTGGCTCAGGCCCAACAGCTCTCCAGGATGGGGTCCCGCTCTCGGGCAGGAAGCCCCATCCCAGTGGCTAAGGCCTGACAGACGCTTTGCTGGCCCTTCCCTTCCCATGGCCTGCCTGTGGAGGGCTCCCACCAGCCCGGGTCTCAAAGGCCAAGGGCAGGAGGGCTCTGCCTAAAGAACACCTCTCACTGGCCAAGAGTGCCTTGGCTGGGTCACCTTCTCACTGGCTGAGGCCAGAAGCACTTCCACCCTGGCAGCCTCTCTCTGGCCAGGGCCTGGCGCCTCTGGCTGGAGGTTCCCTTCTGTGACCCTAGCCAGAGGCTACTTCCACTGGCCGAGCCCCAGGGCACCTGGTTGACCGGAGCCTGGGGAGAAGGGCTGGTCTCTGCTCCTCAGGAGGCTTGGCTGTCTCCCCACCCACCCCAGCCCCACCCACGCTCTCCCAGCCCCAGCCTCCCCAGCCCTGGCCCCTCCGCTGTCGAGCTGGTTTTGATGGCCTCCCACCACCCCACATGCCTGGGAATCCGAGGGGCAACTCCAGTGGCCTGTGGAGACGTATTTATAGGCCCCCGGCAGGGCTGCTCCCACCCCATCCGGGTGCCCCAGGATGGGCTCCTCCCGGCAGGGGCTTGGCCAAAGCTTTCTTAATAAAGTGCCTTTTTTCCCCCCTGCTCTGACTGCTTCCTATCTGCTGGGCCTCTGACAAGGATGTCCCCCCAAAAGAAATTGCGCCAGGACCCCTCGACCCAAGTGGAGCCTGGGAGCCCAGGTGTGGGTCTCCCAGGACCACGCTGGAAGTGGGTCATGTCCATCTGCCCATCCTTCACCTGTTTATCAAGTTTACTGGGCACCCACCTCGGCCCGCCCCATCCTGGACTGGCAACCTGGGATGAAGGGTATGTAGGAGCAGATAGAGTGGCACCCTTGGCTACGAGGAAGGAGCTGGCGCGTGGGGCTGCTTCTGCCCTGCACCTTCCCCACTGCCCACTGCTGTTACACTTGGGGCCTTGAGCTGTTTGGTGTGGCTGGGGTGGGTCAGAGGCTGGGGCCAGGGGGCAGCAGGCCACGGGCACAGCCTCCAGCCGGGCCGCATCTGGCACAAACAAGACAGTCTGGCACCGCACAGAGCCGCGCTGTCCATCTCAATGGGCTCCCTGTCCTCAGCCGGAAACTCTCCCGGCCCGAGAGGTGGGGGGAGGGGGAGAGCCCGCCTGGCCCAGAGCCCTGGCTGGCCCTGCTGGCAGTCCCCCCCACTCCCCTGCTCCCCCGCCCAACCTCAGCCTGCTCCCACTCTGGCCTGGCCTTCTTTCTGTGGCCATTTGTCCTAATGTCTTCACTGCTTCTGGCCCTCAGGATGGCCTCGCAAGTGACCTTCCTGAGCTCCAAAGCCTCACTTTTCTACGGTGTCCGCTGTCCCTCATCCATCTGGGCTCCTCCCATCTCCCTGCCTCTGCCTAGCAGGCCTTTTCCTCACCTTTTGCTGCCAGCTCTTTTGATCAGGAGATTCTGCCAAGATTCTCCATTCATCTCCCCACCCCCGCCCCATAGGCCCCAGCATGACCAGAGTCTGACCAGTGCTGGCAGCTCAGGGATCTCACCTGGCAAGTTTCTTGCCCTCTGGCCAGATGCCACGTGGAGGTAAACGTCAGTGACATGTACAGGGGCTGAGCCACCTGAGTGGAGATGGCCTCATGGCACAGGCGGGACATCTGGTGTGGCTCCTGTGGCCGTAGTCCCTGCATCTGGCCTGGTCAGGCAGCACGTGGAAGGCAGGCTCCCTGTCCCCGGGGCACGCACCTTCCCTCGAGCCAGCTGGGCACCCTCCCAGCCGTGGCCCTGCGCCTGGCCAGCCTCATCCCTTCCGGCACCAGGCCATGCTGGCTGCCGGGGCTGAGAACACAGGCTTAACGTCAGCCAGGAAGGGCAGCTGCCCAGCTGGGCTCAGCAAGGGTAGGGCAGTGGCTGAGGAAGGTGGTGGAGGCAGTGAGGTGGTTCGGGCCACAGTCTTGCCGTGCACCCCCCACCCACCATGTGCCACCCTGCCGCTCCCCATCCCCCGAACCCCTGCTCCAGCTCACCTGCTCCCTGGCCTGGATCAGCACCATGGGGCGACCAGAGCTGTCGCATCAGCCAAGCCTTTCCTGGGGCCCCTCTGCCGCCTGCTCTGGGAGCCTCCAGGCATCCAAGACCCTGAGCTTCAGGAGCCCCTCTGTGTGGGTGCCTCACAGAGCAGGAGCACCTCCCGCACTTCCGGCAGCCAGCCCTGCCACCCTGGGGGCCAGATGCTGTGGCCTGGAGACCAGGCAGGACCTGGCCCAAGAAACCCCCCAGGATGATCCGGTAGCCGCCTGGAGAGGGAGCTGCTGGGACCCCCTCCCCACCCCCATAGGCCTGCAGCGGTGCCAGCTCCCAGGGCAGGCGCCACAAAAGGGAACCGCAGCTGCTGGAACCTCCGTTGCCATGGGGACGAGGACCACAGGACCCACATCTGGTAGCGATTGAGGAGGAAAAATTATGAGTCGTGGAAAACGCAAATATTTTTTGTAGCACAGAGCACAAAGGAGCGGGAGGAATGTGGGACTGGAGAAGGCCTGAGCCCTGCCGGCTTTCAGGCGGGGACAGAGAACATATCACACAGAGGCAGAGCTACACCTACACACACACACACACACACACACACACACACACACACACGCATGCACACAGACGCACAGTCAGACACACACACTGAAACATACCCACACCTACAGCCAGACCCAAAGAAAAACAGAGATACTCACCACCAGTAGACTCACACCCCCGGACGGAAATGGACAGTCCCACCAACACAAACACGCAGAAACGCTGAGACAGAAGCCCTGCCACACCGCACACACGGAACAGAAGAACCAGTGAAACACCAGGAGAGACGCACACACTGAAGCAAACATGCGTGTACAGGGAAGCACACTCACCCTGCGAGACACACACAGACAGAGAAGACTCAGCAGGGACGTCCCTGGCGGTCCAGTGGTTAAGACTCCGAGCTCCCACTGCAGGGGGCACGGGTTTGATTCCAGGTTGGAGAACTAAGATCCCACAGGCTGCACCGCAAAAAAAAAAAAAAAAAAAAAAAAAAAAACAACTCAGCAGCACACACGATACCACCAAGCTTGGGGCACCGAGACGGACATAACCCTGCAACGCAAAACACACCCCCCAACTTACAGAAGCGTCGGGAGAGACACAGACCCTGCAACACACACACGCGGACACACACACACAGCCAGACCCATAGCAGCACCGAGAGCACTCACTCAGTCCACCACACACGCAGGAGAACCGAGACAGGATGACGATACTGAATTTATCTGAGCCCCATGCCCGAGATTGCACCCTGCTGCAAGCCCAGAACAGGCCAGCCCTGAAAGGCTGTGTTGCCCTCTCACGTGCCAGACCCCTTCATTCTTCCTTGTGACTCCCTTGATCACCTGCCTCTAAAAAACCCCAGCCGCTGCCTCTCCTTGTGATGTTCCTTGTTAGTGAACATTCCTCCGGTTGCTGTAGCCGGAATAAAATCATCCCCTGATCATCTCCCCCCACGGTTCTGCCACCCCGACCCTTGTCTTCAGGTCCTGGGCACTTGCTCCAGGTAGCACCCTCCTGAGCGCCCTGGCCCCCAGCAGCGCCAAGGTCCTGTGCTCTAGGCTCTTGTCTGTTGGGAGCATGGTAAGAATTTGAGTTTGATCCTTTTTGAGGATTTGTTGATTTCTGGTACTGGATTCTTTTGGGTTCATGGTCTGACCATTTGGTCTTGTGTCTGTTAGTCTTTTCTGTTCGCCTATTTGTCTGTTTTGAGCTTAAATCAATTAAGAGTTAGTACCCGCTGGGAAGATGGTTTGAGGTGGTGATAGATGGAAAGAGCCATGTAGACACGAAGGGTTCCTTAAGGCCACCGGAGAGGCTGTGACAGGAACAGGGATGCCTGTGACACACCTAGCAGTTGGTACCTTTGGGGATGCTCACCCAGACGCTTGGTGGTGCCCCCCACAAGAGGGCAGTGGTGAAGGGGGTGGGGTTAGGAGAGCAAAGGTCTGGGAGCAGAGAGTGAGAGTCCAAAGACAGGTGAGGGTGTCTGCAGAGGTTGGGGCCCCTGCGGAGGACAAGGAGGAGGGAAAGTGGGAGCATGAGAGGGAGTCTGGGTGGAGGAGATATCAGATGGGGTCCAGTGGGGCAGGCACCGTGGGTCCTCATTGGGGACAGTTGTGTTGAGTGAGGTCATCATTGGATGAGTCCAGCTACAGGGCTGAGGTCACCTGGTTTAGTCAAGAAGTTAGTTAGTTTCACAATAGCGAAGATGTGGAAGCAACCCAAGTGTCCGTCTAAAGATGAATGGATAGCAAAATGTGGTCCAACCCTACAATGGAATATTATTCAGCCTTAAAAAGGAAGGAAATTCTGACACATGATACAACAAGGATGAACCTTGAAGACATCATGCTAAATGAAATCAGCCCATCACAAAAGAACAAATACTGTATGATTCCACTTACATGAGGTATTTAGAATAGTCAAATTCACAGAGACAGAAAGTGGAATGATGGGTGCCAGGGGCTGGGGGAGGGGAATAGGGAGTTAGTGTTTAATGGGGACAGAGTTTCAGTTTTACAAGATGAAAAGGTTATCACGATGGTTGGTGGTGATGGCAGCACAACACTGTGAATGTACTTAAAGCTCCTGAACTGTACACTTAAAAATGGTTAAGATGGTAAAGATTATGTTATGTGTATTTTAACACACCAAAAAGAAAAAAAGGAAACAAATAGTTGGTTTGAGGGAGATCAAGGGCCTCACTGGGTGGATAATGACCTTGGGCTGAATACTGGACCTGAGGTAGCCCTTGGTCCAGTAAATACATGGAAATACATGTCTGTGGTTGGATAGTGACTTCAGGGGGTGGAGTGGGCAACAGTGAATCCACTGCTGGGATCCGTCACCCCTAAGGTGCCTGTTGTATACGTCCCCATGTGAGACATTCCAGTGCTTACCCCCCACTTCAAATTAAATTCTTAATGTTCCCCAATTTGTGAAAGTGAATATTCAGGTATTAACAAAAACGCTACCTGATATGCCTAAGTGTATGATTGACAAGGCTCACCTGATGAGACTTCGTAATTTGCAATCATGGAGCCTGTAGTCGGTCAGGAATGCAAGGATGCCAGGATGAGGTTGAATCAGGTGTTCAGCTTTTTGACCTTCCAGGACCAAGGTCAAAGCTAAGTGGTAGAATATGGTTTAACAGAAAGACAAAGCACGGCCTTCAATCTTTCAGTTTTCACTAAACCATAACAGACTTCATATTTTCTTAACCAGTTTTTCAGAGTTTTTCCTTCCCACCTTGATTTACTTTTTTAAAATTTATTTATTTTATTTTTGGTTGCTTGGGGTCTTCGTTGCTCTGCACGGGCTTTTCTCTGGTTGTGGCGAGTGGGGGCTGCTCTTCGTTGGGGTGCACGGGCTTCTCACTGCAGTGGCTTCTCTTGTTGCGGAGCACGGGCTCTAGGCACGCAGGCTTCAGTAGTTGTGGCTCGCGGGCTCTAGAGCGCAGGCTCAGTAGTTGTGGCCCACGGGCTTAGTTGCTCTGCGGCATGTGAGATCTTCCCTGACCAGGGCTTGAACCCGTGTCCCCTGCATTGGCAGGCAGACTCTTAACCGCTGCAACACCAGGGAAGCCCTTGATTTACTTTTTTAAAAAAATAGTCTTTATTTTTTAGAGCAGTTTTAGGTTCACAGCAAAATTAAGAAAAAGGTACAGAGTTCCCATATGCCCCCTGCCTTCCAGTCCCCCCACTATCAACATCCCCCCCAAGCGGGACATTTGTTACAATCGATGGACCTACACTGACACCTCATCATCACCCAGAGCCCATGGTTCACATCAGGGGTCACTCCTGGTGATGTACATCCTATGGGTTTGGACAAATGTACAATGACACGTGTCCACCATTATAATATCATACAGAGTAGTTTCACTGCCCTAAAAACCCTCTGTTCTCCACCTATTCATCCCTCCCTCTCCCCCAGGCCCTGGGAACCACTGATCATTTTATTATCTCCATAGTTTTGCCTTTTCCAGAATGTCATAGAGTTAGAATCACACAGCATGCAGCCATTTCAGACTGGCTTCCTTCACTTAGATGTGCATTAAGTTTTCTCCACGTGGGCTTCCCTGGTGGCACAGTGGTTAAGAATCTGCCTGCCAACGCAGGGGACATGGGTTCCAGCTCTGCTCTGGGAAGATCCCACATGCCGCAGAGCAACTAAGCCCATGCGCCACAACTACTGAGCCTATGCTCTAGAGCCCACGAGCCACAACTACTGAAGCCCGCGCACCTAGAGCCCGTGGTCCGCAACAAGAGAAGCCACCGCAATGAGAAGCCCGTGCACCCCAGCGAAGAGCAGCCCCAGCTCTCCACAACTAGAGAAAGCCCACGTGCAGCAACGAAGACCCAACGCAGCCGTAAATAAATAAGTTTATAAAAAAAAAAAGTTTCCTCCACGTGTGCTCACGGCTTGACGACCATTTTTTTCTGCGCCGAAAGCTTTTCCGTGCTCTGGATGTACAGATTATTCATCATTCACCTCCTGCAGGAGGTCTCCGCCGCTTCCAGTTTCTTTTTCCTAACGGTCTGACATGCATTTCCAGAGGCAGTGTGCTGGTGGGAGGGGCCGGGCAGGGGGCTTTCAGAGTAGCTGTGCTACTTTCCGAGCGGTGGAGCCCCCGCGGACTACCGTCCACTCGGGGAAGGGCTTCCGCGAAGCGGAGCGGGACGGTGGCGCCATCTAGCGGGCGGCCGCGCAGCACCTGCCGTCTCCGGTCCCCGGGGCAGCCCAGGAATGCGGGTCCCAGGCCCAGATAGTCCCGTAAAGCAAACAGGGCCAGGGGAGGAGCCAGAGGCCGGTGATAGCATCGCGCAACGTGGGTGTTATGTCACCCTAGACGTCGCGGTGACCTCATCCACGGGCGCAGGCCCGGACCTCAGCTGGGACCACAGCCCACCGCTCCCTGCTCTGTGCCCAAGCATCCACTGGCTCTGCCCTCCAGGTTCCGCGGGCACAGGGGGTAGTGTGCTGCCCCTGGACAGTCAAGTGCGGAATTATTGTACACTTTAAAAAAAAAGCTAAGGGACTTCCCTAGTGGCGCAGTGGTTACGACTCCGGGTTCCCAATGCAGGGGGCCCAGGTTCGGTCCTTGGTTGGGGAACTGGATCCCCCATGCATGCCAGCCAGCTAAGAGTTAGCATGCCACAACTAAGGAGGCCCAGGGTCGCAACTAAGGAGTCCGACTGCTGCAATGAACACCTGGCACAACCAAATAAATAAAATTAAAAAAAAATTTTTTAATTAAAAATAAGAGAAAAAAAACAGTTAAAATTGGGACTTCCCTGGTGGTCCAGTGGTTAGGGCTCCACACTTCCACTGGAGGGGCCACGGGTTGATCCTTGTTCAGGGAACTAAGCCACGTGGCCAAAAAAAAAAAACAGAGAGAAAAACAGCCCAGTTAAGACTGATGTTACCTGTATTTTATCACAATTAGTATATATATATATCTATTAAACAAACGTGACTGTGAGTAGAGGCTGGAGGTTGCTGGAATAAGGCCTGTATAGAATATATTAGCCAAATGGTAACAACAGAATCCTGGCCAGTGGAGCACTGCCTGCCGGTGCCACTTCGGCTGTGCTGGGACAGGCCTTAACTGACCACTGGTTAAGGTCACAGCAGTTCACCACGAGGTGCCATTTGTCCTTTCTGGGTTGAAAACCAGGCCAGTTTGGACTGATAGCTAGAGAAAGAGGGGGATAATCACCCCTTCTCTTAATGCATCTTGTGTAATGGGTCTCCTCCTTCAAGTCCCAGTTTTAACGTATTTTGGGCCATATTAACAATTTTAATGGCTCAGCAAGTCCTCAGGGTCTGATTTGGCAAGACCAGAAGTAAGGGACAAAGTTTTTTGTTTTTCCTTTTTTTTAGAAAAATTAATTAATTAATTTATTTATTTTTGGCTGCGTTGGGTCTTCATTGCTGTGTGCGGGCTTTCTCTAGTTGCGGTGAGTGGGGGCTACTCTTCATTGTGGTGCGCGAACTTCTCATTGCAGTGGCTTCTCTTATTGCGGAGCACGGGCTCTAGGCGTGCAGGCTTCAGTAGTTGTGGTACGTGGGCTCAGTAGTTGTGGCTCACGGGCTTAGTTGCTCCATGGCATGTGGGATCTTCCCTGACCAGGTCTCGAACCTGTGTCCCCTGCATTGGCAGGTAGATTCTTAGCCACTGCACCACCAGGGAAGTCCCTGCTTTTGTTTTAATATTTATTTATTTGGTTGCACCGGGTCTTAGTTGCAGCACGTGGGCTCCTCAGTTGCGGCATGTGAACTCATAGTTGTGGCACGCATACGGGACCTAATTCCCCGCCCAGGAATCGAACCGGGGCCCCCTGCATTGGGAGTGGGGAGTCTTAACCACTGCGCCACCAGGGAAGTCCTGCAAAGTTTCAATTTTATTCCAGTTAGGGCTTCTATCTTGATAATGGGCGGTCCCAGAGGAGCGGGAGCCAGACCCTGGAAAAGTAAGGTGCATTTTTCCTTCCGAGCTCTGACCCCTGGGGAAGCCCAGGTCGCAGTATGCTGAGACCAGGTGGGGGCAGCCATGGACATTCTGAACTGGGGGCTTTCCTTGGTGGGAGGGTTTGGTGCTTTGGGATGAGAGGACCAGGTCTTGGGATGCTCCTCAATAATTTCAGGTCACCTAGGGCCTCAATAAGAGTAGTGGTTCCTCAGCAAAGGATGCTGTGCAGCCTTGGAATCTGTAGGCGCTTCTCTGAGAAATGATGCCACGTGTGTGCCGAGAGCCCTTCTTCCCAGGCATCCTTGGGGCCAGTCCCCATTCCACTGCATCTGCCATACTTTTCGTTCTCTACCTCAACTCTGTACCACGATCCAGAGGGGGAATTGGCAACCTACAGCCTGGGGGCCAAACCTGGCTGGATGCATGTTTTCATAAATAAAGGTTGACTGGACGCCCCCCCCGGGAGCGCTCAGCACAGTGTAAAGCCCTTGAACCCTGCCAGGTTGTTTAATAATTGGCCTCCCTCCCCTAAAGTAGCCACTGAGTGAGGGCAGGCCACTGTCCAAGCCACAGATGGCGGAGCAAGGGGAGGGCGGAGGTCATGCCCAGGAATGCGATGCTGTGAGGGTGGATGGGGCGTGGCCATTCCTGAGAGGCTGGTGCGTCTTGTGGAATAGATTATTCGTTTGGGGGCCCAGTTTGAGGGCACTGAGATATGCTGGCCAATTAAAGTGAATCCAGAGCCAGTATAAGCAGGGGCAAAAGCTACTTAGTGCCTTTTTTGTGGTCCAAATCCTTAACTGTGTATTAAATATTGAAATTCTGATCGAACCAAATCTCAGGCCTGTGTTCCAGATTCTCTTTCTCCCTTGCAGAGGGGTGTGTGTGTGTGTGCATGTGTGTGCACTCTCACAATATAACTCAGAGGTACCCTGTATCCTCTATAGGTCCTTCAGTGTGTCCTATATCCCATAGGAGGTACGCAGGCTGCGGGCCCCCTCCTCCAGGAAGCTCCAGGCAATACTGTCAGAACGAGCCTGAGGCCTTGGGCCTTGGACCAGTTAGACACGTTTATCCTAAGAATGTGATTTATTGTGAACACGTGTTTTGCTCTGGTGTGCGGGTTTGGGGCCTGGAGTCTGAGAGACAGAGGTCAGTGGCATGGGTGCTGCAGCCCATGTGACTGACCCCCAGTAAAAACTGAGGCCGGGGGGCTTCCCTGGTGGGCAGCCCTTTGCTCCCAGTCACACGTAGTTGCTGAGAATTAAGTGGGGCTCCGTGGGGGAGGGGGACGCCTGGGAACCAGTGCCTGGTCTCTCCTGGACATTGTCCTGAGTGCTTTTCTCCTTTGAAAAGGGCACTAGTTGGCCTTTGTGACCAAATGATCCTGGCCCCGAATTTGCTTTAACCTCTGGGAGACGTGAGATGGGGCTGCATATCCACGGGCCTCAGTCTAGTCACAAGGGGGGCCGCAGGACTTGGGGATCGGCTGGGCCCCCCTGCCGGCTCTGCACACACCTGGTGGCTGCTGCTCACCCCTAATCACCCGAACCCTGGCCCCAATTCCCCACTCCCAGCCCATCCTGAACCCCAACCCTAATTTGGGTCTCTCGGAGCCTTGTCCTGACCATGACCCTGACCCTGACTAGCACCCAGATGCCGTGACCGCTGGACTCGGGAAGGTGTCCTCCACTGCTGGGGTGGGCCTGCTGCCCTCCCGTCCTCTTTAGGCTCTGCCACAACCTGCCTGCAGGCGAAATGTCCAGGAGCCCGTGGAGGTGGTCTGGCTGGTGCCCCCCACCCCCTCCTGTGTCTGTCATCATGACATTGGATAGGAAAGAAAATAGTGTCACCCCAGAGCAGTGCCGCGGGAAGAACTATGGACCCTGTAGTTTCTCGTTCACAGTGGAAATTGCTTTTTGTACTGATATCAAAAGTAATGTGTCTGTTGTTTTAATAATTCAGAACATGAACAGTCAGTCCTAACCCATCACCTAGAAATCGGTAGCATCTGGTGCATATATTAGGGGGTCCTTGTGGGTTCCGTCCCAGCCCCCATCCCCACTTCAGTCTTCACTTCTTCTTCTTCTTTTTTTTTGAGCTTGCAGGAGACCAGTCCCACAGGAGGAACGCAGCCACTGCGAGGAGCTGAGGTAGGGCCCCTTCCCACTTTGGAGCAGGATGAAGCCCCATCACGGGTGGTTATTTCCAGGCAAAACCAGAGTGACGTCTCAGGCTCACTGCTGGGCAGTCCTGCTGGCTGCACCCCAAGTCCACCCATCCTAAACGTTAACACACTTTTGACGAATGGGGTTCATCCCAGTGATACAAAGATGATGGGATGATAGAAAACCTCCTCATAATCCAGCTGTATCTCCACCACAGGAAAGAAACCCATACAGTCATTTCTGGGGCATGCTGAGGTGTGGCTTAATTCTGCATCCAGCCCTGATTTTTCAAAGACCTAGCAAACTAGGCCTACAAAGATAGTTCATTAACAGGATAAAAATCCGTTGTGGCCAAGAGTTGGCATTTTGCCCGACAGTAAAATACTAGCTCTGTTCCCACTTAAGTCAGGATGGAGACCTGAGCCCATGGGAAATCAGCCAAGTTCGTTCCACCTGCCATCCCTGGTCAAGGTGGGTTTAAGACATACATGTCCTCCAGGTGGCACGGAGCCTAAATAACGTGTTTGCCCAACTTGTTTTCCAGGAGCCTGGAGTCAGCTGCGTCTAGTTTGAGCTGATATGGTTAAGCCTGGATGGGACCACCCACCCTGCACTGGGCCTGCGCCTGACCTTTCCCCCATCACCTTTCCCCAAGCCTCGGACCGCCCTGCTCCTTCAACCCACAAGTGTCCCAGCCCCTGGCCTTCGGGGGGGGCAGCTCTGCAGCTAGTGCTCTTCATGGAGCTGCAAACCTCGGCGGCTCAGCATTTTCCTTGCTGCGTATCGGGCAAGACAAACCTGGTCAGGGAACTAACTTAGCGGCCAGCCAGGAGGTAAGTCCGGACGACCTTTTGCCTGTGGCTCGTCCAAGGCTGGTACTGAGAGGCTGTGGCCGAGTCTGGGCAGCGGCCTGATCTGTCTGTTCCAGGACCGTCCCCGGATTTCCCTGGAGAGGTGCTGAAAACTTCCTCTCTTAGTTTTGTTTTGCAGCAAAGAGACAGTTTGGGGGTTTGGGTTTGGAAGACACTTTTGGGTGAGTAACCTCATTACAGAATTGCACATGTGCCTAGATTGCCTGGCAATCCATCCAGGTTGGAGGCCCACTTGGCGGGATGCTGACAGAGGACACAAGGTTTGCAGCTGCTGAGGTACAGCAGGCCAGGGTTGGAGGCTGGGGCTCTGGGTTTTGGTCTTGTTTGTTTGTCTATGATTGTCTTAATTGTTAAGAGTTGGCTACTGGGGATTGAATAAGGACCCATAGGGAGATTTTGCTGCTGTGACCACCTGGAAACAAAGCCCCTTCAAAATGGGAAATGTTAATTCAATTCCCCCTTTGCATTCTCCAAAATTGGGTGAGTTTTCAGCTGTAAATCCATAAGAAAAAGATGGTAACACTGTGTGGCCACCATTTCCTTTAGACTCCGGAGCAAAATGGTCTGAAAATGGATCCTTTAGTTACAATACAAATTTGCGACTTGATTTATTTTGTAAACGGGAAGAAAAATGGGATGAAATCGCTTCTGTACAGTCTTTGATGTTACTGTATCAAAATAAGCCTGTGCCAAGATGTCAAGTTGTGACTCAGCAGGAAAGGAGGCCAAGGAACCCCTCTTGCTTGATTCTGATGAGGAGGAGGATGACTTGCTGCTGCTCTTTAGCTACCACCGTCTGAGCCTCAGGCTCCCCCCTCCCTACCCCTCGGGTCTGGGGATTGAGAAATAGGAATGGTCTCGGTCTCCCCATCTCCTACCCTCCAGGGCACTCGACTTGGCCAGGGAGCTGCCCAAACTCAGGCTGGGCAGCATCAGTTAAGGGGAGTCCCTGCTGGGGGTGTGAAAGCAGAGAGTGGACAGCCGATGGGATGGGAGGGATCCGGGTCCACGCCCCTCCTTCAACTTCAGCTTTTTTTTTTTTTTAATTAATTAATTTTATTTTTTCGGCTGTGCCACGCAGCATGTGGGATCTTAGTTCCCCGACCAGGATGGAACCCGCACCCCCTGCATTGGAAGCCTGGAGTCTTAACCACTGGACTGCCAGGGAAGTCCAACTTCTTATTTATTTAATTGGAAGAACAATATGCCAACTTAGAGAGATGACCAAAGAGAACGGAAAATCTTTCATCGATCCTTGCAACCTGCAACCCGACCTGGGCAGATGCTTGAAATTCATTAACTACCCTCCTCACCTCAGAAAACCTTCGAGAGATGCTGGGTGGAGCCTGGGAGGAGGCAGATCAGCTTCACGAAGGAACCCCTGGTGCCCCATGCAGCCTGCAGCAAGCGTGGCTTTGCCAACAGCAGATCCTAATTGGGATGTGAGTGCTGGGGATGGGTAAAACTCAAACATTATGGAGATCGCATTCTTGCAGGATTGTGAAGAAGGGGCCTAGATACGGAAGCCTTACTAAAGCAGAGGAGGTAAGACAGAAATCAAATGAGGAGGCTTCAGAATTTCTAGGCAGGGTCTGTAAAGCCTCCAGGCAATACAGATGCAGACCTGAGGCCCCAAAGAATTCAAAGGTGGTCAGTGTGATTCTCATTGGCCAGAGCGGCCCCTGACATACAGAAGAAACTTCGAAAAGTCGGGGGGCTTTAGGAACACCTACCTTTCAACTTGTTAAGTTGCCTTCAAAGCTCTTAACGGCAGAGACCAGGTTCAGGAGAAAAGGGAACAACGAAGAATGAATCGGGCCACTCTGCTGGCAGCTGACTGAACCCAGGGAAGAGCCGGACCAAACTGAGGAGGTAAGCGGCCTAAGCTCCCACTTGAACGGGGCACCTGATAGCGGGATCCTGCCAATGTGCATATTGCAAAGAGCAGGAACACGTCCTAAAAGAGAGTCCCGCCCTAAATCAGCCTTTTTTTTTTTTTTTTTAGGCTGCGTTGGGTCTTCGTTGCTGCGCGGGGGCTTTTCTCTAGTTGCGGCCAGTGGGGGCTACTCTTCGTTGCGGTGTGCGGGCTTCTCATTGCAGTGGCTTCTCTTGTTGCGGAGCACGGGCTCTAGGTGCACGGGCTCAATAGTTGCAGCACGTGGGCTCTAGAGCACTGTCTCAGTAGTTGTGGCACACGGACTCAGTTGCTCCATGGCATGTGGGATCTTCCCCGACCAGGGATAGAACCCGTGTCCTCTGCACTGGCAGGCAGATTCTTAACCACTGCGCCACCAGGGAAGCCCCTAAATCAGACTCTTGAAGAAGGTAAACAGGTGGCGCATCAGCTGCCTGAGCTAAGCATGACGGTGACCACGAATGACGGGGCCCTGGGGAACGCTTTAAATCCCACTGAGTCCATCACTATGTCCCACACAGAGCCCCAGTGACCATGACGGTTGGAAATCAATTTGACTTTGTGATGGACGTGGGGGCCACTTACTCAGTTTTAAATACCCAGTTTTCTAAACTTTCTTCTGAGGCTGTTAGTAACTGGGGTGTCAGGAGAAACCTTCAGAAAGCCTTTTCTCCAGCTGCTAGACTGTCAGATGGAGCATACCTTTCTGTACGAGATTTACTAACTAAATACCAGGGTTACCTTTACACCTGGACGAATGGACATTGAAGCATTACAAGAGCAGGCTCTCAACCCCCAAAGAGAACAGCCTGCAGCCACTGGGAAAGATATCCTGCAGGAGGTGAGTCTGGAGGTGTGGGGTGTGTGTGGGCAGGAGGCTGCGCCTATACGGGTTAGGCTCTGTCCCGGAGCAAAAATTCCAAACTTAAAGCCCTTCCTATGAAAGGAGCCGGCAAAGTGTGGAATTCAACCCCTACCTTCCTGGAATATGACTTAATACACCCCTGCTGGTCACCTTATAAGACTCCACCTTTACCAGTCCAGAAACCAGGCACAGGTGGATATCAGTTTGTACACCACTTCAGAGCAATGAATCAAATTGTAGGAGATACTCATCTCTAGACCCTAACACTGCTCACTACTTTGTGCAGAGATTTGTTGGTTTACCCTATTGGATTTGAAGGACTTTTTGTTTTTTTGCATAACCTGAGTTTTGAATCCCAAGAGTTGTCTGCTTTCAAATACAAGATACAAGAGTTAAACACAAGTACTGCTGGACAGCACTTCCTCCGGGATTTAACAGTCTCTCCTCAAGATTGGGAGAAATCCTGACCACAGGTGTGAGGGACCCCACCTAAATGAGGGAGCCCCCAGGATGTGGATGATACTCTGATGGCCAGTCAAACAAAGGACGCCCGAGACCAGAATACAGTTTTTTTTTTTTGTTTTTTGTTTTTTTTTTCAGAATACAGTTTTGATGGAACTTCGTGGTTGAAGGAGGCGGTAAGGTGCCCAAGAAAAAAGCACAGAGCTGTCAGCCCTCTGTTAGACACTCAGGTTTTGAACTCACAAGGACAGACAGCTGCTCCTTGATGGAGGGAAGCTCTCGCCAGGGTTGCTGTTCCCACCAAGAAACAACCACGGGGGCTCCTGGTGATGACTGGGTTAGGTCCCACTTGGATCTCCAACTTCTATGTTGTAGCAAAACCCCTTTAGGAAGTTTTTTTTGTTTGTTGTTTTTGTTTTCTTGGATTTTTTTGGCTGCACCAAGTGGCTTGCAGGATCTTAGTTCCCTGACCAGGTATGCAACCCGGGCCCACGGCAGTGAAAGCGCCGAGTCCTAACCACTGGACCGCCGGGGAATTCCCTAGGAAGTTCTTAAAGGGGGAGACCATGACCCTTTAGACTGAAGTCTTGGAAGGATAACCATCCTGAAGACCAGCTCCATCCTTCCTGGACTGGACCTTAGGTGGTGGTCCTCATGACCCCTTCCTCGCTGAAGTTGAAGGGCCACAGACATCTCCGGGCTGACAAATGACTCCCTAGCCATCTTAAGTTGGTTCTCAAAGAGAAGTTGTGTAGGGTTTCCCTGGTGGCACAGTGGTTAAGAATCTGCCTGCCAATGCAGGGAACATGGGTTCGAGCCCTGGTCCAGGAAGATCCCACATGCCGTGGAGCAACTAAGCCCATGCGCCACAACTACTGAGCCTGCGCTCTAGAGCCCGCGAGCCACAACTACTGAGCCTGTGTGCCACAACTACTTAACCCCGTGAGCCTAGAGCCCATGCTCCGCAGCAGGAGAAGCCACCACAATGAGAAGCCTGTGCACCGCAACGAAGAGTAGACCCCGCTCGACGCAACTAGAGAAAGCCCGTGCAGCAACGAAGACCCAAGCAGCCAAAACTAAAATAAATAAATAAAATTACTTTTTAAAAAATGCTGTGAGCAAGAAATGAAGGTGTAGGGATTGATGCAGAGCTGACTTTGGTAAAGTGAAACTCTTTAGAAGGTAATTTTTTTTTTTAGTTGAAGTATCGTTGATTTACAATGTTGTGTTAATTTCTGCTGTACAGCAAAGTGACTCAGTTATACATATATATATATATATTCTTTTTTATATTCTTTTCCATTATGGTTTATCCCAGGAGTTTGGATATAGTTCCCTGTGCTATACAGTAGGACCTTGTTATTTATCCATCCTATATGTAATAGTTTGCATCTGCTCATCCCAAACTCCCAGTCTATCCCTCCCCCAACCCCCTCCCCCTTGGCAACCACAAGTCTGTTCTCTATGTCTGTGAGTCTGTTTCTGTTTTGTAGATTGGTTCATTTGTGCCATATTTTAGATTCTACATATAAGTGATATTATATGGTATTTGTCTTTCTCTTTCTGACTTCACTTAGTATGATAATCTCTAGTTGCATCCATGTTGCTGCAGATGGCACTATTTCATTCTTTTTTATGGCTGAGTCATATTCCATTGTGTAAATGTACCACATCCTCTTTATCCATTCATCTGTTGATGGACATTTAGGTTGTTTCTGTGTCTTGGCTCTTGTGAATAGTGCTGCAATGAACATCGGGGTGCATGTATCTTTTCAAATTATGGTTTTCTCCAGATATATGCCCAGGAGTGGGATTGCTGGATCATATGGTAAATATATTTTTAGTTTTTTGAGGCACCTCCATACTGTTTTCCATAGTGGCTGCACCAACTTACATACCCACCAACAGTGTAGGAAGGTTCCCTTTTCTCCACACCCTCTCCAGCATTTGTTATTTATAGACTTTTTAATGATGGCCATTCTGACCGATGTGAGGTTGTACCTCAGTGTAGTTTTGACTTACATTTCTCTAATAATTAGCGATGTTGAGCATCTTTTCATGTGCCTATTGACCATCTGGATGTATTCTTTGGAGACATGTCTATTGAGGTCTTCTGCCCATTTTTCTATTGGGTTGTTTGTTTTTTTGTTATTGAGCTGCATGAGCTGTTTGTATATTTTGGAGATTAAGCCCTAGTCAGTTGCATCATTTGCAAATATTTTCTACCATTCTGTAGGTTGTCTTTTCATTTTGTTTATGGTTTCCTTTGCTGTGCAAAAGCTTGTAAGTTTGATTAGGTCCCATTTGTTTATTTTTGCTTTTATTTCTATTGCCTTGGGAGACTGACCTAAGAAAACACTGGTATGATTCGTGTCAGAGAATGTTTTGCCTATGTTCTCTTCTAGGACTTTGATGGTGTCACATCTTATGTTTAAGTCTTTAAGCCATTTTGAGTTTATTTTTGTGCATGGTGTAAGGGAATGTTCTAACTTCGTTGATTTACATGTGACTGTCCAACTTTCCCAGCACAACTTGCTGAAGAGACTTTTTCCCATTTTATATTCTTGCCTCCTTTGTCAAAGTTTAATTGACCATAGGTGTGTGGGTATATTTCTGGGCTCTCTATTCTGTGCCGTTGATCTGTGTGTCTGTTTTTGTACCAATACCACACTTTTGATTACTGTAACTTTGTAGTATTGTCTGACATCTCGAGGGTTATACCTCCTGCAGCTTTTTCTTTTTTTTTTCCCCTCAGGATTGCTTTGGCAATTCTGGGCCTTTTATGGTTCCATATAAATTTTTGGATTATTTGTTCTAGTTTTGTGAAAAATATCATGGGTAATTTGATAGGGATCATGTTAAATCTGTAGTTTGCTTTGGGTAGTATTGCCATTTTAACAATATTAATTATTCCAATCCAAGAACATGCGATATCTTTCCATTTCTTTGAATCCTCTTTAATTTCCTTTACTAATGTTTTATAGTTCTCAGTGTATAACTCTTTCACCTCCTTGGTCAGGTTTATTCCTAGGTATTTTTTTTTTTGGTGTGATTTGAAAAGGTATTTTTCTTTTTTTACATTCCTTTTCTGATATTTCATTGTTAGTATAAAGAAATCTTGCTACTTTGTTGAACTCATTTATCAGTTCTAGTAGTTTTTGTGTAGAGTTCTTAGGGTTTTCTATATATAGTATCATGTCATCTGCATACAGTGACAGTTTTACCTCTTCCAGAAGGCAATTTAAATACCTTGCTAGTTGCCAGAATGACTGTTCTTTTCTCTTGTGATGTTTTCTTTGTTTCTAACCTCCCAGGCTTGGAAAGACAACTCAATGATTCGGATTTCTCAAACTTTGGCAAAAACAGGTCATCTCTCTAGCTGTTGAATTTGTCATCCAAAACTTCTTTCTGTATTTGATCATGCTGACCCCTTGACTGTGACTGTCACTCATTTTTCAACCATCCCTAACTTCCTTAACTTCAGAGGTAACATATCAGATTAGGCTCATCACCTGTCCCATTTTTCCTTGATGAAGCTGAAATTCGGTTCTCTCCTTGTGTCCTCAGATAAAAATAAATAGTCCTGGTGTGTGTACCCCCCGTCAAGGTCATACTTGATTAGGATATTATAGGAACGGTTCTTATTTCCCCAGCTTAAGTCCCTTCCATATTTAATACCTAAGTGTTTCAGCCAAATGAATAATGATCCAGATGCTCCAACATGTAAAAAGGTAAGACACTGATCCCTGTCTGAGTGTCCTAGATAAAACCCATATGTGTGTGTGTATATATATATATATATGTGTGTGTGTGTGTGTGTACGTATATATACGTGTGTGTATATATATATGTGTGTATATATGTGTGTGTGTGTGTGTTTGTATATAATTTTTTTTCTTTGGCCGTGCTGTGCAGCTTGTGGGATCTTAGTTCCGCCACCAAGGATTGAACCCATGCTCTTAGCAGTGAAAGCGTGGAGTCCTAACCACTGGACCACCAGGGACTTCCCTAAAATCCCTATAAGTAAGAGCCTAAATTTTAAAAATTAATTAATTAATTAATTTTTATTTTTGGCTGTGTTGGGTCTTCTTTGCTGCACATGGGCTTTCTCTAGTTGCGGCGAGCGGGGACTATTCTTCGTTGCAGTGTGCGGGCTTCTCATTGTGGTAGATTCTCTTGTTGCAGAGCATGGGCTCTAGGCACAGGGGCTCAGTAGTTGTGGCTTGCAGGCTCTAGAGCGCAGGCTCAGTGGTTGTGGCACACGGGCTTAGTTCCTCTGCAGCATGTAGGATCGTCCTGGACCAGGGATTGAACCTGTGTCCCCTGCACCAGTAGGTGGATTCTTAACCACTGTGCCACCAGGGAAGTCCCAGTAAGAGCCTAAATTTTAACAATATATCTGACATTCTGTGTGCCCCCTTAGGGTGCACTTTGTGGTTATTTTTTTTTCTTTGGCCACACTGTGGGTCATGCAGGATCTTAGTTCCCTGACTAGGGGTCGGACCCACACCCCCTGCAGTGGAAGCACTGAGTCTTAACCACTGGATGCCAGGGAATTCCCCTGTCTGTGGTTTTGATGACCAAGTTTGGGTCTATGAATGCCTTAACAGCTGGCCTGAGGGTGGTATGTTTACTGGGATCAAAATGTTAACTTGAAACCAGACAAGAGAATATTCTCAAATGAGTGCTAAACAGTGTCATTCCTCAAGCCCCTGTTAGGTCTACACCCCTTGTCAGCAGGAAGTGGCCAGAGTGGCCATTGTCCATCTTCCTCAAGGTTGAGAAACAATCAAAAACGGTCAGTGGGCTGAACCTGTGTATAATCAGTCAAATCTATTCCACCTGCCATCACTCATCAATGCCATTTTAAGACTGTGCGCCCTGATTCACAGAAAGATAGACAAGATGAAAAGGAAGAGGGCTATATACCAGATGAAGGAACAAGATAAAACCCCAGAAAAACAACTAAATGAAGTGGAGATAGGCAACCTTCCAGAAAAAGAATTCAGAATAATGATAGTGAAGATGATCCAGGACCTTGGAATAAGAATGGAGGCAAAGATCGAGAAGATGCAAGAAATGTTTAACAAAGACCTAGAAGAATTAAAGAACAAACAAACAGAGATGAACAGTACAATAACTGAAATGAAAACTACACTAGAAGGAATCAATAGCAGAATAACTGAGGCAGAAGAACAGATAAGTGACCTGGAAGACAGAATGGTGGAATTCACTGCTGAGGAACAGACTAAAGAAAAAAGAATGAAAAGAAATGAAGGCAGCCTAAGAGACCTCTGGGACAACATTAAACGCAACAACATTCGCATTATAGGGGTCCCAGAAGGAGAAGAGAGAGAGAAAGGACCAGAGAAAATATTTGAAGAGATTATAGTCAAAAACTTCCCTAGCATGGGAAAGGAAATAGCCACCCAAGTCCAGGAAGCGCAGAGAGTCCCATGCAGGATAAACCCAAGGAGAAACACGCCGAGACACATAGTAATCAAATTGGCAAAAATTAAAGACAAAGAAAAATTATTGAAAGCAGCAAGGGAAAAACGACAAATAACATACAAGGGAACTCCCATAAGGTTAACAGCTGATTTCTCAGCAGAAACTCTACAAGCCAGAAGGGAGTGGCATGATATACTTAAAGTGATGAAAGGGAAGAACCTACAACCAAGATTACTCTACCCGGCAAGGATCTCATTCAGATTTGATGGAGAAATCAAAAGCTTTACAGACAAGCAAAAGCTAAGAGAATTCAGCATCACCAAACCAGCTCTACAACAAATGCTAAAGTAACTTCTCTAAGTGGGAAACACAAGAGAAGAAAAGGACCTACAAAAACAAACCCAAAACAATTAAGAAAATGGTCATAGGAACATACACATCGATAATTACCTTCAACGTGAATGGATTAAATGCTCCAACCAGAAGACACAGGCTTGCTGAATGGATACAAAAACAAGACCCATATATATGCTGTCTACAAGAGACCCACTTCAGACCTAGGGACACATACAGACTGAAAGTGAGGGGATGGAAAAATATATTCCATGCAAATGGAAATCAAAAGTAAGCTGGAGTAGCTATACTCATATCAGATAAAATAGACTTTAAAATAAAGAATGTTACAAGAGATAAGGAAGGACACTACATAATGATCAAGGGATCAATCCAAGAAGAAGATATAACAATTATAAATATATATGCACCCAACATAGGAGCACCTCAATACATAAGGCAACTGCTAACAGCTATAAAAGAGGAAATCGACAGTAACACAATAATAGTGGGGGACTTTAACACCTCACTTACACCAATGGACAGATCATCCAAAATGAAAATAAATAAGGAAATAGAAGCTTTAAATGACACAATAGACCAGATAGATTTAATTGATTTTTATAGGGCATTCCATCCAAAAACAGCAGATTACACTTTCTTCTCAAGTGCGCACAGAACATTCTCCAGGATAGATCACATCTTGGGTCACAAATCAAGCCTCAGTAAATTTAAGAAAATTGGAATCATATCAAGCATCTTTTCTGACCACAGCGCTATGAGATTAGAAATGAATTACAGGGAAAAAAACGTAAAAAACACAAACACATGGAGGCTAAACAATACGTTACTAAATAACCAAGAGATCACAGAAGAAATCAAAGAGGAAATCAAAAAATACCTAGAGACAAATGACAATGAAAACACAATGATCCAAAACCTATGGGATGCAGCAAAAGCATTTCTAAGAGGGAAGTTTATAGCTATACAACCCTACCTCAAGAAACAAGAAAAATCTCAAGTAAACAATCTAACCTTACACCTAAAGGAACTAGAGAAAGAAGTACAAACAAAACCCAAAGTTAGCAGAAGGAAAGAAATCATAAAGATCAGAGTGGAAATAAATGAAATAGAAACAAAGAAAACAATAGCAAAGATCAATAAAACTAAAAGCAGGTTCTTTGAGAAGATAAACAAAATTGATAAGCCATTAGCCAGACTCATCAAGAAAAAGAGGGAGAGGACTCAAATCAATAAAATTAGAAATGAAAAAGGAGAAGTTACAACAGACACCGCAGAAACACAAAGCATCCTAAGAGACTACTACAAGCAACTTTATGCCAATAAAATGGACAACCTGGAAGAAATGGACAATTTTTTAGAAAGGTATAACCTTCCAAGACTGAACCAGGAAGAAACAGAAAATATGAACAGACCAATCACAAGTAATGAAATTGAAACTGTGATTAAAAATCTTCCAACAAACAAAAGTCCAGGACCAGATGGCTTCACAGGTGAATTCTATCAAACATTTAGAGAAGAGCTAACACCCATCCTTCTCAAACTCTTCCAAAAAATTGCAGAAGAAGGAAAACTCCCAAACTCATTCTATGAGGCCACCATCACCCTGATACCAAAACCAGACAAAGATACTACAAAAAAAGAAAATTACAGACCAATATCACTGATGAACATAGATGCAAAAATCCTCAACAAAATACTAGCAAACAGAATCCAACAACACATTAAACGGATCATACACCACGATCAAGTGGGATTTCTCCCAGGGATGCAAGGATTCTTCAATATACACAAATCAATCAATGTGATACACCATATTAACAAAATGAAGAATAAAAACCATATGATCATCTCAATAGATGCAGATAAAGCTTTTGACAAAATTCAACACCCATTTATGACAAAAACTCTCCAGAAAGTGGGCATAGAGGGAACCTACCTCAACATAATAAAGGCCATATATGACAAACCCACAGCAAACATCATTCTCAACGGTGAAAAACTGGAAGCATTTCCTCTAAGATCAGGAATGAGACAAGGATGTCCACTCTCACCACTATTATTCAACATAGTTTTGGAAGTCCTAGCCATGGCAATTAGAGAAGAAAAAGAAATAAAAGGAATACAAATTGGAAAAGAAGAAGTAAAACTGTCACTCTTTGCAGATGACATGATACTATACATAGAGAATCCTAAAGATGCCACCAGAAAACTACTAGAGCTAATCAATGAATTTGGTAAAGTTGCAGGATACAAAATTAATGCACAGAAATCTCTTGCATTCCTATACACTAATGATGAAAAATCTGAAAGAGAAATTATGGAAACACTCCTATTTACCATTGTAACAAAAAGAATAAAATACTGAGGAATGAACCTACCTAGGACCTGTATGCAGAAAACTATAAGACACTGATGAAAGAAATTAAAGATGATACCAACAGATGGAGAGATATACCATGTCCTTGGATTGGAAGAATCAATATTGTGCAAATGACTATACTACCCAAAGCAATCTACAGATTCAATGCAATCCCTATCAAATTACCAATGGCATTTTTTACGGAACTAGAACAAATCATCTTAAAATTTGTATGGAGACACAAAAGACCCCGAATAGCCAAAGCAGTCTTGAGGGAAAAAACGGAGCTGGAGAAATCAGACTCGCTGACTTCAGACTATACTACAAAGCTACAGTAATCAAGACAATATGGTACTGGCACAAAAACAGAAACATAGATCAATGGAACAAGATAGAAAGCCCAGAGATAAACCCACGCACCTATGGTCAACTAATCTATGACAAAGGAGGCAAAGATATACAATGGAGAAAAGACAGTCTCTTCAATACATGGTGCTGGGAAAACTGGACAGCTACATGTAAAAGAATGAAATTAGAACACTCCCTAACACCATACACAAAAATAAACTCAAAATGGATTCGAGACCTTAATGTAAGACCGGACACTATAAAACTCTTAGAGGAAAACATGGGAAAAACACTCTTTGACATAAATCACAGCAAGATCTTTTTTGATTCACCTCCTAGAGTAATGGAAATAAAAACAAAAATAAACAAATGGGACCTAATGAAACTTCAAAGCTTTTGCACAGCAAAGGAAACCATAAACAAGACGAAAAGACAGCCCTCAGAATGGGAGAAAATATTTGAAAACGAATCAATGAAAAAGGATTAATCTCCAAAATATATAAACAGCACATTCAGCTCAATATTAAAGAAACAAACAACCCAATCCAAAAATGGGCAGAAGACCTAAATAGACATTTCTCCAAAGAAGACATACAGATGGCCAAGAAGCACATGAAAAGATGCTCAACATCACTAATTATTAGAGAAATGCAAATCAAAACTACAATGAGGTATCACCTCACACCAGTTAGAATGGGCATCATCAGAAAACCTACAAACAACAAATGCTGGAGAGGGTGTGGAGAAAAGGGAACCCTCTTGCACTGTTGGTGGGAATGTAAATTGATAGAGCCACTATGGAGAACAGTCTGGAGGTTCCTTAAAAATACTAAAGATAGATTTACCATATGATCCAGCAATCCCACTACTGGGCATATACCCAGAGAAAACCATAATTCAAAAAGACACATGCACCCCCATGTTCATTGCAGCACTATTTACAATAGCCAGGTCATGGAAGCAACCCAAATGCCCATCAACAGGCGAATGGATAAAGAAGTTGTGGTACATATATACAATGGAATATTACTCAGCCATAAAAAGGAACGAAATTGAGTCATTTGTTGAGACGTGGACGGATCTAGAGACTGTCATACAGAGTAGAGTAAGTCAGAAAGAGAAAAACAAATATCATATATTAACGCATGTATGTGGAACCTAGAAAAATGGTACTGATGAGCTGGTTTGCAGGGCAGAAGTTGAGACACAGATGTAGAGAACAGACATATGGACACCAAGGGGGGAAAACTGTGGTGGGGTGGGGATGGTGGTGTGCTGAATTGGGCGATTGGGATTGACATGTATACACTGATGTGTATAAAATTGATGACTAATAAGAACCTGCAGTATAAAAAAACAAACACAAACAAAGAAACAAAAAGACTGCGTGCCCTCCAGGTGGCTTGGAGCCTAAACATTAAGGTGTTTGCCCAAGTTGTTCTCAAGGACCTTGGAGTCAGCTGTGTCTAGTTTGAGCTGAGATAGTTATGACTGGATAAAACCACCCACCCTCCAGGGGGGCCTGCATGAGTGTCTGCTCTGTGACTTTTTTTTTAAATGACATTTCTTTCTTTCTTTAAAAAAAAGTTTTTTTAATGCATTTTACTTGTATGCTAACACGTTATATACTTGGTGAGGTACGATCTTTAGTTCTTTTTTCTTAAATTTATTTATTTTATTTTGTTTATTTTTGGCTGCTTTGGGTCTTCGTTGCTGCATGCGGGCTTTCTCTAGTTGCGGCGAGCGGGGGCCACTCTTTGTTGTGCTGTGCATGCTTCTCATTGTGGTGGCTTCTCTTGTTGCAGAGGATGGGCTCTAGGTGCACAGGCTTCAGCAGTTGTGGCATGCGGGCTCTAGAGCGCAGGGTCAGTAGTTGTGGCACGTGGGCTTAACTGCTCCATGGCATGTGGGATCTTCCCGGAACAGGGATCGAACCCGTGTCCCCTGCATTGGCAGGTGGATTCCCAACCACTGTGCCACCAGGGAAGTCCTCAGTGACTTTTTGAACATGCAGAGGCCTGTAGCTTAGTTACACCTGCGCAAAACAACAGTCATAACACCTTTTTCCAATCACCTTTCCCCACTACTCAGACTGCCCTGCTGCTTT
This sequence comes from Balaenoptera musculus, assembly GCF_009873245.2. Taxonomy (NCBI): domain Eukaryota; kingdom Metazoa; phylum Chordata; class Mammalia; order Artiodactyla; family Balaenopteridae; genus Balaenoptera; species Balaenoptera musculus. The sequence continues at coordinate 27,286,968 of NC_045798.1, forward strand.
ACTCTTCATCCCATAAGTACCCCAGCTCCTTGCCTTTGGGGAGACAGATCTGAGGCTAGTTCTCCTCACTTGGCTACAGACCTGGGTGTCTCAGCATTTTGGTTTGCTGTGCATCAAGCAAAACGAACCAGATGCTGTATCAATGAGGAATACAATTGTGGGGAAGGACAAATGTGAGAAAAACAGCTAAAGTCCATAACAAGAACTCAGGAAGTTGAATGTCAACGGCTGAAATGGCTGCTCAAATTCCATTCAAGGCCTAGGATCCTTTTATTTTCCGTTCCACTATGTGGGTCTTTGTCCTCAATTATCTCATGGTTGCAAAATGGCTACCACACCTCCAGGCATTGCATCCAAGTTCCAGGAAGAAGAGAGGAGGAGGAAGGAGCAGTATCTCCTATCAGGAAAGCAGACTTCCCCAAAATCTGTAGCAGACTTTGTTGGTCAGAACTGTGACCACCACAGCTGTGATCGTTTTAGAGGCCAAAGTGTTGAGGTGGACATGTATTGCTCCTCACCCCAAACAAAGTCTGCCACAGGTGACCACTGCCACCAACACAGTGTCGCTCTGAAGTGCTGGGCAATGTGGGTTTTAAGAAGAAATGAAATAAAAGGCTATCTATATGAAAAGGAGAGGCAAGCTTTTTATTTCCAAGTAATGACTTAACCTAGAAAACATGATAAAGCAATAAACTGTTAGAGGCCTTCTAGAATGACTCAGTAAAGCTGCTTGGTGTAAAATAAATAGACAAAAGTATACCTACAGTCAAGAGTTGTTCTATATATGTTATCACAGAGCCAATTTACAAACCCCACAAAATTAGACTGAATTTAAGAATAAATATATGAACATATATGAAGAAAACTATAAACCTTTTCTGATGGTTAGATGCAGACTTAAATGGACAGTCATTTACCACATTCTCTGATGTGAAGACCTAATATTATATAGAACTATGTTAATTGTTCACAGACTGGTCAATTCTAATCAAAATCCCAATGAGATATGCAGGGGCGTGAAGAGGCTGAGTTCCGAGAAAATGATTCCTGGGTCACCTGGAAGAATAGATTAAAAAAAATTTTTTTTAGACCTTCTTAAAATGTGGTCTCAGTCCTACCATCTATGAAAACGAATGATGGAGCAGCAATAATGGAAAAGACAGGCCTATGGACCAGTGAGAAATGCAGTTCAAGAACGATGCAGGGACCTTGGGTTTTTACATCCCAGATGGATGGATTTAAGAGTTAAATGTATAATATAACCAAAAAGGGATTTAAGGAAGGGCTTTCTTAGAGCCAAGTAAAAATATAAAGAAAAATTGAATAGACCTGATTACACAGACTTCAAAAACCTCTGTACACTAAAAATGCAGTAACAAAGAAAGTGTACATTCCAGACAAATATGTGTGTACATACTGCATGTGTATTGTAAGTATATATGTGTATATATTGATATGTGCATATATTGTATATATGTATGTGTATGTATTATATGTATACATGTGTGTATATTGATATGTATATTTGTACTGCATATGTGTATATGTGTATATTGCATGTTTATATACTGCATGCATGTGTGTACATAAAAGAATGGAATAGTGGACAAAAGATAGGACTAGACAATTCATATGAAGAGAAGGACAGTCAAAAACAGGAACAAGTAACATCCTTAAATCTATCTATTTATTTATTTATTTATGGCTGCATTAGGTCTTCGTTGCTCTGCACAGGCTTTCTCTAGTTGGGGCGAGCGGGGGCTACTCTGTTGCGGTGCGCAGGCTTCTCATCACAATGGCTTCTCTTTTTGCGGAGCATGGGCTCTAGGCACGTGGGCTTCAGTAACTGTGGCACGTGGGCTCAGTAGTTGTGGCTTGCAGGCTCTAGAGCACAGGCTCAGTAGTTGTGGTGCACAGGCTTAGTTGCTCCGCGGCATGTGGGATCTTCCCGGACCAGGGCTTGAACCCGTGTCCCCTGAATTTGTAGGCAGATTCTTCACCACTGCACCACCAGGGAAGCCCAGGAACAAGTAACATTCTTAATGTATCAAAATGGCAAATATAAAAAGTGATTGGGAATTCCCGGGCGGTCCAGTGGTTAGGACTCAGTGCTTTCACTGCTATGACCCAGGTTCAATCCCTGGTCAGGGAACGAAGATCCTGCAAGCTGTGCAGTGCAGCAAAAAAAAAAAAGAAAAGAAAAGAAAAAGCGTGTGTAGTTGAGGTCTATACTGATGGGGCTTTCTCTGTAGACTTACATGGTTGGAAATGCCTCACAGAGTAACTATGTGGTTTCCTTTACTCACAGGACTAGATCTGTGGAGAAGAAGTACAAGACAGAGCTGCTAATAAACTGTGAGAAACCTGTCAAACTTTTTTTATCTTAGGTATTGGCATATGCTAACTGTTCTAGGGTATGATAGCTTAGGAGTGAATATGATTTGAACTTAATGCATGTTTAGAGGGTGTCTAAAATTCAGAACCAGGCAGATCCATCTCCTGACCCTAAACATGGTTGTACAGTAAATTGTTTGAGGAAACTGGTTCTCAAAGACTACAGGAGGGGAATTTTTTTTAAATTAATTTTATTTATTTATTTTTGGCTGTGTTGGGTTTTTGTTGCTGTGCGCGGACTTTCTCTAGTTGCGGTGAGCAGGGGCTACTCTTCGTTGCAGTGCGCGGGCTTCTCATTGCGGTGGCTTCTCTTGTTGCAGAGCATGGGCTCTAGGCGCCGGACTTCAGGAGTGTGGCTCGAGGGCTCTGGAGTGCAGGCTCAGTAGTTGTGGCGCACAGGTTTAGTTGCTCCGCGGCACGTGGGATCTTCCCGGACCAGGGCTCGAACCCGTGTCCCCCGCATTGGCAGGCGGATTCTTAACCACTGTGCCACCAGGGAAGCCCAGAGGGGAATTTTTGAAGTGTGTCAATGTTCCATTGGAGATCAAAGAAGCCCAACTAAAAAAATTGTGGACTATCACAACTATGGATTGAGCAAAAATTCTTTCTTGAAAGGGCTATTTTGAAGATTATTATTCTAATACTGGAGAAGCTAAGGTGATTGGCAGTGGAATGAATCAGAACGTGTACAATTCCTTAAAAATTTATTTATTGACTTAAATAATTTTGCCTATAATAAAGCCCTTTACACTTTTTCGTAAAAAAAAAAAAAAAAAAAAAAAAAGAAAAGACGTGTATACACGCAGAGAAAAAAACCAGAAGGAAATGCATCTCTAGGTCATGACCTGTGAACTGATTCTAAGGGTCATTTTTATTCTTATAAATTTGATTTTTTTCCCCAAATTTCTTCAATATACATGTATTATGCGTATGATCAGAAAACAAAGTTTATATGTAAATAAAAGAACATCGAGACTTCAGTGGAAGGGGGCCAAAGGGTATTCAAACAGTTTTCAAGAAGAAAGACCAATAGTAAGAACACGTTCCATTTCAACCTCACCGGTTATCAAAGAGCAAGGTGCTGCTCTCAGCTGAGGGCGTTAACAGCCCCGCCAGGCAGACAGCAGGTGTGGTGTCCGGGGCCCCCCAAGATGTTTGCATTTGAATTTCTTTTAAAATAAGAAAAATGAGTATGATAATGAATCAAACCGAGATTTTATCTATCTTTTGCCAATGCAGTTGTCCAATAGAAATTTCCCTATTTGTCATGGAGGAAGGGCCTGAGACCCGCCCCAGGGACGCTGGAGGAACAATGGGGGTGGACACCTGGGATCATCGCCGTGGCACCCAGAAGCAAGCCCGTCTGGACCCAGCTCGGAGCAGCGTCGGCCTCCAGGACCTGGACGCGCCTGACCACTACTGACAGTTCTCCTCACATTGAGACGGTATTACTTTGTTATCACACAACCAAAAATATACTAAAACGATGCCTTAAGCTGTTCATTTCCTTTATCTCAAAACTCTCACTTCTAGAAATCTACTCTAAGACAACGTTAAAGAAGGATAACGCAAAAAGATGCTATATGAAGAATGACTTGTAACAGTGAAAACTTGGAAATAACTTCTGCATCCAACAAAAAAACAGCTAATAGAACATCACGCCCCCATCCAGAAGGACAGCTCCAAAGCCAGTGAGGCTCCGTGGGAAAAAGAAGTCCTGCTATGCAGGTAAGCAGGGGAAAAAGATTAGAATGTTGGACTGTATATACTGTGTTTAATGTAAAAATGCAATATCAAAAAGCAGAAGGTAACATACCAAAGTGCAAAATGCAATTTTATTAAGAATTATGGGTGTTTTCCCCTTAATTCCGTATTTTCTGAAATGTGGTTATTTTGCCTCCATAGTTTAAAAAGTATACTAAAAAGCATTTCATAAACTCTAGCACTTTATACAAATGTGAAGTATCATCACTGAGAAGGCAGCTTATATCTACTTAGAACTGAGCAGAAATGACACGAATCCCAGATGAACACCGTCTTTTTCCTTCTCAGGGGAGCACGGGGCCCAGCTCCTCTCGTAGGGCTGACCTACGTGGTACCTGAGCGGGCCTGCAGGTGGCCTCGCCAGCCGGGGTGGAGGTATGCTTCCAGACACCTGTGTGCCAACACTGCAACCTGGAGGCACACCCCTGTGTCCTCCCAGCTTCCAGCATGGACGAGGTGGCCAGGCATGAGGCTGGCATGTTAGGACCCAGCTATGCGGATGCTGGGCCAGGTTCCAAGACAGCTGTGCTGTCACTAACAACATGAGTCTGCAGCAGGGCTATGTGAGTGAAGCGAGTCCAGGAAATTTGCTTTTTCCCAAAAAAGCTTATTCTCCTCTCCTGGAATATAACTTTCACTTAGAAGTAATACTGTTCATAATTCAGGTTTTTTTTTTAAATTATCATTCTAAACATAAGAGTTTACAAAGGAAATTCCAGATCGAAATCACACCAGGAGGCTGTCCAAGGACACATGACTGACATACCTCTTTTTCATACGCAGGGAAGATCTGTCCCCCCTCAGTGACTTCCAAACCCATCAAAGAAAAGAGGACGGAAAAAAAAAAAACAGGACGAAGGTATATCCTCAAACGCGCTCAATTCTCCTCTCCTACGGTGGATCCCTTCCCAGGAGGTGACAGCCTTAAGAGGTGTTTCCAGGTGGGCAGGTGGGTGTCTCTCGCACACATGAGTTAATTTCTGGGGTTGCTGCCCATGGGGAACTCCTGCCGGCCAAGGGCGGGACCACGCCCAGGAGCTCAGCCACGTCTAGGGCATCGACAGGGCCCACGCTGCTCCCGCCAGAGCCCCCTGTGCCCAGTAGGCTGCCAGGCACGTAGCAGGTGCTCAGCAAGCGCTTGTCGAACTGGATGGCAAAGGGCTTCTCCCCGCTGTGGAGCCTGCGGTGCTCCGCCAGAGGGCCGCTCCAGCCGAACACCTCGCCGCACTCATGACACTTAAAGGGCTTCTCTGCGGAGTGGGTCTTTTGATGTTTAATGAGACAGTGATTCTGGCTGAAGGCCCGGCCGCACTGGCCGCACTTATAGGGTTTCTCCCCGGTGTGGACGCGCTGGTGCACGATGAGCGACGAATGGCAGCTGAAGGCCTTCCAGCAGCGGCTGCAGTCGAAGGGCTTCTCGCCGGTGTGGATGCGCTGATGCACAATCAGGTAGGAGTGGGAGCTGAAGGCCTTGCCGCACTCGTTGCAGCGGAAAGGCTTCTCGCCGCTGTGGACGCGCTGGTGCACCACCAGGTACGAGTGGCAGCTGAAGGCCTTGCCGCACTGGCTGCACTTGAAGGGCTTCTCGCCTGTGTGGGCACGCTGGTGCAGCGTCAGGCGGGAGCGGCTGCTGAAGGCCTTCTGGCAGTCGCCGCACTGGAAGGGCTTGTCCCCGCTGTGGAGCTTCTCGTGTACCGTCAGGGACGAGTGGCAGGCAAAGGCCCGGCCGCACGCGCCGCACCGGTAGGGCTTCTCACCGGTGTGGATCCGGCGGTGCCGCGTCAGGTGTGTCCGCTGGTTGAAGGCCTTGCCGCACTCGCCGCACCGGTAGGGCCTCTCGCCGGTGTGCACGCGCAGGTGCATGCCGAGCAGCGAGCTGCAGCTGAAGGCCTTGTCGCAGGCGCCACACTTGTAGGGCCGCTCGCCCGTGTGGACGCGCCGGTGCACGTTCAGGGATGAGTGGCAGCTAAAGGCCTTGCCGCACTGGCCGCAGAGGAAGGGCTTCTCGCCGGTGTGGACGCGCCGGTGCTCCAGGAGGTTGGTGCTCCAGGTGAAGGCCTTGCCACACTCGCCGCACTTGTAGGCTTTCTCTCGTGCGTGCCACCGCCGGTGCAGCGCCAGGGCCGCGCTCCGCTGGAAGGCCTTGCCGCACTCGCCACACGCGAACGGGCCACTCCCGGCGCCTGGGCTCTGATGCTTGGCTCTGCTGGACTGCACACTCCCCAGGCAGCCCTCCGGAGAGGCTCCTTCTGTGGGAAGGCTGGGCTGGGCCAGGAGGGCGCACCTCCGGCCAAGAGCCTCCTCAGACACCGCATGGCCCCATCGGTGCTCCTCTGTGGGACCGTCCTTGGTGCTGGCGGCCTCACATCGTGACAGAGCAGTCGCCGAGCCCCCCTGGGCGCCCCTGTCGCCAGGACCAGGGCTGTGGAGACCGGACCTCGCCAGCCCACCTGCGATCGGCTCCCATGACGGTTCTTCTTTGTAAACGCACAGCTGCTGAGACCACAGCTTCTCCACCTCAGGCCCCGGCTCCCGTTCTGGTTCTATAAGAAATGGAGATACTACCTTCTGAGAGCAGGCGGAGGTGCGGCGCTGGGGCTCAGGGCTGAGATCTGCCGGGAGCACAGGTAAGTGCATGAGAGAGAGTAGAGACCAGCAGGGGGAGAGAGAGAGCGCGTGCTCAGGGCAAAGCAGACAGGCCGCGAGCAGGGGAGAGGAGGAAGAAAGAGGAAAAGGAGCCTTGGAGAGGCCAGGGGATTCTGAAAAGAGCCGGGGGGCGGGGGAGGGAGGACAAGGACAGAGGAGCAGGAGGGGCACTGAGCAGGTGCGGACAGAGCAGAGCAGTGGACTGCGGAAGGAAAGCAGGCCCCATGGGGCGGTGGGGTGGGGCTCCACATCCTCCCACTGCATCCCGCTCACCTGGACCAGCCCCTCCAGGGACAGCTCTAGGTGCCCACCATGGCTCCTCGCCTCGTTCCAGGTGAGAGATCACGTCTGGCTTGCAGACGGGAGGCCCTGCACGAAGGGAGAAAGTGGCGTGGCTCTGGGCGCTGTGCTCTCCAGACCCAGCCCACAGGCCCAGCAGCCCTGAAGTGGCCCCAGCGGCCTGAGGCACGGAGAGGTGTGTGCCAGCTCCAAGGAAGGAGGCCTCAGACATGGAACCCATGTTGACATGTGTACTCTGAGGACCCCACAGATACTGACATCCCCTATCTAGGGCAGGCTGGGCTTCCAGGGCCCTGTCCACCCCCTCCCTTTCCTCTGGGCCCCACCCCGGGACCAGCCACACTTCCAGGCAAAGATGCCAGTTGGTGCCACAAGGGCCTGGGGCAGATACCACAAAGGAGACTCCGGAACACATACAGACTGGTGGATGCCCAGACTGCAGCCTCCTCACCTTGGGAGCCATCTTACCCAGGGAGAGAAGGTTCTGGTAGTTCTCCAGCATCACATCCCGGTACAGGGCCCTCTGAGGGGAGTCCAGCTGTCCCCACTCCTCCTGGCTGAAGTCCACGGCCACGTCCTTGAAAGTCACCAACTCCTGGAATGACACACATGTTCTCTCTCACCCAGGATGTGAGTCAGTTCACTTGCGTTTTTGGGTGACTGAGGACCTCAGTAGCAGAGATAACCTTGGGTGACCTCCTGAGCGCAGAAGATAGGGCTGTAGACACCATCTGTCCTACAGCCCCGACGCACACACCACAACTCGGCCAGGAACTGCCACGCGGCCTGGCCTGGGAGGGCCCAGCTAACTGGGCAGCCTGCATGTAGGTGCTGCAGTGGGGGCACAGGCTGAGGCCATAAATTCTGGCCAACTTACAGAACTTGAAATATAATACAAAGAGCCCAAAACCCTATTCAAGTCCCATCACTGCAAAAGGCCCCAACCCCAGACAGGAAGCCCTCACTGCACTCAAAGGAAAGACCCTGTACTGCTCTGTGTCCTTCCTGCTTGCCCCCCACTTCTTCCCGCCAGACCCCTGCTCCCTTGCCCTCCTGGGGCCACATCCCAGTCCACCCCTTGCAACCTGCTCCCACTTTCCCCCAACACTGGCCCCTGGTCTCAGGGTAACCCCCCCGACTCGGTCACTCCGGTTCCAAGTGTCCTGAAAGTCCCAAATGACTTCCCTTATGTGATTCCTGCTCTGGAACCCCAGTATTCTGCCGGCCAGGGCTTCTTACCTCTCCAGCTGGGCACGCCAAGAGGCTGGAGACCCAGCGCCTGTCCCATGAGAAGAGAACAAAGAGCAGCCCAGGCCACATACAGTCATGACAGGGATGCATTAGAAGATAGGCAGGGACTTCCCTGGTGGTCCAGCGGTTAAGACTCTGCACTCCCAATGCAGGGGGCCCGGGTTCGATCTCTGGTCAGGGAACTAGATCCCTCACGCTGCAACTAAAAAGATCCCACGAGCTGCAACTGAAGACCCTGCACGCGGCAACGAAGATCCTGCTTGTCGCAAATAAGACCCAGCACAGCTAAATAAATAATACTAAAAAAAAAAAAAGGGCAGACCGTTGCGGGGGGGGGGGAACACAGAAGTGGTGGGGCAAGCAGGTCCTCAGCAGTAAAGTGAACTGGAGTCAGGGAGGAGCGGGGTGGGGGGGAGGCTGCAGTGGCCAGAGTATGAAGACAGATATCTACCCCAAGGTGACAGCGTCTGCATTCTGCAGCAGGCAGCATGGGAGGAAGGCAGGAGGGAGACAGGGGCGTGAACAGGTTCTGAGCATGGGCCCAAGGAGTGACCTGGTAAAAAAAAAAAGCAGCCTGGTAAAAACTGGGTTTCGGGGCTTCCCTGGTGGCGCAGTGGTTGAGAATCTGCCTGCCAATGCAGGGGACACGGGTTCGAGCCCTGGTCTGGGAGGATCCCACATGCCGCGGAGCAACTGGGCCCGTGAGCCACAACTACTGAGCCTGAGCGTCTGGAGCCTCTGCTCCGCAACAAGAGAGGCCGCGATAGTGAGAGGCCTGCACACCACGATGAAGAGTGGCCCCCACTCGCCGCAACTGGAGAAAGCCCTCGCACAGAAACGAAGACCCAACACAGACAAAAATAAACATAATAAATAAATAATAAATAAAAAAATTTAAAAAAAAACAAAAAAAAACTGGGTTTCGAGTTCTGTTTCTAGGCGCAAAGGGGTAACGGAGACCAGATTTGCCCTCTTACCTCAAACAACTAGTAAACTGGGTAAGATGTATGAAACAACGGTCAATTTCCAGACACCGGACAAAGGACAGCTCAGAACAGAGACCCCTGAGAACAAACAAAGTGAGCCCTACAAGAGCCTCACCTTCCCACATGGAAGCAGTCCCCGATCACAGTGCAGGGAGTGGGAATCCAGACAGAGCTTGTGGTCCAAGGAGTTGAGGAGACAGAGAACAGAGTTTGGGGAGACCAGGAAACTAGAATTTTCAGGGCAACGTGCCAGAGCAGAAGGAGTCACAAAGACTTGGAACTCTGGATGTGCTCAAGATTGACTGAGGACTGACAGCAGTGTGCCTGTGAGGAAATGACCCCAAACCAGGGAAAGAAACAGCAGAAAGAGGTGTATGCAGGACAATCATTAAAACTCAAACAGGGCTGGGAACAGTCTGTGCTCCAACCGGCCAGAGAGAATGTCCTCCTGCTCTATGGGACACCGAGTAAAGTCCCCAGAAGGATGCTGCTTCATCAGTGGGGCAAAATTAGCCTGAGATTAAAGACTTCTCTGGATCCACCTTAACAAAACCTAAAAGTAAGCCTTGGAAGGATCCAACTGACACTAAGTAATTTCACTGCATCGCAGAACATTTAAGGAATTAAATCCAACACTCAACAAAGTAAAATTCACTCCGTCCAGAATCCAATCAAGTAACTAAAAGGAAAAAAGTTAATAAAATCAGAAGAATGAAGAGTATCATAAAACAGTATTTGTTTACCTCAAAAGAAAGCGTTAAGGGTGAAACAGAATAAAAAAAGATACAAGACGTAGAAAACAAATAGCATAATGGCAGATATAAACCCAGCCATATCGATAATTATGTTAAATGTGAATAGTCTAAATATCCGAAGTAAAAACTAAAGATTGTCAAATTGAATTTAAAAAGTAAGGCCCAGGCTTCCCTAGTGGCACAGTGGTTAAAAATCCACCTGCCAATGCAGGGGACATGGGTTCAAGCTCTGGTCTGGGAAGATCCCACATGCCGCAGAGCAACTAAGCCTGTGTGCCACAACTACTGAGCCTGCACTCTAGAGCCCGCGAGCCACAACTACTGAAGCCCGTGCGCCTAGAGCCCGTGCTCTGCAACAAGAGAAACCACCACAATGAGAAGCCCACGCACAATGAAGAGTAGCCCCCACTCACCACAACTAGAGAAAGCCCGCATGCAGCAATGAAGACACAAAGCATCCCCCCGGCAAAAAAAAAAAAAGATATCCAGGAAATTCTCCACATATTTAGAATTAAACAACACACTCCTGAATAATACATAGTTGAAGGAGAAATTACAAAAAAATTAGAAACTAGTTTGAACTGAAAAAAAGGGAAATACAACAGAAAATTTGTGGAATATAGCTAAAGCAGGACTTAGAGGTAAATTTATAGCACTGAATGCTGATGAGAATAGGTGTCAAATCAATACCTCAGTTTCACCCTTAAGAAAACAAAGTAGTATACACTGATGTGTATAAAACTGATGACTAATAAGAACCTGCAGTATAAAAAAATGAACAAACAAACAAAAACAACTAATACTAAACTTTCTTTGGGTTATTTGTATGGAAATATGTTAATATAAATGTTTCAGATATTACATGAAATTTCTAAAAATCTTATATGTTCTGGTATAATGTTAAGTCATAATTCTAGTTATTATTTTAAAATGTATATCTCAGAAATAACTAAATTTCCTTGTTAATTGCATTATTATGAACTTTCATCAAATCTTTAACCGTGGTCATTTTTAAGTCTTTTGTCATTTACAGACAGTTTTGGGTGTACTCTGATGCTTTCACAAAAATGTTCCTATAAAAGGGTTTCATCTTCAAGGAATTCATGGAAAAGACTCTGACAAGTACAGGTTTCTGGTAACTGACTATACTGCTGAACTGAATGAATAAGCATTTTCAGAACTCTAATGGAAAACTGATGAATTCATAAAAGTGCTAACAAAAGATCAAGATGAAAACCAAAAATTAATTACATGGGACTGAGTGAACTGATGAGGATGATTATAATTTTTGTGACTTTCTGTTTGAATAAAAAATTTAAAAAAAATCCCACAAGGACTCAGAGGCAAAAAATATACAAATTAATTTTCACTGCAAAGTAAAGGAGCTGTTACAGTGGAGGATTACTGGACTGAATGTCAATATTATGACATAGTATGAGTGTGTTTTGTGTTTGGTAATTGCAATCACTGTTGCTTTTGTTGTGGTCATCCATTTACAATGCTTGGTGTCGGTTTATTTACCTCTTGTAAAAATAAAATACAGTGTGTGTTGTGAAAAAAAAAAGAAAAAGAATTCACTGGTGTAGGTGGAGTGATATTTGCACGATTACTCATGTAGATTTGATTGTATATTTATTTAATTATTTTGATTAAACAATGCTACTGGAAAAAAAAAAGTGCATACTTAGCTGTTAGCAGGGTTGAAGCTCTTGATGGTTGGTAAGACCTGCCTGAATTTGGACATGAGCATTTTATGCAATGAATTAAAAGCAAAAAATCATTTCAAAAAAAAAAAAAAAAGAAGCCAAAGTAGGTACCTCCCTGGTGGTCCAGTGGTTAAGACTCCACCTCTGGGGCTTCCCTGGTAGCGCAGCGGTTGAGAATCTGCCTGTCAATGCAGGGGACACGGGTTCGAGCTCTGGTCTGGGAAGATCCCACATGCCACAGAGCAACTCGGCCCATGAGCCACAACTACTGAGCCTGCGCATCTGGAGTTTGTGCTCCGCAACAAGAGAGGCCGTGACAGTGAGAGGCCCGCGCACTGCGATGAAGAGTGGTCCCCGCTCGCTGAAACTAGAAAAAGCCCTCGCCCAGAAACGAAGACCCAACAGAGCCAAAACTAACTAACTAACTAAATTAATTAATTAAAAAAAAAAAAAGACTCCACCTTCCAATGCAGGGGGTGTGGGTTCGATTCCTGGTTGGGGAGCTAAGATCCCACATGCCTGGGGCCAAAAAACCAAAAACATAAAACAGAAGCACTACTGTAACAAATTCAATAAAGGCTTTAAAAAAAATGGTCCAGGGCTTCCCTGGTGGCGCAGTGGTTGAGAGTCTGCCTGCCAATGCAGGGGACACGGGTTCGAGCCCCGGTCTGGTAAGATCCCACATGCCGCGGAGCAACTGAGCCCGTGAGCCACAACTGCTGAGCCTGCACGTCTGGAGCCTGTGCTCCGCAACAAGAGAGGCCGCGACAGTGTGAGGCCTGCACACCGCGATGAAGAGTGGCCCCCGCTCTCTGCAACTGGAGAAAGCCCTCGCACAGAAACGAAGACCCAACACAGCCAAAAATAAATAAATAAATAAATTAAAAAAAAAAAAAATGGTCCACATCAAAACAAAAAATCTAAAAAAAACAACAAAAAAAATAGAAGCCAAAGAATGGAAATAATAAGAGCCAGAAATTGATGAAAAAGAGCACAGAAAAGCAATAGAGAAAACCAATGAAACCAAAAGATGGTTCTCTGCAAAGACCAATAAAATCAATAATTAAACATATATTTACTATATGACTCAGCCATTCCACTCTTGGGTATTTATTCAAGAGAAATTAAAACACACATCTATACCTGTACTCCAATATTTATAGTAGGTTTATTTGTAATAACCTAAACCAGGAAACAACCTAAATGTCCATCAGTTGGTGAATGGATAAACAAATTGTGGAGCACATATGCAACAATGTTATGTGCTGAACTGTGTCCCTCCAAATTCATATGCTGAAGCCCTAAGCTACAATACCTTAGAATGTGACTATATTTGAAGACAAGGCCTTTAAAGAGGTAATTAAGGTAAACGAGGTCATTAGGATGGGTCCTAAAATGGTAGGACTAGTGTCCTTATAAGAAATGGAAATTTGGACACAAATATGTACAGAGGGGAGAACGTGAGGACACAGAGAAGCACCATCTGCAAACCAAGGAGAGAAGCTCAGAAGAAACCTACGAACACCTTGATCTTAGACTTCTAGCCTCCAGAACTATGAGACAATAAATTTCTATTGCTTGAGCCACACAGTCTGTGGCACTTCGCTATGGCAGTCCTAGGAACCTAAAACAAACGGAATATCACTAGACAATCAATAGGACCAAGCTACTGATTCAAACAAGGAAATGAAGTCAAAAGCATAATGCTAACTGAAATAAGTCAGAAACAAAAAGACTACGTATCTTATAATTCCACATGAAATTCTTAAAAAGACAAAATTATATTGGATGCCAAGGGGGCGGGTGGAGAAGATGGACTGCAAAGGGGCATGAAGGAACTTTCTGGGTAATGGAAAAGTTCTACATCATGACTGTGGTGCTGGTTACACAATTGTATACACTTGCCAAAACTCACCAAATCCTACATATATAAAATTGGAGAAATTTACTGTGTATAAGTTATACCTCAATAAACCTGATTCAAAAAACCCACCGGATTTCAGGGAGATGAGAAGGTGGGAGTGAGGACACACGCTGAGAACGTGCCCATAACTGAGGCATGCAGGGATGAAGCATAATGGTGATGGCACTGGCAGAAAGGAGGAAATGGGCAGAAACAAAGCTCCAGAGACATCACAAGGCGGTGCTGGCAAGAGAGCACTGTCAGAGGCTACGTGGCTTCAGTATGGAGGTGTCAACAGGCAAGAGCATGACAGGATTTGAGCCTGGCACAGGACTTTCTGAGGGGTATTCCCAACCCACCAGGAAAAGCCCATGTCTGGTGTGTCTTCATTTTGCAGGACAGGAAGCAAAAGGGTGTGGGAATCAAAGGCAGATGTGGAGGGGCTTCTCTGGTTGCACAGTGGTTAAGAATCCGCCTGCCAATGCAGGGGACACGGGTTCAAGCACTAGTCCGGGAAGATCCCTCATGCCGCGGAGCGACTAAGCCCCTGTGCCACAACTACTGAAGCCCGCATGCCCAGAGCCCGTGCTCCGCAACAAGAGAAGCCACTGCAATGGAAGCCCATGCACCGCAACGAAGAGTAGCCCCCACTTGCCACAACCAGAGAAAAGCCCGCGCGCAGCAACGATGGCCCAATGCAGCCAAAAATAAATAAATAAACAAATAAAATAAATTTATTTAAAAAAAAAAAAAAAAAGGCAGATGTGGAAATGAAACTAGCAGAGGAGTCAGAATAGATCACAGGGGATGTCCCAGCAGAGCAGAACCCTTGACGTAGTATGAGACTGTTGGGAGAGGAGAGTACTTCGGAGAGAGGACCAGTTACTCAAAGACCTGAGAAGCTGGTATTTCAGGAATAATATCTGTGCACAAGAAGGGGAGTACCTCCCAAGGGGGTCACTCTCAGACAGACACCACTTTTTCCTGAACCTTTTCAAGGTAAGTTGCAGACATCAGAACATCTGACCTTACATTCTTCGGCCTGTATCTCCTAAGGATGTTCTCTGACACAATCACAATGCCATAATCACACCCACGAAATTAAATATTCATACAACATGATCTAAGATACAGCACATTTTCAAATTTTCTCAATCTTTCTAAACGCCTTTGATAGAATTTTTGGATCTATAACCCATCAAAGATCATGTATTGCATGTGCTTGTCATGTCTCCCAAGTGTCTTACAGAACTACAGAACATTCTAACATTACAGAAGCTGGGCATATCTCACCATACATGTTTTACAGTCATTTCTACTTTTCAAGTGGTAAGTTAACAGAATTGCCAAATCCTAAAAAAATCAAAGGATTCTCAACCCTCCTGATCTTTCACCACCTCACACTGTCTTTATCAAGTGCACCTTTCTAAACACTATGATGAGTGGGGGTGGTTTAGGTGGTGGAACAAAATGAGGAGCAAAACCCGAAGTCTGTAAAAGGAGGGATTTGCACCTCTCCCAGCTGCAGACGTGGCCCCAGGGCCAATTCCCTGTCGAGCCCACAGATCCTCTAAAACCCCAAGCTTTTCCATGAAGGCCCCATGTCAGGAGCTGGGTACAGAGGAAAAGCACACAGGGACGCACCCCCTACCATCGCTCTGACCCCAGCACTGCAATGCAGTCCATCAACTGTTCCACATCCTCCTACCTAATTCCATCCCGGAAAACTCCCCCAAACAAGGACCAACTGCCACAAACATCCCATGGGCCTGAGTGTGGAGATGAGTGAAGTGATCTCATGTGAACTGTCACCTACTTGCTTGGGTGGCACTATAGAACCACTCATCAGAGCTCCCAGCACAGTGCTGGGCACACAGCACAGTCCTCGGCAACAGACGCATGGCTGGACTGAATCAGGCTGGAACATACACTCATGTTGAGGGCACACCCCGGCATCACCTGGACCTGTTCCCACGCGCAGAGCTTCCTGAGGACTGGAGAGCAGGCCCCCAGGTTGGGGGGGGGGGCGGTCCTTGGATGACTGAAGATTCTGGGCGGCCGAAGGAAGGTGCCAACCCTCCACATAAACAACGAAATGTTCAAAAAAGAAAAGACAGCCACTCACCTCGGACCTGCCTTCCAGGAGACCCTGACCCAATTTATCTTCTGGAATCTCTTTGAGGGGAAGAGCAGGGTCCTGAGACGACGGAGCTGGAAAGGAGAAATGAGTCAAGAGGTCTGCTCTGTCCACAGCCACCAGGCACCCCCAGGACGGGGAGAATGAAGGGGAGGCAGGAAGGGAGCCCCAACTTCGGCACAACCTGATAGGGCATCGGGGCTAATTCTGCTACTCAGTGTGTGGGTCACTCCCGTTACGGAGGAAAAGCGCCGCCATTCCCGTCCCCATCATCCCCGGGGTGCCCACGGTGTAGAAGAGGAGGCCTAAATCCGGGGCGCTTCCGGGAACCCAACCCGCCCTCTCCGTGCAAATCCACAGGCCCACGGCTTGACGAGCCAACCGTACCTGCCTCCCGGGGATCCGGGGCCTCCATGGCGCCCTCCTTCGGCGGCCGCCCCGGGCGGGGGCGGGTCGGGTCCAGCTCCCGGTGCTCAGAACCCTCGCGCAGCCCCGCGGGGCCGGCCCGCGCCCCGGGTCGGGGTCAGGCGGGCTCCACAGGCGCCCCGCGCCCCGGGCTGTGATCTCGCCCCATCGCTCGCCCCACCAGCCCGTCACTGACGTTGTCCGGGCCCGCGCGGGCCGGCCAGGCCTCGAGGTCTGCCGCCCGGCGCTGGGAGTCACGGGGGCGGCACACAGGCCTGGGGCTGACGGGCTGATGAACCGACGGCCGGCCGGACGCGCGGCCGAGCTGACCCACCTCACACAAGACCACGGCCGCCACAAAAGAGCTCCTGGCGGCCGTCGCGAGACGTGCGCCTGCGCAGACCGGACGCGCACTACAACCCCCGGGAGCCTTTGCGCCGCGCAGGGGTGGACTACATTTCCCAGAGGGCATCGGGGCAGGAGCCGCTCTGACGCCTGGCACGGACGAGCGTGTAACACAGTCTTCTGGGAAGTGTAGTTAAGGGGCCAGCGACCCTGCGCCCTGGCCCCGCCCCCTCTCCCCCATTGCTGTGGAAAGCGCTTGCATCTCGGGGTGTGTGTGTGTGTGTGATGTGTGAGATGTGTGTGTGGTGTGTGTGGTGTGTGTGGTGTGTGTGTGTGATGTGTGTGGTGTGTGTGTGCGCACGCCTGGTGGGTGAGTGTGGAGAGTTTAGGTTGGGTAAGTGTGGAACACTGAGGGTTAGTGACCTCTGTGTGAGATGGACAGAGCCCCACGGGCAGCTGCTGGGTCCTGACACTTGACCTACCAGTTGCCCCATCCCCAGGGATGGGAGTGGGTCCATTTCTCTTTGCTGGGAAGATGGCTTCCTTTGCTCGGGACCACCCAGAACTGGAGGGAAGGGGCCCTCAGGAAGGCCTGCACTCGGCCCCTGGGCCTTTCTTCTGACAAAGGGGAGATGGGGTGGGGTAGAGTGAGGGTGGGGTTTGGGGGGAGGGGTCTGCAGACTCCCCAGTCTCCCCATCCTGGGTAGAGAGGCGGCCACCCTGAGGGTACCGGAGTTCTGGGAGGGTGAGACCCCTACTGGGCTTGGCTGGGAACCTCCATGGTGAGGCCCGGGTGCTATGGGCACAGAAACAAGGACGAGGGTGGGGGCGCCACAGGGCTGGAAAGGGTGGCTGCTCACTCCCAGACCTTGCTGAGTGGGGACCCAAGGCCAGGGTGGCAGGTACTGAGCGGCTGTCCAGCTCGAAGAAGGGAGCGAGTGCCCTGTGCAGTCCAGGGCAGGAGGGGCCGTGGCATCCAGGGGCCTTACACTAAGACCCTCGCTTTTCAAAATTGAGAAGTTAATCGAGCCTGAGGAGAGGGTCGTGGGAACTTCTGATTCAGTCAGAAACCCAGCTTCTGAAGGGGGTCGGGGACGTGGCGGCGGGGGGTGTTCTTGTGGGCCTGAACCCTTAACCTGTGGGGTGTGATGCCACCTTGGGGTAGACTTTGTCAGAATCCAGTCGAATCTTCAGATACCCTACTGGGGTTGGAAACTTGCTTGTTATCATGGGGAAAATCCTCCACGCATTTGGTGACCAGGAGCGTCAGAAGTGAAGTGTTGTCTGTGAAGGGAAGGGAAAACACAGGGAAGAAAGACAAGTCGGGTACAACTGGGTTTTTTCCTACACAGGAAGGAACACACTGAGTTTTCCCCTTTACACCTCCTTGGGGGCCAGGGGCAAGGCGGGGTGGTGGTGGTGGTGGTATCTGTGACCTGCGGCTCAAGGAGCAGGACACACACTGGCCCCCAGGCAGTAAGCTGTTGGCATGGTGGGCAGGAGGGGGCGTGTCCCTGGGGGCAGGTCCAGAGCCCAGGCTCTGCAGGGAGTGGGCAGGAGCCCTTGGGTTGGAGGGTGAGGGCAGAGGGGGTTCTGATCAGACGTAGGTTTTTTTTTTTTTTTAAAGGAACATTTTTTTAAATAGATCTTTATTGGAGTATAATTGTTTCACAATACCGTGTTAGTTTCTGTTGCACAGCAAAGCTAATCAGCCATATGCATACACATGTCCCCATATCCCCTCCCTCTTGAGCCTGCCTCCCATCCTCCCTATCCCACCCCTCTAGGTCATCGCAAAGCACCGAGCCAATCTCCCTGTGCTATGCTGCTGCTTCCCACCAGCCAACTGTTTTATACTTGGTAGTGTATAAAAGTCGATGCTACTCTCACTTTGCCCCAGCTTTGCCCTCCCACCCCATGTCTTCAAGTCCATTCTCTATGTCTACCTCTTTATTCCTGCCCTGCAACTAGGTTCATCAGTACCATTTTTTTTTTTTTTAGATTCCATATATATGCATTAGCATACGGTATTTGTTTTCCTCTTTCTGACTTACTTCACTCTGTATGACAGACTCTAGGTCCACCTACTTCACTACAAATAACTCAATTTCCTTTCTTTTTATGGCTGAGCAATATTCCATTGTATATATGTGCCACATCTTCTTATCCATTCATCTGTCGATGGACATCTAGGTTGGTTCCATGTCCTGGCTATTGTAAATAGTGCTGCAATGAACATTGTGGTGCATATCTCTTTTTGAATTATGGTTTTCTCAGGGTATATACCCTGCAGTGGGATTGCTGGGTCATATAGTAGTTCTATTTTTAGTTTTTTAAGGAACCTCCATACTGTTTTCCATAGTGGTTGTATCAATTTACATTCCCACCAACAGTGTAGGAGGGTTCACTTTTCACCACACCCTTTCCAGCATTTAATGTTTCTAGCTTTTTTGATAATGGCCATTCTGACCCGTATGAGGTGATACCTCATTGTAGTTTTGATTTGCATTTCTCTAATAATTAGTGATGTTGAGCATCTTTTCATGTGCCTCTTGGCCATCTGTATGTCTTCCTTGCTGAAATGTCTATTTAGGTCTTCTGCCATTTTTTAACTGGATTGTTTGTGTTTTTGATATTGAGCTCCATGAGCTGTTTGTATATTTTGGAGATTAATCCTTTGTCCATTGTTTCATTTGCAAATATTTTCTCCCATTCTGAGGGTTGTCTTTTTGTCTTGTTTATGGTTTCCTTTGCTGTGCAAAAGCTTTTAAGTTTAATTAAGCAAGTCCCATTTGTTTATTTTTGTTTTTATTTCTGTTACTCTAGGAGGTGGGTCAAAAAAGATCTTGCTGTGGTTTATGTCAAAGACTGTTTTTCCTATGTTTTCCTCTAAAAGTTTTATAGTGTCTGGTCTTACATTTAAGTCTTTAATCCATTTGGAGTTTATTTTTGTGTATGGTGTTAGAGAGTGTTCTAATTTCATTCTTTTACATGTAGCTGTCCAGTTTTCCCAGCACCATTTATTGAAGAGGCTGTTTTTTCTCCATTGTATGTTCTTGCCTCCTTTGTCGTAAATTAGGCGCCCATATGTGAGTGGGTTTATCTCTGGGCATTCTATCCTGTACCATTGATCTATATTTCTGTTTTTGCACCAGTACCATACTGACTTGATTATTGTAGCTTTGTGGTATAGTTTAAAGTCAGGGAGCCTGATTCCACCAACTCCGTTTTTCTCTCTCAAGATTCCTTTGGCTATTCGGGGTCTTTTGTGTTTCCATACGAATTGTAAGATTTTTTGTTCTAATTCTGTGAAGAATGCCATTGGTAGTTTGATAGGGATTGCACTGAATCTGTACATTGCTTTGGGTAGTATAGTCATTTTCACAATATTGATTCTTCCAATCCAGGAACATGGTATATTTTTCTGTCTGTTTATGTCATCTTTGATTTCTTTCATCAGTGTTTTATAGTTTTCTGAGTACAAGTCTTTCACCTCCTTAGGTTTATTCCTAGGTATTTGATTCTTTTTGTTGCAATGGTAAATGGGAGTGTTTCCTTAATTTCTCTTTCTGATTTTTTGTTGTTGATGTATAGGAATGCCAGAGATTTCTGTGCATTAATTTCGTATCCTGCAACCTTACCAAATTCATTGATTAATTCTAGTAGTTTTCTGGTGGCATGTTTACGATTTTCTATGTATAGTATCATGTCATCGGCAAATAGTGACAGTTTGACTTCTTCTTTTCCAATATGTAGTCCTTTTATTTCTTTTTCTTCTCTGATTGCTGTGGCTAGGACTTCCAAAACTATGTTGAATAAGAGTGGCAAGAGTGGACATCCTTGTCTGGTTCCTGATCCTAGCAGAAATGCTTTCAATTTTTCACCATTGAGTATGATGCTTGCTGTGGGTTTGCCATATATGGCCTTTATTATGTTGAGGTAGGTTCCCTTTATGCCCATTTTCTGGAGAGTTTTTATCATAAATCGGTGTTGAATTTTGTAAAAGTTTTTTCTGCATCTACTGAGATGATCATATGGTTTTTATTCCTTAATTTGTTAATGTGGTGTATCACACTGATTGATTTTCGTATATTGAAGAGTCCTTGCAATCCCTGGGATAAATCCCACTTGATCATGGTGTATGATCCTTTTAATGTGCTGTTGGATTCTGTTTGCTAGTATTTTGTTCAGGATTTCTGCATCTATGTTCATCAGTGATATTGGTCTATAATTTTCTTTTTTTGTGATATCTTTTTCTGGTTTTGGTATCAGGGTGATGGTGGCTTCATAGAATGAATTTGGGAGTGTTTCTCCCTCTGCAAATTTTTGGAAGAGTTTGAGAAGGATGGGTGTTAGCTCTTCTCTAAATGTTTGATAGAATTCGCCTGTGAAGCCATCTGGTCCTGGACTTTTGTTTGTTGGAAGATTTTTAATTATGGTTTCAATTTCATTACTTGTGATAGGTCTGTTTATATTTTCTAATTCTTCCTGGTTCAGTCTTGGAAAATTGTACCTTTCCAAGAATTTGTCCATTTCTTCGTGGTTGTCCATTTTATTGGCATATAGTTGTTTGTAGTAGTCTCTTATAATCCTTTGTATTTCTGCAGTGTCAGTTGTGATTTCTCCTTTTTCATTTCTAATTTTATTTTATTTATTTATTATTATTATTTTTTAATTAATTAATTTATTTTTGGCTGTACTGGGTCTTCGTTGCTGCATGCGGGCTTTCTCCCTAGTTGTAGTGAGCGGGGGCTACTCTTCGTTGCGGCGCACAGGCTTCTCACTGTGGTGGCTTCTCTTGCTGCAGAGCATGCGCTCTAGGTGCATGGGCTTCAGTAGTTGTGGCTCACGGGCTCTAGAGCGCAGGCTCAGTAGTTGTGGCACATGGGCTTAGTTGCTCTGCGGCATGTGGGATCTTCCCGGGCCAGGGCTCGAACCTGTGTCCCCTGCATTGGCAGGCGAATTCTTAACCACTGCGCCACCAGGGAAGCCCTGAGATTTTTCTTGTTTCTTGAGGTGAGATTGAATTGTTATAAACTTCCCTCTTGGAACTGCTTTTGCTGTGTCCCATAGGTTTTGGGTCATTGTGTTTTCGTTGTCATTTGTTTCTGTTTTTTAAAAATTTCTTCTTTGATTTCTTCAGTGATCTCTTGGTTATTTAGTAGCACATTGCTTAGCCTCCATGTATTTGTGTTTTTTTACAGTTTTTTTCCTGTAATTGATTTCCAATCTCGTAGCATTGTGGTCAGAAAAGATGCTTGATACGATTTCAATTTTCTTAAATTTTCCGAGACTTGATTTGTGACCCAAGATATGATCTATCCTGGAGAATGTTCCATGTGCAATTGAGAGGAAAGTGTATTCTGCTACTTTTGGGTGGAATGTTCTATAAATATCAATTAGATCTATCTGGTCTATTGTGTCCTTTAAAGCTTGTGTTTCCTTATTTATTTTCTGTTTGGATGATCTGTCCATTGGTGTAAGTGGGGTGTTAAAGTCCCCTGCTATTTCTGTTACTGTTGATTTCTCCTTTCATGGCTGTTAGCATTTGCCTTATGTATTGGGGTGCTCCTATGTTGGGTGCATAAACATTTATAATTGTTATATCTTCTTCTTGGATTGGTCCTTTTATCATTATGTAGTGTCCCTCCTTATCTCTTGTAACAGTCTTTCTTTTAAAGTCTATTTTATCTGATATGAGTATTGCTACTCCAGCTTTCTTTTGACTTCCATTTGCGTGGAATATCTTTTTCCATCCCTTCACTTTCAGTCTGTATGTGTCCCTAGGTCTGAAGTGGGTCTCTTGTAGACAGCATATATATGGGTCTTGTTTTTGTATCCATTCAGCCAGTCTGTGTCTTTTGGTTGGGGCATTTAACCCATTTACATTCAAGGTTATTATCAATATGTATGTTCCTATTACCATTTTCTTTATTGTTTTGGGTTTGTTTTTGTGGGTCTTCTTCTTCTCTTGTGTTTACTGCTTAGAGAAGTTCCTTTAGCATTTGTTGTAAAGCTGGTTTGGTGGTGCTGAATTCTCTTAGCTTTTGTTTGTCTGAAAAGCTTTTGACTTCTCCATCGAATCTGAATGAGATCCTTGCTGGGTAGAGTAATCTTGGTTGTAGATTTTTCTCTTTCATCACTTTAAGTATATCCTGCCACTCCCTTCTGGCCTGCCGAGTTTCCACTGAAAAATCAGCTGATAACCTTATGGGGCTTCCTTTGTATGTTATTTTTTGTTTTTCCCTTGCTGCTTTTAATATTTTTTCTTTGAATTTAATTTTTGTTAGTTTGATTAATATGTGTCCTGGTGTGTTTTTCCTAGGATTTATCCTGTATGGAACTCTCTGTGCTTCCTGGACTTGGGTGACTATTTCCTTTCCCATGTTAGGGAAGTTTTCCACTATAATCTCTTCAAGTATTTTCTCAGACCCTTTCTTTTTCTCTTCTTCTTCTGGGAACCTGATAATTCGAATGTTGGTACATTTAGTGTTGTCCCAGACGTCTCTGAGATTGTCTTCAACTCTTTTCATTCTTTTTTCTTTATTCTGTTTCTCAGCAGTTATTTCCACCATTTTGTCTTCCAGTTCACTTATTCGTTCTTCTGCCTCAGTTATTCTGTTATTGATTCCGTCTAGTGTAGGTTTCATTTCAGTTATTGTGTTGTTCATCTCTGTTTGTTTGTTCTTTAGTTCTTCTAGATCTTTGGTAAACATTTCTTGTATTTTCTCAATCTGTGTTTCCATTCTATTTCTGAGATTCTGGATCATCTTTACTATCATTACTCTGAATTCTTTTTCAGGTAGATTGCCTATTTCCTCTTCATTTATTTGATCTTGTAGGTTTTTATCTTGCTCCTTCATCTGTGACATATTTTTTTGCCATCTCATTTTTTTCTTTTTTTTAATGAGTGGGATTGTGTTCCTGTCTTACTGGTTGTTTGGCCTAAGGCTTCCAACACTGGAGTTTGTAGGCTATTGGGTAGAGCTGGGTCTTGGTGCTGAGATGAGGAACCCCGTGAGACCTCACTCAAATGAATATTCCCTGGGGTCTTAGGTTCTCTGTTAGTCCAGTGGTTTGGACTCGGATCTCCCACTGCAGGAGCATCCCCCCAACCCTGGGCTCGTGAATCAAGATCCTGCAAGCCCCATGGGGTGGCAAAAAAAAAAGAAAAATAACAAAGTAAAAAATAAAATTAGAAAAGGAAACTAACAGATATGTTAGAAAGAATGTAAAAATTAAAAAACAGATGAATCAACAACTGGAAGGTACATCAGTACCACAATAGTAAAAAAGAGGAGGAGGGAAAGGAAAAAGAAAAAGTGGGGGGTGGGGAGGAAAGGCCTTGGATGTGCAGAGTGGGGCCTAAGCAAGGGTGAGGTTTGGGTGGTGGGCAAGGCCAATGCTCAGTACTCACAAGGCTGGAAAAGGCCCTGGGGGCTGTGGAGGGTGGGACTTAGGCTCAAGGAACAGAAGGGGCCCAGGGTGCCCCCCACCTAGGTCCCAGAGAGCCTGGGACCTCACCTGGGAGCCCAGCAGGCTTCCTGGACTCAAGTGGGCGGGGCAATCACCCTCCATTCCTCTCCTGCTCCTCCTGCAGGGCCCCTCCTGCCTGCCTCTCCTGATCTCCCTGGCCTCCCTCCTATGCCCCCAAGGACCCACGCAGCCTGGAGGGGGCTTGGAGGGCAGGGGACCAGCCTGGGAGCTCGGCAGGCTCCCCATGCCCAAATGGGTGGGGTTAACGCCCTCTGCTCCTCTCCTGCTCCTCCCTCAGGGCCCCTCCCGCCTGCCTCTCCTGATCTCTCCAGCCTCAGGGGCGCTGATCTTGCCTGGCCTCCACTTACGTCCTACCGGTTCACTTTGGGGTTCCTCTCGTCTCCTTGGGGGTCAGAGTCCCCCACCAGCGCCCGGCAGGCACCCTAGTTGTGGGGAGATGCTAACTCTGCGTCTTCCCACACTGCCATCTTGACTCCTCCCTCACAGGAACATTTATTTATTTATTTATGGCTGCATTGGGTCCTTGTTGCTGCACCAGCTTTCTCTAGTTGCAGCGAGCAGGGGCTACTCTTCGTTGTGGTGTGTGTGCTTCTCATTGCGGTGGCTTCTCGTTGCGGAGCATGGGCTCTAGGTGTGTGGGCTTCAGTAGTTGTGGCACACGGGCTCAGTAGTTGTGGCTCACGGGCTCTAGAGCTCAGTAGCTGTGGCACATGGGCTTAGCTGCTCCGCCGCATGTGGGATCTTCCCAGACCAGGGATCAAACCCGTGTCCCCTGTGTTGCCAGGCGGATTCTTAACCACTGTGCCACCAGGGAAGTCCCCAGACGTAGGTTTAACAGGCTTGCCTGAGAGGGTCAGGGCCAAAGCCAAGGACTGGAGAAGTGAGGCCAGTGGGGGTATGGTGACTCTGTCTGGGGGGCCAGTGCAGCAGCAAGAAGCGCCAGGGTCTGGGGTGGCCGGGAGGGTGTAAGTGGAAGGGCACAGCCAGCTCTGTCAGTGCTGCTAAGAGATCAAAGATGAGGACAGAGAGGTGACCTTTGGCCACAGGGAGGTGGAGGGGCTCCTGATGGGGCCCAGCCCCATCCCCCAGGAATGATGAGATGAGGTCCATCCCAGGGGTCAGTCGAATGGAGACCCCGGCTCAGCTGGCAAGAGAAGGGGGACCCTGAGGACCCCTGCATGGGCAGCGTGCCCGTCTGCGGCAGCCCTCCCTGCTCTGCCCCATCTGTGGGTGGAAGGGTGATGCAGAGTGGTGACTGGCCTCAGCTGCCCAAGGTTGGGGAGCTTGTCCCATTGAGAGCCGAGGCTGGGCCCTCGGGGCACACACAGATGCTGGCATGCCTGATGCCCCACCTGGGGCAGGTGGGGGGCGAGGGGCCCAGCCCAGACTGGTCAGAGCTACTCCAGGCTGCTGACGCCAGGACCAGGCAAACAAAGCCATTACCAGGTAATGAACTCATTACTGAGGTCAGGCAAGGTCAATACCGGGTAATGAGTTGCCCCCCACAGAGCCACCTGACCCAGAACAGTTCCCAGGGAATGCCTGGGTAGCTAGAGCCACCAGGAGGCCACGGCACAGTTCCAGGGCCTGGTGGGCAGGGGGTGTTCAGGGGCAAGGTGTGCCCGAGTCCAGCGCCCACAGGAAGCCCCATTCCAGCACTAGGATCCAGAGTGAGTCACTTCCCCTCTCTGACCCTGTCTTTTAAGGAGGGACCTCAGGCCTCAGGCCTCCCCTGGCCGCTGCACGCCCTCCTGCCTCTGTCGCCTCTGCGCCCTCACCGTCTCCTGGCCAGCAGAGACTCGTCTTGGGCTCTGACAGGGGTGGGGGTGGGGTGGGGAGAGACAGGCGAGGCCACAGGGACCACCAGTGGCCCGTGAGGCAGGATGAAGCTGCCCAGAACTGTGCTGAGCAATGGCTTGAGCCAGACCTGCCGGCTTAGTCCACCGAGGTCCCACAACATGGCCTGCACTCTGGGGGTTGAAGGGCACCATAGCCTTCCCTTCCCTAGAGCCCAGAGCCCGCGGTCCAGGCCCCTGCCAAGATGGCTTGCTCACCCTCCAAAGGCCCAGCCAGTCTGGCCAGATGGAGAGCACAGCCCCTACCCTAGAGCCCCGGGCCACACCACCCCTTCCAGGACCAGCTCCAAAACTAACCCCCATCCCACCCGGTGGGTGGCCTGCACGGAGGTCCTGTCCCCCTTGGGCCCTTGCCTGGTGTGCCCCACCCCCCAACACAGGCCCTCAGATCCTGCCGGCTTCAGGACCGCCACCTGCCTCGCCATGTCCCCCGCTTTGCCAAGAACCTGGTGGGCCTTCAACTGCAGAAGACAAACACCTCTGTGCCCTCAGCACCCACACTCCCCCTACCTCGTGTGGTTGGGGACCTGGGGACCTGCATTACCAGATGCTCCCCTGAGGACTGTGGGCTACAGTCGCATGGCTGCTCCCTAGCCGCCCCCCCAAGGCCACCAGAGCTCCTCCAACATGCAATGCCCTCTTGGCTCCCGACTGCCCTCAGGCTCTGGGAAAGAAAACCTCCCGCCTAGGTGGCTGCCAGGGTTTAATTGCAACAGAGTGCAAGGGTGACCACAGGGAAGTCACAGGGAGTGACCACCCCCTTCTCTGGGCAGAGGCTGAGCCCAGGGCGGTCTCTCCTCCCTGAGTTAATGAGCAGCTACTCGCCCACCTTGTCTGGTGGGAGGGCTGGCCTGAAGGCACAGAGCCCGGTCGGGGACAGCCCGGGTGGGTCAGTGGCTTCCCACAGACACGGCTGGCCTTGCCCCTGGCACACAGAGCGGGACGGGATTGGGGAGTAGCTGGGCCTGTCAGCGCCCCCATGCAGGGAGCCCCCTGGCAGGCTGGCTTCAGGGCTGTGAGGAACTTCCGGGAGGACCTGGAAAGCAGGCCTGTGTGCAGCCCCCCACCCAGCAGCTCTGTCCCCTGAAGGGACAACAGCCACTTGGCTCTGACCAGCCAGCTCCGGCCAGGGCACTCCAACCCGGCTCCGCACTGCAGGCCTCACCTGCGCCCTGGCCTCTCCACTGATGAACATGGGGCCAGGGTCACCACAACTTGCTTCCTGATGCTCACTGAATTTGACCTCTGGGGATCAGAGTCGTGCTGACCACCCCTGCCTGTTCGCCCCAACCAACACATCTGCAACACCCCTCAGGACCCATGGGGTCCCCAGGGCCTCCCCTCCCAGTCTGTCTTTGCTCCTATCACACCCCCTCCTTCGGCCTCTGTCTTCCCCAGGCCCAGGCTGCCTGGGCAGCCCACTCTAGGCCCTCCTGGCTCTCACATCCCTAACTGCTGGTCGGCAAATCTGGAGTCCCTCCCACACCTGCTCCCACTCTCTTGGCCTCCCTGCTGTCCCCTCCTGGGGACCTGAGGGCCTCCTGCATTTCACAGGTAAGCCTCAGAGAGGGCAGAGCCCTCGGGTCACACAGCCGGGCTCCAGCAGGCCTGGGGAGGAATCCAGGGCTCTTGTGTCAGTCGTACTTTAATTATGGAGGGGAGGGTGGTGGTGGGTATGGTTAACAAGGCTCTAGGGAGCAGCAGAGCCACAGGCTGGAGGTCCTGAGGGGCCAGGTGACTCAGCAGGAATGGAGGGTCAGAGGGGTTGACAGAGCACCAAATTCTCCCCTCTCCCTGCACCTTCCAGAGCGACAGGCTCCAATGAATGAATGAACCAAGGGGATCCAGGCCTCTTCACAGTGGCCTGGGGCCAAGGCTGCCCAAGAACAGGGTCGACGGCACCCCCCAATCTCACACACACACGCACACGTAGGCACAGAGCTGCAGAGAGGGTAGGCCCCGGTGGGCCCTGGGGACACAGGCTCCAGTGGCTGTCTTGCCATCTGCCCTCCCAGCCCAGCCTGGATCCATGCCAGGCCCTCCCTCCCCACAATTTGCTGGGGAGGCCCCAGGGCATCCAGAGTCCTAACTAGCCCCTTGGGTGCCGTGAGCACAACATGTTGGCAGGGGATACTGCCTTCCAGAGAGGCCCACAGCACACTGCCCACGGCCCGGTGATGGGCACGGGCAGCAGTGCATGTGCCAAGGCACCAGGGTGAGAATGAATGGGGTGCAGTGGTAGAGTGGGAGGGACAGGAAAGCCAGCAGGGATGGCCATGAGGGCCTTGAATGCCAGGCAAAGGAGGTGCACAGCTGGCCAGGGGTGGGGTGGCCCCACCCGGGACTCTCAGCCCCAGATTCATTCACCCAAGGACTTCATCCAACATCCAGCCCGCTCAGCACCACTGGGCCCGTACTCAGGATCCTACTGTGGATGGAGGTGGACAGAGAACAGAGCCATTTAATCATGATTGCGAGGGTGCTGTGGGGGAGGGGCCTGAGTTCCCTGGTAGGGGGTGAGATGGTCAAGGAAGGCTGCCCTGGAGAAGTGGGATGAGTGGGAGCAGCCAGGCGAGGGGGGAGCAGGGGGCACATTCCAGGCCAGACAAACAGCCTAGGCAAAGGCTTAGGGGGTGAAGACGGTCACTGGGTTAGAGGAGGAAGAGGACAGGGTCAGTGCACACAGCAGCGAGGGATGGGCTGGATCTTGAATTCAGGGGCAGAAGTGCATGTTGTGTGTGGGCTGTAGGGGAGCAGTGCAGAGATAGCAGCCTGGACTGTGGTATGGGAGGAGGTGGCCCCAGCCAGTGAGGAGGGCTTCAGGCCGTGACTACACCTGCCTTCCCCTGACTGTGATGGGGACTGTGGCTTCGAGCAGAGTATGTGAGCTCGGTTCCCCACTTGGGGTTGGGCGCTTCCACGTCCCCATCACCTCTGCCCAGAAGCCTGTTCAAGCCCCTTGTTGGGACCCACTGACAGCGCAGCACCGCGGGCAAGTCCTGCACACTCAAGCCTTTGGCGTCGTTCCCCCGGTTCCCCGGGGCCCCATTCGCCAAGGTTTCTGCCCTGCCGGGGTTCCGCGGGCCCCAGGCCAGATTCCCTGAGGCCTTGGTCGTTCCCACAGCCGTCCCGGAGGCCCTCTCCACGGAGCGTCTCCCGGGCCCCATTGATCGCTAGGCTACGGGCTGGGGCTCCGGCCCGGCCGGGCTCTGGAGGCGGCGGTGGCGGTGGAGGCGGCGGCGGCGCGGATGGCGGCAGAGCCCCGGCGCCCGTGGGCCCAGGCGCGCAGCGCGTACGGTGCCAGTGAGGCGCTGCGGCGCGCGGTGGGCCGCCGGCCGGACCCCGGGCCGCAGCCCCACAGGCCGAGCCCCAACGAAGCCCGCGCCCCAGGCCGCCTGGCGCGCCCGCGGTGCCAGCTCCGGGCTGAGGCGGCGGCGCGGGCCGACGCGCCCCGGCTGCCACGGCTGGTGGAGCGCGCGGGGGCCGCGGCGGGGGCCGGGAAGCCTGAGGAGGCGCGCAGCCGCGGCTCCGTGTGCTCTGTGTGCGGGGAGCCGCGCGGCGGGGCCACCTACCCGGCGGGCGTCTTGGAGGTGAGCGAGCGGCAGCTGCAGGAGGGCCTGGCGGCCGTGCGCGCCGAGCTGGGCGCGGGGCTGGAGGCGCTGCGCGCGGAGCTGCGGGCCCAGATGGACGCCCTGCGCGCGCTGCTGCCGCCTCCGCCACCCGCTCCCCGCGAGCCCCGCGTTCCTCGCGGCCCGGCCCTGCTGCGGGCGCTGGGCACCGTGAATGCCCTGGCTGCGGGCGCGAGGCCCACCGACAACGCCTCGGACAGCCCGGCCGACGGCGGCGCGAGCCGGGCCCCGGCCCGGAAGAACCTCAAGAAGACCCCGCCCGGGGCCCCGCAGGGCGGCGGGGATTAAGCGCAGAGAGAGGGAGCCCGGGGCGAGGGCCTGGCGCGCCGCCGCCGCCCGCCGCGGGGCTTTGCTACCTGGGACCGGCCAGGTGGCTCGTGGAGAGTGGCTTGGAGCGAGAAGGGTCCTCCGACGCCGCCGGCTAGCGCTCTGGTATCGGAAGGGGCTGGGGAGTGCGGCCGGCTCTGCGCAGATGGAGCCGGAGTCCGGGCGGGGGTAAGGGTCGGGCCAGGGGTATGTCAGCCTCCCGGAGTGAGCGCAGCGGGAGAGCCCAAGGTCTCCTCTGTCTGGGGGAGGTGGTTGCAAGTGTATTTTCTTGAAGGGTTTCAGGGAGGAGGCCGGGCCTTCATGCAATGGGGTGGAGAGTGTGACCTACACACCAAGTGACAGACACCGGGGACACGTGGGCTGCTGGGACACTGTCACCTGGACACAGGTTCACTCAGGACAGTGTCACTCGGATGTACGAGCACATTCTACCGTGGGCCCTGGACAGCAGCCTAACTCTAGCCAGCTTCACTCCCCTGACAGTCGGGCTCACCCTCTACTGGACAGCGTTGCCTGGACACAGCGCATCTGGTCAGCGCCCCCTGGACTCTCAGCTTTGCTTTGACAGAGACACGGAGGCCACTTACCTTAAGTAGCCTCACCGCAGGCAGTCACCCGACAGACAGCAGTGTCTCTCCAGTGTCAACCTACATCAGACTCCACAGCCCACCTTCCCGGAGTGTCGCCTGGATCGGGTCTCACCTGGTACAGACAGCCCTTCACTCACTGTCCCTGTCATCAGGACCCACCACTCTGTGCTGCAGAGCTGGGATCCAGCAGCTTCTCACCTCCTGGCCTCTGGGAAATGGCAGCTGGAGGCATCACTAAACCACACAGTGTCTGGGGTGGTCAGCCAGCTCGTTTGTAAAATAAAATAGTAATCTTAGGCTTTAGCAGGTGGAGTTTCTCCTTCTGTCTCATCGGGGGATTCAGGCATAACGTGTAGGATGGGAGTGGGGGTGCCTTCTCCCCGAGAGGGATCTGGGGAGGTCTGGGGTTCTGGATGGGGTCTGACTGGCTGTGGTGGGGTCGGGAAGGGTGGCACAGGAGGCCTCCGTGGGAGCTGCGGTGCGCCCAGGCCGCCCCCCTCCCCCCAGCCACAGGGGGCCAAGGTCACTCTGTGAGTCGTTTATTGCGGGAAGGTGGTCGTGTCTACATCCTAGGGCCCCTGTCAGAGCCACAGGCTGAGCCCCAGGCCCAGGAGAGCCCCGTGCCCTCGGGCCGGGGTGGGGGCTGCCGCGCGGACCGAGGCGCTGGGGAAAGCTACAACCCTGCGTAAGCCGAGAGGCTGCTGCGGCCGTAAGTCCTCCGTGAGCGGCGCGGGGCGGGAGCCGGGGGGGGGGGGGGGGGGCCCGGCCTGGGCCACGATCCGGAACTGGGCCACCTGAGGGTGTGGGGCGGAGGCGGTCAAGGCGCGGCGCACGGGAGTGCGGGGCGGGGCGGCTCGGGGGTGGGGGGGTGGGGAGGGGCGGGGGTTGTACCTGCGCGCGCCCGATGGGGACCGCGTCCTCGAAGACCGTCCAGAGCACCACGGGCTCGCAGCACCGCGTGGTCAGCGACCCCGCGTAGCGGTAGAAGCGCGAGAGGCCAGAGGCGCCCAGCAGCAGCGAGGCCAGCGGGAAGGTGGACGCCAGGTTCACGGAGGCCCCTGGGAGAGAGACGGCGGCGGGTTGGAACCAACCTCCCGGTGTCCGGCCGCCCCGCCCCCGCCGCGGGGAACCGCGCCCCTCACCGCGCGCAGACACATTCTTCAGGCCCGACAGACGGCCGAAAAGTTGGCGTTCTCAGAGTCCTGATCCTGGGAAGGGGGCTCCAAGTGAGAGAGGCTCGAGCGGGGGTCTTAAAAGGGGGGAACACTGAGGGAGGTGTAGGGGAGACTAAGTGGGAAGACAGGTGAAGGGGGTTTGCTGGGGGGAGGGCCACCCCCACTGACCCTGCAGGTCCATGACTTCTCACTGGCCACACCCCCTCACAGAACCCGGTCATCCTATAAAGCCTCTAGGGGCCCCAATGCCCACCCAAGATTACACAGGCCACCTGCCCCCTCTACAGACCCCCATGGATCCCCTTTCTTGAAAGCAGGCTGTCACACAGCAGCCCCCCTCCCTGCCAGGAGGCACACGGCCCCTCCCTCACCGTCAAGAGCATGGCCAGCACTGCCAGACCATCAGGGTGACCTCGGGCCTCCCCTATGCTCTGGTACCGGGTGTTCATATGGACCACGTGCATCTGGGGAGACACAGACTATGGGAGGTAGCCAGCTACTCCCACCAGGCTGCCCTGGCCTCCATGGGGCACTCCCGCCACCCCTCCCCAAGACCAGGCCCACCTCCATGGGGTGGTGCTGCCCGTCCAGGCTGTGCTCTGAGCCTGCTCACCCGGGGCCCCCGCCAGTGGAAGTGCAGCTGCAGGGCACGGTACGCTGGTGGTGGCAGCCTGGCGCCCTGCATCTCCAGCAGGCTCTGTGGACCAGTGTCCGTGCAGAGCACTGAGGGGGAGGGAACAAATGACACCCTCTCTTTCCCGCACTCAGCTGCCCTCGTGCCATTAGGGCACAAGGTGCGAGCAAAGGTACCCCCTCAGGCCACTCTGCCCCCTGGCTGGGCCTCTTTGGAACTACGACACTCTGGGTGTCCAGGCCCCTCTGCTGGCTGGCCAGGTGGGGCTCCACAGACTGCAGTGGAAACCCCCGACCCTGCACGGAGGGGAGAAGGCGGCCTCCCATGGCGGGGGTCCTGATCCACCTCAGCTATGGGATTGTTGGGGGTTGTGGTGACTCCAGAAGTTCTGACCTCTGGGTAAGCCCTGACTTCTGGTCCTTGGGGACAATGGCTGATTGCTACTGGTAGGGGGTTCCTGGCACCTCTATATGGGGGTTCCAGACCTCCATTGGGGGATGTCTTGACCACTGTGTGTGGAGCTTCCTGTGCCATTTATGGAGATTTTGATTCCTGTGGGGGCATTCCCATCCTTATGTAGAAGCTCTTAACCCATCTGTAGGGGTTCCTGACCCTTGTGGGGAGTCCTTGGTCTCTGTAGGGTGTCTCATCTCCTGTGTGGGGATCCTGATCCTTGTGCAGGGGGTTGCTGTCCTTGTCTGGGGGAGGGGGGGCCTGACCCAGGGTGCTGACCTGCATGACCATTATTCTCCAGGGTCCACGGGCCTGGAGGTGCTGAGTCATAGCCTTGGAAGATGAAAGGTCCAAGGGTGGGGTCCCACTGGACCCGGTGAAGGTCGATGTTGATGGGGGACTGGCCTGGGCCCCACAGGCTGGGGCCATCTCCTTCCAGTGGGTGGGGCCTGGGGGAACAGGTCTAGGTCTCTAGGGGGGCTGAGACATGGGGGTGCACAAAGGTGGCCCTCCTCCTCCCCCCACACACACCCAGGGAAGAGCCCCCACCTGACAGGTCACAACTGCCACCCCCCCAAACCTGGCCTGGCCATAGTGTTTGCAACACCATCACAGGTACAGCCCCTGCAGGCAGCTGCTCCACAGGGAAGGGGCCTGGGAAAGCCTCCTGGCACCCAGTCACATGCCAACTTTGGGGACCTCCACGACCTGCTCACACGTGGGCTGGCCACACGGCACGCTTATGGGTCCCACCTGATGTGAGCAGCTTGGCACACACAGCAGGACTGGAGAGCACAGCAGCCACAGACCCGGACACACACACAGGGGGACAGTCATACACACGCTGTGGGCTCCCAATCACTGCGACCCAGGACTACAGACAGAAAACCCGCAGAGACCACAGAAGTGCAGTGGACACAGGACACAGACCAATGCCACACAGCCTCACACAACAGTCTGTCCTCACCACACTTTGCGTCCTGGGAGTCATAGCACCAGGCACCTGCAGACGGTGGGAGGGGACTGGGCTGACGCAGGCCATCTGGGCCCTGAGCGCCATCCCAGCCGGGGTCCAAGGGTGGGAGCACAGGGCTTTGGCCAGTGGATGCCAGGCAGACCCTATTCTCCTGTCGCCCCAATTCCAACCTCTCCTCCCCAAAAGACGCCCCCCCCAACTAGGGGCAGGGCCTAAAGCGGAGAAGAGGGAGCGTCCGAGGAGGGTAGGGCAGAGCAGAAAGGCCAGGGTCCTGTGCTCACCCTCCGAGTCGGCGCGCACCACCAGCGGCACGGCGAGGAAGGCGAGCGCCAAGTCTGGGGACCGCATGGTGCTGCAGTAAGTGGCGGAGGACGCGGGCCGAGGAAGCCAGCGAGGGCGGTGAATTTACCAGCGGGGTGAGTTAGGGGCGTGGCTGAGTCCTGGGGGCTCCAGACGCGGGGAGGGTCGGAGGGGCGGCGCCTCCGGTGGGGAGACAGCTGGAGCTCGCCAGGCACTCGATCCCGGGGCGGGGACGGCTGCCAGCCACAAACGCCGGCGTCGACCCAAGCTGCACGCTTTCACGGAACCCCCACCCCCCAACTATTCCTGGGTGGGGGGATGCTATCACTATGCCCATTTACAGATGAGGAAATGGAGGCTGGAGACCAGGAGCCCCGCCCCGCGAGTAGCCAAGAGAGAAGACGACGCACCGGAATGCGCTCGGCGGGCGCGCCTTCCCAAGCGCGAGTGCCGCGCCCCGACCCCCCCCAAGGCGCTGTCCGCGGTGCTGACCGGACCGCCCGCCGCCCCGCAGGTGTTCAGGCCCAAGGGCCGCCTCCCCAAGCCCCCAGGGGCCTCACCAGTGCCTTTCCTAAACCAACCCCTTGCCCGGCCAGCGCGAGGACCCACCCGAGGCTGAGTCCCCTGGGCGCCCTCTTTCCTCACATCAGGAACTGAGAAATTATTGAAAAGACCACGGTCAGAGAACGGAAGGGATAGGTATCTCAGAACCCCACGCCTGCCCTGGCTTCCAGAGGTGGCCCAACTCCTCCACGCAGCCACCTCTGCACCTGTCCCTCGGCCCCAACTTGGCTGGAGCCTCCTGCTCCAGCTGGGGCCGCACCGAGGACGGACCACACTTCTTCCAGAACACAAATTTATTTGGCATTCGGATGAAATGGTTCTCACAGCATCTTAAGAAAAGAATTAGTTGCCAACCCAACCAAAATAAACCCAAACTAAAAACCCTTAGTGAAAGGAAAACATAAACAGGCCTTGAGACAATGGCATATAGACACCCACCCCCACCAAGCAGGTCAGCAGCTCTCACAGGAGCACAAGACTCTCAGCCAGGGCTGGTCGGGATTCGTCTGACCACGGAGCACAACCAGATCTCACGATGGTTGGCCTAGGCAGAAGGCCGACCCCACCTCTCCCCTTGCTCCCCCACCCCCACCCCCACTGGAGCTCAGCCCCTGGGGCACTAGCTCCTGGGGACACTGCGGGCAGCAGGCAAAGCCTGAAGCAGTGCTGCACGTGGGCTGAGCAACCCCAGAGCCCTGGCCTGTCCAGAAGCAGGCCCCCCTCTGTGGCCCCCACGACCTGCTTCAGGCCACCTCCTTAGTGACTCCCACACGCCCAACTGGCCCAGCAGTCCTTCAGTCCCCAAGGAAGTCCCCAGTCCCACACATCTAGTGCCAGCCACCCTGCCCTGTACACACGGGTCTGAGGCCTGGGCCAGAGACATGGGGGCTGGGAGGGACCCTAAGCTGTTGGGGCCAGGCCCCTCTGGGGCTCCACGGGGGAGCCCACTCCAAAGCAGGAGTGCTCAGGACCCTCACCTAGCACCAACAAGGCCTGTGACAGCTGCTCTGTGCCCAGAACACAGTGGAGGCAGGACACGCTTTATGCTTTGTCTTCAGCAGCCAGTACAGCCACTCTCCAGTCCCAGCCCTTGGCAGGGGGAGTGCAGGCCTGCTCGGCACGCAGCCTGCCCGTGTGGGGCCGCCTGCAGCACTCTGGCTCCTGTGGGCCGAGCCCCGGTCTGTGGGCAACTTGAGAAGCTCATGCTGCCCAGGGAAGAACAAAACGGTCCCCAACGAGAGACTGTGAGAATGTGTCCAGAAATAGACTGTGCCAGCGAGGCCTGTCACCACAGAGCACCCACTTCAAGTCATCCCCCACTCACTGCTGGTCTGGGAGGGCGCGAGGGGCCAGGGAAGGGCTCCCTGCTCTCAGCTGAGGGCCACGCCTCGGGGCCGCCCAGCACGCCATGGCTGGCCCTGGAAATGGGGGCCCCAGGCCTGAGTCCCCCTGTACCGCCACCACCTGCAAACACTTAGACACATACACACACATACGCACACAGATACACATGCACACAACAAAGAAAAGATCCAGACATTCAACATAGAAAAGATATGAATGTGCTAAAAATCGCACAAAACCCGCTTAACCTCCAAACCTCAGAAATGCTAAAACCCCGTGTCAGGAGACAAGACCACTGCCCAGAAACAGGCAACAGTGACCCTCAGTCAAAGGCCCCCCAGGGTAGGACACCCAGCACCTTGCTGCTGGGGACAGGAAGGTGGCATGTGGCCACCGGGCACGTGGCTCCAGGGGTGGCGGTGGTGGGCAGCAAGTGGACTTCCGGGAGGTGGACAGCCCAGGATGTGAATTTCAGCCATCCCTCCCCCTAAAGACACAACCCTTATGGCACAAACAAGGTGGGGTGGGGGCAGGCCAGGCCCAGGGGCAAATTCAGCAGGAGCGGGGGCTCCAGAGGGTAGCAGGCAGGAGCCAGCCCCGGTGGCAGATCCAGGGCCAGGACACTCATGCATGGCTAAAGGCCCCAGCCCGACCCCAGAGCTGCCCAGGGTGGGCCACGCATTGCGATGCTGGGGAGAAAATGGCTGGGGTGGGGCCCAGGCCTCCTGGTGTGGAACTGGGCTTCACGGAGCCCAGGTGGAAAGACAGTACAGAGTCCAGCCTCCTTCCCAGCTGTCCTCCTCAGGGCCTCGGGCACCAGGCCAGCCCCCAGCCCCCACAGCGGGATGTTCACAACTGGACCTGGGGGACCACCCCCAGAGCAGCCCTTGTGGCAACAACCTCCAAGGCCATCTGTCCCGACTGCACTGACAGTCCTTAGACACCCGACACCCGGGCACGCCTTCTTGAGTGGCGGCTGGCAAGGCGCGCACGGCAGCCCGGGCTCCTCTGGAGGGCAAGTGGCAGCAAGCAAGCCCACCAGAGCTGGAGTGTCCAGCCCCGCTAGATCGTATGGCGCCTCCTTTGTTCCCTGCTCCTGACACGTGTGGTCTCATGAACTCTGTCATCCTTCTGCCGTTTAAAAAGAAAAAGTGACCCAAAGCTACGCGTGTGTTTGAAGCCCCCAAGGACCCTCGGGCAGGTGCTGGCGCCCTGGGGGCTGGCGCAGTGTCTGTGTGCCCGCCGTCAGGGGTGCAGCTGTGCAGCTGGGTCCAGGCTCACTCAAGGGCCCCTCAAGTCTCCCAAGGGGATTAGTGTTTTTCTCGATAGCAAACAGGTGCTCCCTGCCCATTTGGGCTGCGGGCCCGCCGTCCTCTACACCACGGTATTGAGGGAACTTCGGCTGTGGCGGCCGCCCCCCGGCAGCGCCTCTGTGGCCAGGGCACTGCCACTCTGGGCAGGGTCAGGGGGCACAAGGAGGACACTGCTGCTGTCGGCTGAGTCTTCCAGTTCGGCCAGAGAGGCCCTGGGGGTGGGCAGGGGCTGCTCCAGGCGCCGGGGTGCTGCACCCTCACCACCACCATCCCCTGTGGTCGGTGGGGCGGCCTCTGCTGGCTCAAAGGCGTCATCATCTGTGGGAGGAGATGGGGGTCAGCAGGGGGTGGTCCCGGCTCAGGGTATGCTCTTCCTGCTTGCCTGCTCCCACCAACACCACCGGGCAGGGGACAGCCTGCCCCACAGGGCTCCACCGTGCTCACCCCGTACCTTTGCCATGCAGTGGGCTGCGTGGGGCTGGAGCAGGGGTACAGCCGTGAGCAAAGCATGATGTGTGCGTAGGGGACACGCTTTGACTGAGGCAGCAGATCAAAGGGAGG
This sequence comes from Balaenoptera musculus, assembly GCF_009873245.2. Classification (NCBI taxonomy): domain Eukaryota; kingdom Metazoa; phylum Chordata; class Mammalia; order Artiodactyla; family Balaenopteridae; genus Balaenoptera; species Balaenoptera musculus. The sequence continues at coordinate 27,324,779 of NC_045798.1, forward strand.
GGAGGGGGAAACCCTCTCAGACTCTGGGGGTCCAGGCAGGGCTCACATGTGTTAGACATGGGCTGGAACACGGGGGCAAGTGCGGGAGATGGGCCAGAGCAGGCAGCCCAGCCAACTGTCTGGGGTCTGCAGAACACCCTGGTCTGAGGGAGACCTGGTGGCAGCCCCTCCTTATTCCCGCAGATGCTCTCTGAAAGCTCAGGGCTCAAGGACCCAGCACCGCCGTTCCCCTGGCCGACACCCCCGGCCCAGCAGTCCTGCCGTCCTGCCCCAGGGAGCATTTGCTCCCCTGCAGCCTGGTCTACGGAGGCATCTGGGACTCGCTCCCCCAGAAGCATCCCTCGTCCTACCCACCCTGGCCCCCTTGATAGCATATTGTGACAATCAAGTGTCCCAAGGACAGAGGTCAAATCCAAGGCTTTCCTGCCTGTGCAGACCACAAAGGACGGGACTAACTGATGGAACAGACCAAGAACACAGCAGTGCCAGCCTTGCAAAGCCCAGCCTGCTGTGTTACATGTGTGCATGTGTGTTTAACACACAGGGAATCGGGATGGGACACCTGCGTGCACACCAGGGACAGGGACAGGTCGGGCCATGGGCAGGACACCTGCTGTTCTTTCTGCTTTGCCTGTGAGGAATGATTTTCCACAGTATCAGATGAACAACAGACTCAAGTGACCGCTGGACAGGAGGGCATGCCGAGGGGGTGTCTCCTCAGCTCACCACACGTGCACCATGCCTGACAGCCCAGCGTCCGGGCACCCCGCTCCCCACAGGGCCCTGCTGAGGGGGCCCCGAGGGCTGCTCACTAACAGGAGTTCCCGGGAGGGAGGCAGGGGCAGGGAGACCACTGCCAGTGGCCATCTGCAACCCTGGGAAGAGTGTGCCCACCCCAGACGGTGGGACCATCTTAAAGGGAAAACCAAAGCGAAAGCAGAAGGCTGGGCAGAAGTTGGGGGGCCACAGGGCCTTGGCCCGCATGCCGGCTGGTTGTGACCCACGGCTCCCTTGCCCTGGGGGTCACCTGCAGGGTCGTAGAACATGCTGTCCGGGTTGATGGAAGCCTCGTAGGGTGGTGGCGGGTCATCGGGTTGGTCGATGTCCGGGTACTTGTACGCGGTGTAGGGAGGGGGAGGGTCATGGAAATGGAAAGTACCGCCTTCCCCATCGTCGGAGAGGTGCAGCGGTGTGAGGCCCGTGCCGAACCCATCTGGGCCATAATCAAAGCCAGGGATCCTTCGGCCAAGGTTGAAGTGGTGCACTGGGCGGTCGGAGAGAGAAACAAGCACGGAGCCGTCACTCCTGGGCTGGACCTGCCACGTCCAGGCCCAGGGCACCACACACTCCGACAGTCACACGCCTGTGTCCAGCTGCTACCTGCCATCCACACTGGGAGCCCCACCCACCAGCTCCGGCCCGCGGAAACCGGGCTCTCAGAGCATCTGGGCCTGACCCGCGACGGCCTCGGCGTGCTGCCCACCCTGCAGCTCCATCTCCAGGAGGGCGCACCGTGACGTGGGGCCTTCAGACCTGACACATGTGCCCTTGGAGGCCCTGGGGCCCTAACACAGCAGCTGTGGTCTCTCATCACCATGATCCTCAGCCCGCCTCCCCACAGGGGCTGGGAAGCCTCCTGGCTTGCTCACTGAGACAAGGGGGAATCTCAGAAACTCTACGCAGGCACAGGCTGTGGCAGAGAACGTGGGCTGAGGAGGGTGGGCCATGCTCCCTAAGCTGCCACCAGCCACGGGTATCCAAGGTCTTTACTGGGCAGGCTGCCCCGGCAGGTGCCCACACACCCTGGGGGGCCAGGGCTGGCGCCCCTCCCACCACACTCGTGTGGCTCAGCCCGGGAGTGGGAGCAGGAGCGGGCAGGGCACAGCTGCCGGGCAGCCCTGTCTTCCTCCTCCCTGCCCTGGGACCGCGGCTGAGCCGCTGTGGGCGGCAGGGCTGGGCACTCACGGTTTGCTCCAATCAGGGACTCAATGCGCTCCCGGCGCCTCTGGCGCAGCCGATGTACCATGAAGAGCAGCAGCGACAGGATGAGGAAGGAGGACACGCAGCTCACAATCAGACGCATCCCGCTGGCCATGGAGTCCAGCAGGCTGCTGCCGTCTGTGCGGACGGGGAGAGCTGCTCTCAGGAGGGGGGTTTGCCCCCCAGGCAGTGTACCTCCTGCCCCTCCAGCACCAGGCCCCGCACACAGCCACCAGGACGCCGCAGCCCGACCTCAGCCCCTCCTGAAGGCTCTGTCCCCACCCCATTCCCCACCCACCCCCATCGCTGGGGTTGAGCCCCAGAAGCCACTCGGGGCTGGACGGGGTGCTGAGCAGGACTGCGCATCCGGCCGCAGCACCCAGGTCCTCCCTGATGCAGGGGAGCTGAGGTCAGCAGGGCTGTGTCAGTGGCCTGAGTTCAGAGCTTGGCTTCAGTCCTACGGGGGGCCCAGAGCTCTCTGCCCTGCCCCTACACCCAGCAGTGCTCACATGTGGAGGCTGGGGTCACCTGGACCCCACAGGTGATCAGGAGAGGATGCAGGTGCAGCTTCCTCTGGACCCCAGAGTCCCTGTTTACAGCCCCTGTCTACCCTCAGCCCTGTCAGTGTCTGTTCTGATTCATTTTTTTTACCTTTTTATTTTATATTGGAGTACAGTTGATTAACAATGTTGTGTTAGTTTCAGGTGTACAACACAGTGATTCAGCTAAACATACATGCGTTGGCTGTTCTGATTCCTGACCTCCCCACGCCCACCCTCCTGTCCGCCCTCTCTGTGGGTGGGGAGCCTGGGGGCCACCACCAGGGACTCGACTGCGCACTCACGGTCTCGCAGGATGGAGAGGGGGCACCCAGGGAGGAAGTCTTCACACGGGAACCTCCCCCCCCCGCAACTCACGCTCCTCTCCCCATCGGGTCATAGCGCCCGCCCGAGTAAGGCTGGGCAGGGCCTGCTCTGGGCCAGCTCCGTGGTGGAGGCCCAGGGTCCTGCAGCAGCTTCCTCGGGGGGCCAGAGTCGGGCCTGCACCCGGATGTCTTGGGCAGAGGCAGTGGGGGCCTAGGGCCTGGGCAGCAGCTCTATGGTGAGCACCAACCCCACCCCACCAGCCAAGCGTCCCAAAGTCCTCTGCTTGTGGAGGCCGCAGCTGCAGGGCGCTCTGCTAAGGGCCCCGTGCCTCTGACCGCACGTGTCCAGGGGCCTCACCAGGGTGACTCTGCACTCCCGGGGACACTGGCAGCTTCTGGTGATACCTTTGGTGGTCCCCAACAGCAGGCGGGGGAGGCACTTCTGGCACCTGGTGGGCAGAGGCCGGGGATGCAACTCAACATCCCGCTAGCCACTAGCTCAGGGTCTGACCTGCCCTGCCCGGCGCACACCAGGCTTGTTGGGAGCTGCTAGGAGAGGTGCTGGTGCGAGGCAGAGAGGGAGAGAACGGTGTCGGGCATTCCCAGGGCTCTCGCTTGCGTGAGGTTGCCACTTCTGCCGAGTCACAGAATCGGAACCAGGGGGATCTGGGAACACCTGCCTCCAGACGCAGCGTGGAAGCCAGGGAGCTTCACGGGGCAGGAGTGACCTGAGCCATGGGAGCCTCTGTGTCCACTCCCACCTCTGCAACAGCCACATGGGCAAGTCCCCAACCGCCAGCCCTGAGGAGACACTTCACAGCCAACACAGGTGCCAATTGGATGGCCAGGCTCACACTGGCCCTCCTCCCATGGGGCCAGAAAGCTTCCCCCAAAGCTGCATTTACTGCTGACAACACTGGAGTAAATGTGTGAAAGGAAACATCCTCTCACCAATTAGCTGCTGTTCTGATGCCGGTCTCAAGGGAACATTTCATCCCCGTCCGGGAGGAGGTCTGTCAGCCCAGGGGGCTGTTGACATGTCTGTTAATTGGCGGCCAGCTCAGAGACCCCAGGGTGGGGGGGTACCTAAAGCAGCGGGCCTCTGCAATGACTAATTCCTGCTCAGTCCTAAAATAAGCCCAAGGACATGGCCAAGGTCCCCATCATCCACGGTACTCACCAGGAAGAGGCACCAGCAGTCAGACATGAAGAAAAGAGTACTGTCCCAGGGGTCAGAGGCCAGCCAGGGGCCCCCGGGGGCCCCCAACATGGCAGGTCCCTCCATGGGGTCCGGACAGTGCCAGGCGGGGCTGCCTGCTGTGGTCCAGGCTGCAGGTCCCTGGCCAGCCCTGGGCCCCGACAGAAGACACATCCTGCTGCGGCAGACACTGCTGAATGGAAGGGGCCCCGGAGGTCGCTGGCCTGACCCTTGGTCTGATGCCTGAGCCTGCCCAGGCCTCCCCAGGCCACCACCAGGAGCTTGGTGCCCCACCGGGCTCGGTGCCAACAACAGCATCCAGTCTCTGCGGAGGAAGCAGGTGGAGCCGAAGCTCAGCAGGAATCGGAGGCGGGTGCCTGGTCCCTGATGCAGGCTCTGTTACCGGCTGGTGCACGGCCAGCACCTCACCTCTCGGCCCCAAGCCCGGGCACCAGCGCAGGACGGAAGGAAAGGCTGTTGCTCAGCGTCCATTTGTTTCCTGAATGAGCCGAATGACCGTTGAACATCTTTTCAGGTGCTTGGCTGACTTCGTGCATCTGCTCTGGTCAAGTGAGCCTCTGCCCATTTTTTAACAGGGTGGTTTGTTTTCTTACTGAGTTTTAAGAGTTCTTTAAATACTCTGAATACAAGACCTTTGTCCGATTTGTGTTTCTCTGTTGGTGGTTTATCTTTTCATTTCTTTAACGGTCTTTCAATGAACAGAAGTTTTCAATTTTGATGAAGTCTAATTTATCAATGTTTCTTTTGTGGACCATGCTTTTGATCTAAAAATGTTGCGTATCCCAAGGTCACAAAGATTTTTCTCCTGTTTTCTTTTAAAAGACTTAATTTTAAAAGGACATATGTTGGGGGGGAGGGATAAATTGGGAGGTTGGGATTGACATATACACACTATATATAAAATAGATAACTAATAAGACCCTGTGTGTAGCACAGGGAACTCTACTCAGTACTCTGTAATGGCCTATATGGGAAAAGAATCTAAAAAAAGAGTGGATATACGTATATGTCTAACTGATTCACTTTGCTGTATACCTGAAACTAAAACATTGTAAATCAACTATACCCCAATAAAAATTAAAAATAAAAGAACATATGTTTTCTTCTAGAAATTTTATAATTTAAAGTTTTACATAGGTGTATGACCATTTTGCAAGAAGTGTAGTGTAAGGTTAATTTTTTTGTTTTGCTTATGGATGTCCAATTGTTCCAGCCCCATTTGTTGAAAGACTATCCTTTCTTCATTGAATTGTCTTTGTACCTCGGCTAAACAGCAGTTGACCACATAAGTGTAGACTATTTCTAGACTCTCTATTCTGTTCCACTGATCTATGTGTCCATTCTTTTGCTAAAAAATCACTCTGTTTTGCTTACTATGACTATATAGTAAGTTTTATATCTGGTGTCATGAATCCTCCAACTTTGTTCTTTTTAAAAACTGGTTTGGCTATTCTAATTCCTTTGCCTTTCCACATGAATTTTAGAATCAGCTTGTTAATGTATATAAAAAACTCTGCTGGAATTTTGGTTGGTGCTGTACAGAATCTATAGATAATTTGGGGAGAATTAACCTCTTAGTGATATTGAGTCTTCTGATCCATGAACATGGTATACCTTTCCTTTTATTTATGCCCTTGATTTCTTTCATCAGTGTCTTAACGATTTGTAGCATACAGATGGTGTGCATATTTTGTAAGATTTGTACCTAAGTATTTCATGGTTTTTGGTGCTACTATAAATGGTACTTTTCTTAAAAATTTCAATTTCCAACTTTTTACAGGTAGTATATATAAACATAATGGATTTTTGCATATTGACCTTGTATCTGGAGACCTTGCTAAACTAAACACATTTATTAATTCTAGTAACATTCTTGTAGATCCTCTGGGATTTTCTACACAGACAATCAGATCATCTACAACAAGAAATGATTCCATTTCTTCCCTTCTGGTCTGGATGCCTTTTCTGACATTGCCCTTGACCTCCCATACAACCCCAAACATGGTGGTGAGAGCAGACGTCCTAGCCTTGTTGAAGGAGATATTTTCCTGGTGTCTCTTTCCTTGGTGCAGTGTGGGCAGTTCCCAGAAGAGGATGCTTGGCCTGGGAGGCAGTCAGAAGGCTGCAGAAGCAAGGCCACAGTGTGGGGCAGGGTGAGGTCCTGACTGGGCTGTTCTGGCTGCACTGGAGAGAGGCCTGTGGCAGCTCTGATCCTGCCCAGATGCCCTGAAGGCCGTGGTCTGCTGAGAAGTCCTCAGAGCTGGGTGGGCTCCATGGGCCATGCATGCCCACAGATGAGTCACCCTTGTATATGTCTGGTCATTCTTACAGAGCCTGGACAGAGAGTCAAGGCAGCAGAAGTCAACTCCTGAGAAATGGAACCAGGAATCCAGGTGAAGAGACTTGTGAAAGCCAGCATTTGACTCCCGTGGAAGGTGAGTAAGCTGGAGGCTGGAGTGATGTGGCTGGGGCGCAGGAGACCTGGCAGGCACCCAACTGGCTTGTCAGACGTCTGCAGGCACGTGCCCTTCAGTAGTGGGTAAAATCTACCCTGTGGGACGGGGAGGCCTGAGCGCACCCCAGCTCCATGTCCCCTGCTGGCTCCTCGCAAACATGGCCTCTGCATGCACCACAGCCAGCCACACGGGTTTGGGATACACGCCAGAGCACCCGCCTGCCGAGCCTCAGCCAGCCTGACGCTGTCTGGCTTCCCCTGATGGCCCTGGGGAGCAGGACGGCTCTCGGTGTGTGGCCCTCACATGCGGCTCCAGCTTCCCTCCATGGGCCCTGCCCAAGCCGTCCGCTGTGGGGCCCACAAGCCCGTGTCGCTCACACTGAAATTCATGCTTCTGATTTACGTTTCTCTTGAGGTCCTAAATTCACAGGGAGATGCCAGCTGTTCTGGCGTGGAGAACAATCAGCTGCATGAGTTGCTGTGCTAAGGGCTGAAAGGACAGTCTCACCCGCTGCTCTTTTATCAGAAGTGGAAGGAGGAGGGTCACCCAGAGACCACATGGCCCCTGGCGTCCACCGTGAGTCACCACCGAGCGGGGAGGAGTTTTACGTCAAAACTGTGGGTAATATTTAATCTTTTTCTTAAAGATTCTAACAGTAAAGACTGACAATGGCAAGCAACAGAAACTGTCATCACCTTCCACGTCACCACACTCAGAAACAGGAAGCGCTCCAATGGGGACCACGATGGAAGCCAGTTCTGAGTGTTACCAGGAGAGGAGACAGGCCTGCAGCCCTTGGTCACAGCTGCCATGTGAACACGCACCCCCACGCAAGGCCAAGCTCGCCATCTCACCTGGGTCCAGGCACATGAACTTGCAGCACTCCTTAGGGTCCTTGCGGTACTGCTGGCAGCCCTGGGGACGCTCGCACAGGGCAGCTACGCACATCTCGGGCTCCCCTCTGTGACAGGTGCAGCTCAGGCACGGGTCGTCTCCTTTGGGGGTGAAGTAGAACCCTTCATCCACAACGTTGTCCTTGATGTCGACACACGTCTGACCTGCAATAGGAAGAGATATGTGGGTCACCAGCCAGAGGAGCCCTGACTCCCCACCCGGGCCTGGGCCAGCATGACAGCAGAGGAGTTGGCAAGATGGACCTGGAGCAGCCCCTTCCAGGGTGGTGGGTCTGCCCATGGTCACAGGGAGGGGCTGAGAGGCCGCCCGACACACTGTCAGGACAACACGCTGCTCAGCATACCTGGCCACGAGCAGACAGCAGGGACAGAGAGCCCGGGGAGAAGCGCTTGCTTTCAAGTGCCTAAGCGCATTACATGTGAGATTCCCTCCATTATAAAATGCAGGTGTCACGAGTACCAGCCCTTTTAGCATCAGAATGTATCTCAAATGAGCCTTGGGAGACGTTCCACTGGACCTGAGACACACAGTGAATTCGTGCAAAGCCGACTGGGACCAGAGGAGGAAGAACTGCTGGTGCGAGACAAGAGGGGGCGAAGGCGCAGGCCCTCAAGCGGGTAGGAGACACGCCCAATGCTGGGCATGAGGGCTGAGGTGGGGGCGTGGTTCTCCTTGGGGACATGAGAAGGAGATGTTCTGGTCTCTCAATGGGGTAGGGACATCTAGGAAAACTCGCAGAAGACGCCACACCTTGGGTCTGTGCCACACTTGACTGGAGTCAAATCTGTGTAACCCATGTAATCAGGAGCGTGCAGGGCAAGAAACTTACATAAAACTGTTCCTGCTCGAACAGAGGGAGGAAGGATGAAGAAAATGAGCAGAGCCCTTGGAGATGCAGGAAAACCATCTGGAGACACAACGGACAAAGATGCCCACATTCACTGCAAAGCGAAATTCTGCACATCTAGGAAGCTCAATGGACTTCAAGTAGGATAAACACAAAGAACTAACACATCAGACATGGCACAGGGAGAAAGCGGGAAGTCAGAGAGGGCGGAAATCTTAAAAAGAGCAAGAAAAAATGACACAATACTTATTGTGAACCCCAGTAAGATTTACTGCCAAGAGGCCAGAAGGCGGTGGGATAATGAATTCTAAGTGCTCAGAGGAAAAGCTGTCAACCAAGAGTTCTCCATCCAGCAAAGCTGCCTTTCAAATATGAAGACTTTCCCGGGTAAACAAAACCTGAGAGAACTTGTGCTTTCCGACTCCCAGGATAAGAAACACCAAAGGAAGCTCTGCGCCAAAAAGCAGGTGACCCTCAGAGAGTAATCTAAATCCATACAAAAAACCAAAAAGTGCTAGAAAAGGCAATTATGTAATTATAAGACAGTATAAATGCGTATTTTTCCTCCTTTATTCTCTCAACTTAATTAAAAGGCAAATGTATAAAATAATGTATCTATAGTGTAGTGTTGGGCCCATAACATATGGAAAGGTAATATACCTGGAATGTATGTGCCAGTGACAGTGAAAGAGGTACGTGGAAGCAAAGCTGCACTGGGCAAAGGAAACGGCTGCAGACGGTAAAGCAATTACAACTGTGTAGTGTTGGGTTTTTAACGTTAAAAGATCTGATGTATGCAGTACTCATGCTGCAAAGAGAGGTAAAGAGAACGGAGTTTCACAGAAGTATGTGACAGTGTGATTTAGAAGAAGCATATATTTGGTCATTCAGATGACCAACATACACTTCTCATATACATTTGGTCTTCGCCCATAGTTCCTGGCTCACAAATGCTTGGAATTTCCTAAGTGCAGAGAGTGATACAGGAGTCTTTTGTTCTGTGATGAAGCGACTTTTGGAAGCTGGTTGCCAGGAGGACCAACCCTGTGATCAGAGGGTTGGAACTTTTGGTTCCCATCCCTTGATTTCTGGGGAAGGGGTGGGTAGGGGCGGGTGGAGGTTGAATCAATCACCAACGGCCAACGATTTAATCAATCATGCCTATATAATGAAGCCTCCATAAAAACCCAAAAGGACAGCTTTTTGGCCCTTTTTGGAAAGCTTCCATGGCATGGAACCAGACCGTTTCTGTGGGCCGCTGTGCTGGGCACCAAGCTCCCCAAGAACAGAGCTCCTTCACTGGGGACCTCGCCTTATGTGTCTCCTCATCACAATAAATCAGTAATCTAGTGGGTAGACAGGTTTCCTGAGTTCTGTGAGCTGTTATAGCAAATTAATCAAGCCTGAGGAGGGGTCAGGGGAACACCATTTTACAGCTACCACTGGAAAAGAAGGAGACTTTAAGTAAAACAAACAGAAACTACTATGGGTAAAAAAGAGGTTCAATTAATGATTGAAAGGTTCAACTCACCAGGAAGATATAATAATTATAATGGCTTATGTCCCCAACAACATGGTCTCAAGAAAGATAAAGCTAAAATTAGAGAGTATCAAGGAAAAATGGATGAATCAACATCCACAGTGAGAGATTATAACATGTCTCTTTCAAAAATTGATGTATCATGCAGCCAAAAAAGATCTTAGCAAGAGCACCAACAAGCCTGAGCTACCAGATGTATAAAAACCCTGTGGCTGGGAGTTCATAAAGATGAATCAAAGAGGCAAACCTCCAGTGAGACTGATCAAGAAAAAAGGAAGAGTACGTAAATGATATCAGGAAACAAAAGGAGAGCCCAATGACAGACATACAAATGCTTCAAAAAAATCATAAGCTATTATTTAGATTAGATTACATGAGCAATGCCCTAGATACACATGACTTACCGAAACTGACTCAAGAAAACTAGGAGATGTGAATACGCCTATAGCCATTAAAGGAACTAAATCAGTATTAAAAATCTCACATGTATACACACACACACGCACTCACACGTGCACACACACACACGTCTTAGCTCTGTCCATTGAAAGGGCATAAAAGCAATGAGCATTAACTAGTGCTCAGGTCCTCCAAGGATGATTCCAGAGAGTACAAGATGAACTTGGAAATGCTCAAAGAATGATGCAGACATGTCAAAAGGACAGCCTGTGTAACTGTTATTATTTCACAATGCTCATGAATCCAAAAGCTTAGAGAAGAAATGGCTCAATTATTTGAAAACCACAAACTATCAAAAACTCACTGAAGAGGAAATAAGATAATCTTGATAGTCCTATAACCATTAAATAAATTGAATTCATAATTAAAAAGCTGTCCCCAAATGGTTTTACTGGAGAAGTCTACCAAATATTTGAAAAATTAACACCAATTCTATATAATCTTTTCCAGAAAACAGAAGAGGGTGGAACATTTCTCAACTCATTTTGTGAGGTCAGTGTTACCCTGATACCAAAACTGTACAGTACAAAAAAAGAAAACTACAGACCAATATTTCTCATGGACTTAAATGTAAAAATCCTCAGTAAAATATTAGCAAACCAAATTCAACATTGTACTCAATGAATTATATACTATGACCAAGTGGGATTTATTCCAGAAATGTAAATCTGGTTTAATATTAAAAAAATCAGGGACTTCCCTGGTGGCGCAGTGGTTAAGAGTCTGCTTGCCAATGTACGGGACACCGGGTTCGATCCCTGGTCTGGGAAGATCCCACATGCTGTGGAGCAACTAAGCCCGTGTGCCACAACTACTGAGCCTGTGCTCTACAATCCACGAGCCACAACTACTGAAGCCCGCGCACCTAGAGCCCATGCTCCGCAACAAGAGAAGCCACTGCAAAGAGGAGCCACCGCAATGAGAAACCTGCACACCACAACGAAGGGTAGCCCCTGCTCGCTGCAACTAGAGAAAGCCCGCGCAAAGCAACAAAGACCCAATGCAGCCAAAAATAAATAAAATAAAATAAATTTATAAAAATTTAAAAATTTAAAAATCAACGTACTCCACCATCTCGATAAGCTAAGGAAGAAATACCATATGTTCATAAAAAATGATGCAGAAAAAGCATTTGACAAAATCTAATATTTATAAAAACTCTTAGCAAGTTAGGAATAAAGGGAAACTTCAACTTGATAAAAAATACCTGCCCAAAATACCTATAGCTAACATGATACTTAATGGTAAAAGGAGTGAATACATTGCCCATAAGATCGGGATACCTGTTCTCATCATTCTTATTCGACACAGTGCTGGGAGTTTTAGGCATTGCAGTAAGGCAAGATAAACAAGTAAAAGACACAGAGATTTAGAAGAAAGAAATAAAACTATCTCTATTTGCAGATAACATGATTGTATATATAGAAAATTCCAAGCAATCTACCAAAAAACTTCCTAGAATAAGTGACTTCAGCAAGGTCACAGAATACAAGATCAAAATACAAAAACCAATTACATTTCTTTACACTAACAATAAACATATGTAAGCCAAAATTTAAAACACATACATTTACAACTGCTCCAAAGAAAATGAATTACTTAGATATATACTTACACATGTAGAGGATCTGTTTGCTGAAAAATACATAATGCTCATGAAAGAAATAAAAGAATATCTAAGTAAATGGAGAGACATACCATGTTTGTGCATTGGAAGATTCAACATTGTAAAGATGTACATCTCCCCAGATTGACCTACAGGTTTAATGCACTTCCTATCTAAATCCCAGCAAGGTTTTTATAGACAGATAAGCTTATTCTAAAATTTAGGTAGAAAAGGCACAGGCTCTAGAACAGCTAAAACCATCCTGACCTAGAAGAATAAGGTGGGAGGAACCACTTCCTGATTTCAACACTGATTATACGGCTACAGTAATCAAGACAGTGTGGTAATGCAGAAGGTTCAATGGAACAGAATAGAGACCCAGAAATATACCCACACAAACATGCTTGACTAAGTTTTGACAACGGCACAAAATGCAATGGAGGCAAGACAGCTTTTCAACAAACAGTGCCGGAGCAACTGGACATCCACAGCAAAAAAATGAAGCTTGACCTAATTCTCACACCTTATTAAAAAATTAACTCAAAATGGATCATAGACTCAAATGTAAAATACAAACTGTAAAACTTTTAGAACACAACACAAGGTAAACTCTTCAGAATGTAAGGCTAGGCAAAGAGTTTTCAGACTTGACACCAAAAGAGTGACCCATAGAAGGAAGAATTGTTAAACTGGACTTCAGCAAAGCTAAAAACCTTTGATTCTGTTAAAGCCCATGTGAAGAGGATGAAGACAAGCTACAGAATAGGAAAAATACCTGTAAAAAACTCATCTGCCAAAGAACTAGAACCTACAATACATAAAGAACTCTCAAAACTCAACAGTAGGGAGTTCCCTGGTGGCGCAGTGGTTAAGAATCCACCTGCCGATGCAGGGGACATGGGTTCGAGCCCTGGTCCGGGAAGATCCCACATGCCGCGGAGCAACTAAGCCCGTGTGCCACAACTACTGAGCCTGCATGCTGCAACTACTGACCCCGTGTGCCACAACTACTGAGCCCACGTGCCACAACTACTGAAGCCCACGTGCCTAGAGCCCATGCTCCGCAGCAAGAGAAGCCACCGCAATGAGAAGCCCACACACCGCAATGAAGAGTAGTCCCTGCTCGCTGCAACTAGAGAAAGCCCGCGCGCAGCAACGAAGACCCAATGCAGCCAAAAAAATAAATAAAAAAAAAAAAAAAAAATTAAAAAAAAAAAAAAACTCAACAGTAGAAAAACCAAACAATCCAACTAGAAAATGGACAAATGACATGTACAGATATTTCACCAAAGAAACTATACAAATAAGCACACGGAAAGGTTTAACATCATTAGCCTCAGGGAAATGCAAATTAAAACCATGAGATAGTACTACATACCTATCAGAATGGCTAAAAATTAAAAACAGTGAAAATCACAAGTGCTGGCCACGATGTGGAGAAAACTGGGTCACTCTTACATGGCTGGTGGGAATGTAAACACTCTGAAAAAGTTCGCTAGTTTCATAAACAATGAAACATGCAACTACCATACAACCCAGCAACTGCAATCCTGTGCATTTATCCCAGAGAAGGGAAAACTTACATTCACAGAAAAACCTGTGTGCACATGTTTATGGCAGCTTTAACTGTAACAGTCAAAAACTGGAATCGGCTCAGCTGTCCTTCAACAGGTTAGTGACTGGTTAAATGCTACTCAGCAATAAAAAGGAACAAAGTACTGACAAGACACACGTGTAACAACTTGGAACTGTGCTGGGCAAAGAGCCAATCCCAAAAGGATGCATAGCAATATGGTTCAATTTATACAACACTATTGAAATGAAAAAACTTTAGAAATGTTAGTGGTTGTAAGTGGTTAGGGATGGGCTGGCTTCTAGCCAGCCCACCTCCAGCTTCCCACACCAACCACATCCAATCCGAGCACACCTGGAGCCATCAGGGCACCACTGAAAAGTCCCTTGCTGGATCCACAACCCCAGCTGGAAGTGGGGAAGCACTTGAGGAGCCCATGCCTCTGGGAGGCCTTGAGGACAGATGCCCTGAAGAGGGGCCCAAAGGGAAAACCTAAAGCAGAGGCTGGAACAGACACTAAGAAGAGCCCTGTAGCAAACCAGATGCATAAAGGTAGCCACAGCCCAGCCCGACTCCTGCTGAGACAGACCCCTCCACCCACTACATCCAAGGCCCACAGAAGAAAGGCCAGCTTATTTCCAGGCACCAAAATGACTGGACTCCCCTCTACTGTCCTACACAAGGCGCTGACTTTCAACAAAATATGACAAGGCACACGACAAACCAGAAGAAAATACCAAACTCCAGAGACAACACGATCATCAAATCCAGACTCGGATATGACACAGAAGAAGGAACTAACACACAGAAAATTTAACACAAGTAGGATTAATATGCGAAAACCTCTAGTGGAAAAGTTGACAACATACAAGATGGGAAATTCAGCAGAGAGAAACTGTAAGCATCAAACAGAAATGCTAGAAATGAAATGTTAAAAAAAAAAAGATGAAGAAAGCCATCAGTGGGTTCACAAGTAGACTCAACACAGCCAAGGAAAGAATTAGTAAACTCGAAGACAGGTCTATAGAAATTACTCAAACAGAAAGACCAAAAGGAAATTAGAGACACCACAACTAAGTGCAATGCATGATTCTGGACTGGATCCTGGGCCAAGAAAAAGAAAACCCGTAAAGCACATTATTGAAACAACTGATAACACCAGAGTAACAAATTGCAGATTGTTGTGCGGTGTTTGTTGTGTAGTATTTATTGTGCAGTATTGCATCTAGATCAAACGTCCTTGTTTGGATAATTGTGCTGTGGTTATATAAGAACATGCTGTTGTTCTTAGAAACACGCACTGAGTATTTAGGCCTCAAGGGCACAGTATCTCTAACTTACTCTCAAAAGATTTAGGAAAAATAGGCAGAAAAGAATGATAAAGCAAATGTGGCAAAATATAAATAACTGGTGATTCTGTGTAGAAGGCGTATGACAGGAAGTTCCTTGTATCATTCTAGTAACTTTTCCCTAAGTGTGGAATGATATCTAAGTAACAAGTTAGAAAGTTCCCTAGCCCCTGGGCCCAGATGCTCCTATAGGGTTGGTCTATCAAACAAGGACAAGATTATCACCAACTTGTACAAACTGACTTAGAGGCTGGTAAAAGAGAATGCTTCCCAGCTCATTTCATAAACCTAATACAAATGTGATACCAAAAACTATTCAAGGAGCACGTGGAAAAGGAATGGTAGTAAGAGGCTAAGCTCACTTCTTAAAGCAGTTTCAAAAATCCTAAATAAAATATCAGCAAACCAAAGCTGGCAATATACATACAAAAACCAGGATGGTTTAAAATGAGAAAATCTATTAATGTGAAAGAGTAAATGATAAAATCACATAATATAAACAAGGCAGTAATGTAAAACAGTAAAGAAGAAACACCACACACTCCCAATAAATGCCGAAAAAGCATTAATATAAAAATCAATACATTTTTGTAATGCAAAAATTCCCAGCAAACAAGGACTAGATGGTTACTTCCTTAGCCTCATAAAGGTATCTGGTTTTCTAAGTCCTAGAGAAAGTCTTACATTTAATGCTGAAACACTAAAAGCCATCCCTTTTGGGCTGGGAAGATAAGAATGCTCATTACTACCACTTCTAAGTGAAGCTGCAAGAAAAGAAACACCAGGGAAAAAAAGTAAAGAAGTTTTAAAGAGAGAAAAGAGATTTGAAAGAAAACACAAAAATGTCTAAACAGAAAGTCTATTCTCTAATAGACACCTAATAAGGGAGTTCAGAAAACTGATCCCCAAATTCATACAGAAGAGGAAAAGGCCCACAACAGGCAACACGATTGCTGAGGACAGGAGAGGAGCCCACCAGCTGGGAGGACTTCTCACGAAGCTCCTATAAATGTGATGACATGGTGCCCATGCAAGGACTGGCCAACGGCCAAGTCCAAAACCAGGCTCTGGCCCCTGTGAAACCCTGACCCACGACAAATCAGCAGGGAAGGCAAGGATGGTCCCCGGAGGGGACAGATGAGGGAGCCCTGCCCTCGGGCTGCACAATCACGGCGTGGCCCTGAGGCTGGAAGAACCTCAATGTGGAACGTGGGCGAGCGAACTGGCAGAGGACCCAGAACAGACCTGACACCACAGGCTGGAGGGCAGCGGCCCAGACGGGGCTGACAGAGAAGCAGAGTGAGGGCCTCTGGAGGACCCGCGGAGAGCAGGGGGAGGTGACTAAGGGAGTCCGAGGCTCCGGGACACCACGAGATGTGGCAGGTCCTCTGGTCACCACTGTCATCCCGACTCCTAACGACACGGGGTGGGCAGGGCCTCTGTCCTGCGGGGAGATGAGGGCCCAGGGATGACATTGCAGCCCAGCCTACAGGGCCAAACGGGACGCCTCCCAGCGTCAGATGTGCGCTTACTTCTTTTACACAGAAACGAGGACTTGTCATGGCAGCTCTCGGCATGCCAGCTGTGCAGGTCGTGGTGGCGGAGCGTGGGGAAGTGGAAGCACTGCAGCTGCGCGCAGAACACGCCATCACCCTCTGACGTGGCCGCCGCGAAGATGGGGTCCGGGGGCAGGAGCACCTCTGAGGAGCCTGCGGGACAGACAGTGTCACAGCACGATGGCAGCAGGCCGGGGAGCAGGGAGGCAGGCACGCTTAGAAACGTTACTGCAACGTCAGAGGCCCTGCAAGGACGGCAGTGCCCACAGGAAGGAGAAAGACGCCCCTTCCTCCCCAGAGGGACTCAGCCAGTGAGAAGCTGTGGACCCTCCTCGACCACAGTGTCAGGACCACAAGTGTGCCCAGGAGTGTCCGCACTGTCCTAAAGGCTGGCACCCTCTGCTGGGGTTAGGGATTCACCTCAAGAGCTGGGATTAGGGCAGGTGAGAACCTACTAGAATGATCCTCAGCAGGCATGCTATGACTCTGAGCCTGGAAACCTAATGGCCATTTCCAAGTCAACTACTCCACCGGGAAATAGGAACAGGCACTCATACTCCAGGAGCACAGGTCAGGGATGCTCCAGCAGGACCTTTGAGGACTGAGGGGGTGCCGCTCGGGGGGAAGCCACTGCCCGGGGCCCTGACCGGTCTGTGTGGAGACACGGCCGCCCATCTGCCACAAGGTCCCCCAGGCTGGGAGACGGGTGAGCTCTGCCCGAGCGCGACGTCCCTTCACTTTCCACAGGGAGGTGACAGAGCAAGCTGCCCGGGATCCCCGGGCTCACCAGCCCTCACTTGTCCTCAGAGACACATCAACAGCAGGACTGGGATGTGTTTGGGAAAAGGAACTGGCCCCAAGCTCAAGCCAGAGGCCCAAGGAGCAGCCTAACAGGAGAGGCCCAAGGAGGGACAAGGCAAGGCGTGTGGCTCGGGTGGCAGGTGGAGGAACCTGCCAGCACCCGGGCAATGGGACAGGTGACCACAGGCAGGTGGGAACGCAGCTGCTCACACGGCTCCTGATGTCACCTCGGTAGTTAAAGCAACACACACGTACGCTCACACATGCACGCTCACACTCACATACACGATCTATTTTAATTCCACCTGCCTGACGGTTCCAGGATGTTTTTGGACTCTAACTCTGACCTTCCCTGTCCTAGGAAGCCTGTCCCTCCCTCTCTGGCCTGAGTTCATGTCCGCTGCACACTCTGCTCATTTTTATGCTCCAATTAAAGTTGTGGACTTTGAAACGAGGGTGGACGGTCTAGAAATGGCCAAGGGAGAAGCCACCACAGGTTCCAGAGGAGGCCAAGCCCCACCTGGGCCTGGGGGAAGGGCCTGACCGGGGCTGGGCCATCACAGCCTCCCCGGGTCTGGGGCCCAATCCTCCACACAGCCCCGCACCGGGCACCCGGGTGGGAGAAGGTTGGAGTGGAGAGCCTGGCAACAGTCGCCCTTGTCAGGATGACGCCCCCCAGGTTCAAGCCCAACAACACTTCTGAAGGACCAGGAAGCCTTACCTTTGAATGCCACCTCCCAGTGACCTTCTAAGGAGCGGTTCCGGCCAGTGATGACGTACTGGTAGCCGACCCACAACCTGCAGGAAGACAGATGGCAGGAGACCTCAGTGGGACAGGGGGAAGCAGGCACCACCGTGTGAGTGTGTGCATGTTTTCTTTTTTTTAAAAATAAACTTATTTATTTATTTATTTTTGGCTGCATTGGGTCTTCGTTGCTGTGTGCAGGCTTTCTCTAGTTGCAGAGAGCGGAGGCTACTCTTCATTCCAGTGCGCAGGCTTCTCGTTGTGGTGGCTTCTCTTGTTGCAGAGCAAGGGCTCTAGGTGCGAGGGCTTCAGTAGTTGTGGCACGTGGGCTCAGCAGTTGTGGCTTACAGACTCTACAGCACAGGCTCAGTAGTTGTGGCACATGGGCTTAGCTGCTTCACGGCATGTGGGATCTTCCCGGACCAGGGCTCGAACCCGTGTCCCCTGCATTGGCAGGTGGCTTCTTAACCACTGTGCCACCAGGGAAGTCCCTGAATGTGTGCATTTTTTTAAAATTAATTAATTAATTAATTAATTAATTTTTTAAAAAATTTATTTATGGCTGTGTTGGGTCTTGTTTCTGTGCGAGGGCTTTCTCCAGTTGCGGCAAGTGGGGGCCACTCTTCATCGCGGTGCGCGGGCCTCTCACTATCGCGGCCTCTCTCGTTGCGGAGCACAGGCTCCAGACGCGCAGGCTCAGTAGTTGTGGCTCACGGGCCCAGTTGCTCCGCGGCATGTGGGATCTTCGCAGACCAGGGCTCGAACCCGTGTCCCCTGCACTGGCAGGCAGATTCTCAACCACTGCGCCACCAGGGAAGCCCAATGTGTGTATTTTTAATAGTTACACTAACCTTTAAAATATTGAGCTTCAAAGGCATTAATGATTTTTGAAAGTTTTGATACTTAGTTTTAATAAAATGCGTTAAAATTCTAAATAATAAACTCACTAGTCAGAAAAAGTTTTTATCTCGGGTAACTCCTGCCAAGACTCTTCTTATTAGCTGATCCAATAAAGCTTTTACGTTCTAAGTAAAATCAACCTAGTTCTTGGTGGACACAAACCTGTGAATACACTAAAACCAAAGAGTAGTATGCTCTGAGGGGTGAGTTTTACGGCATATGAATTACACCTCAGTAAAAGACAACCCCTATGAGTACATACTGCCTCCCTTGGAGCCTCCCACCTGGCAGATGCTCCCGAGTGTGCTCGGCACAGCACTCAGGGGCCCCCGACCCCAGCCTCCCAGCTCTGGAGATGTCCATCAGTGGGTTCCCGGCTGCCGTGGGTGCCACTCTGACCCTCCAGCCCCCACCATGCATGTGCCCATCCTGAGGGCACATCCCCACCCCTCTCCCTTTTCCAAGGACTCAACCACCCAGTGAGCTGGGAGTTATCTTTCTCACTTTGGTGATTTGCCAAGCTCACAGGGCATAACGGTGGAGCCTCCACCTGCCATGGTCACTGCACTCCTATGGCAGTGTGGCAGCCTTTGCCATCGTGCAGAGGGAGCACCGGCAGTATGGTGACCCTGTGATCCACCGCCGGCCCCAGCAGTGTGGAAGGGGTCCTCAGCACACATCTGACCCCAGAACAAAGCCCCCTGAATGCCGGGCCTGGGAGAGGCCGGCAGTTGGCCAGTTTCCACGCTTGCTCTCTGATGCTGCGGAGCCTGGGGGTCTAGGCCAGGCTCCAGAGCCAGACCGCCTGGGTTGGAACCTGGCACGCCGCAGTTAATACGTGCCCTGGTCACCACCCTGGCCCTGTGTTGTCTGGGGGACTGAACGAGTGGGCCCATGGAAGGCACTGAGCACGGGCCTGGCAGAGCCCACTTTCTCAGAAGGATCCCCCCACCTACCTGCACGGCCTGCGAGCCAGGCCTACGAAGTCCCATGTGGAGCAGCCCCTCCTGACACAGGCCCAGACCCCCTGCAGTTGCAGCAGAACCCACAGAGGGGGACCAACGAAAAGGACTGGCCCAAGGTGACACAAGGTGGCAGCCCATCCCTGCCCCTCTGAGAGACTCTGCCCCATCGCAATACCTACCCTAAACCCCCATCTCCATTTGCTTCCAGGGGGCGGGGCTGCTGCGGGCTGCCAGAGGTCACGTCCTGGAGGCCATCACGCTAGGCAGGCCTTGGCACCCCCCAGGCCCCGGGCCCCACCCCGGACTCACTTGTGCTGGTCCTGCCACGCGAAGCTCCGCTCGGGCTGGTCCCATTCCTGGGCCAGGACGAAGCGCAGCTCCTGGTCAGTGGAGAAGGTGGCGAGGGACCCGTTCACGCGCTGGCAGGTCTGCGCGGCATCCCAGTAGTTCTCCCCGCTCAGGTAGACTCGGTAGCAGCTGGCCGTGCCCTCGTAGTGGTGCCACCCTGTCGGGCACTTCCCTAGGAAACATGAAGGACGGCGGGGAGTTGTCCCCCAAGTTAGCATCCTCACTCCAAAATGCAATTGTACATGCTGCATCTAAGCAGCTCAGAAACCACCCAAGAAAGGGGAAGCTGAGGCTCAACAGGGGAGCTCTGCCTCCAAGACCATGAGCCTCCCAGTTGTATGAGGCTGTAGCCGCTGGGCAGTCAAGATCAGCTGCTGAGTTCGCTGACTAAAGTGGCTGAAGAGCCGGTAGAACTCCTCAGGCTGGCAGTGTGAGCATTCCCACTACATCACCACACCTAAGCATGTCTACTCAGGAGGGGGTTTCAGCTGTGGTTTTTCTGCCTTTCAATTTTCCTTAAATTTATTTTGTTCTTTTAAAATACTAATATTGTAGAGAGTTCATTAAATAACTAGTTATTTAAAAAATTTTTTTAAACAGAGGGAGAGCCACCTACAAAAGGGTGGGTACAGTTCAGCCCCAAAAGGTAACCACCTCGTAAAAAAAAAAGCAGTCTGGTTCCAGAGCCTGGGTTCAGGTCATGGCTTCCTCACTCGGGCTGGGTGGCTTTGGGCAGGTCATTGTGCAGCTTCACCCATCAAAGGAGGCCCTGAAGGGCTATTTTAGGCGGACACCCCGGCACAGCCAAGTGGCATGGGAGAGCCAGGGACCACGTGGGGGGTGAGCCTTTGATCACGAACAGGGCAGGTCTGCAACTTACTGCTGAAGCGGACGGGCTGTGCCACGTTCATGGCATGGAAGTGCGTGGGGTCGCCGCCTCGAGCCCGCCCCGGCCTCGGATCCACAGCCTCCTTCCCATGGTAAGGACGCGCCTCCCCGATCACTTCTGAAAGCAGAAAGAGAGTGGCTGTCAACACTGCTCATGGGGGCCAGGCACCAAAGTGAACCGCGGTGCAGTCAGATGCGGGGGGGGGTTGGGAGGGCAGGGAGGAGGCAGCACAGATTCCATCTATTCAGGTTTTCTTTAGAACTCTAAAACGTGCCGTTTGTGCCAAATGGGTTACATGAGCTTCTTGCTGAAATTACGCCTGGGCAGTCTTCATTTTTCATTATGACTACGAAATGGGGACTCTCAGTTGCATTTTCTAACAGGCTACTGCGGGCACATCACAGGGTCAGCTACTCCTGCTTAACACCCTCCAGCAGCCCCGGCCCCAGGGGGTTCTCTGCAGAGCCCAGGCTGCTCCCCCACTGGCCTGGAGCCTCCCCTGGCACAGCACCTGGGCACCTGGTATACAACCAGCCCTCCCTGCCTGCTGGCCCCTCTCTCAGCCTCAAGGCCAGGGTCAGGGCACCTGGCACAGGCCCTCGTGTGTAGCAGACCTGGAGCATGGTTAAAGTGTGACCAGAAAGCTCAGGGTGAGGAAGAATGCTAGCTTTATGTGTGGTGGTCCAAGGGTAATTCGCAGGTCTGAGAGAGGAGACCCAGAGAAGCGAGGAGATTTACCCAAGGCAGGAGAGAGTCAGGGGCTATGTTTCCGAGGGGCCTCTGCGCTCTGCCTGCAGGGGGGCGCCTGGTGGAGGATACCGGTACAAGGTCAGCACAGGCGACGAACTTGGTCTGCACAGCTGCACAGACACCACAGACACCTGCCTGCAGCTGGCTCAACAACCTCAGGCCAGGAGGCCGGGGGCGTGGGAGTGGACCAGGAGGGGCGTGGCGCTGGGCGTGGCGTGGCGGGGTGCAGGGCATGGCGACAGGCGGTCCCCACCTCCCCCACCTGCGGGCAGAGGATCTTAGTTCCCCACCAGGGATCGAGCTGGGCCCTGGCAGTGAAAGGAGACCGCCAGGGAATTCCCTGACACTGTTTTTATTTAATAAATCATCTTTATTTTTTCCCATTATAAAATAACACATATTCAATGTAAAATATTTGAGAAATACAAAAGTTTGAAAAGACGAAACAGATAAACTGTACTATTCTAGAGGTTGCTGCCCTTCCAATCTCTCCTTTCTACACAAATCCTTAAAACTATTGGGATCACGTCAAGCACTATTTTATGATTTGCTCTGCAAGCTGAAGACTATAAATAGCTTTCCATATTCTTAAGTGAGTGAAGATCACTTTCAATGGCTGCTCAGCATCTGTGAATAAATTTCTTTAATTACCACAACTCCTAAGGTTCCAAGCTGGGGCTGCCTGCATTTTCTAATTTTTGTAGAAGAAGCACATGTGTGTCCTTCTGAGACCCTAGCAGGCTTTGTCCCTCTTCCACTAACTACTCAGTAGAGTATTTCCTCAGAGTTTCCACCACAGTCCCTTCCCAGGCAGGTGATGGGATCAGCTTGCCAATCACTCTAACACATAAAATGTGTTCCCAGTGCCTGAGATAAGCTGGACCACAGGCAAAGACCTAGAGGAGAAGCTGC
Source organism: Balaenoptera musculus (assembly GCF_009873245.2). NCBI lineage: Eukaryota > Metazoa > Chordata > Mammalia > Artiodactyla > Balaenopteridae > Balaenoptera > Balaenoptera musculus. Next base: position 27,347,454 of record NC_045798.1, read on the forward strand.
CCTCTTCAAACACTGCCCTGGGTGGGGCGGCTTCAGCTCTCTGGGACTGGGGTGCCTCGTGCACACGTCTGGGCACCACCACTCCCCGCTCCCCGGAGGAGAGACTGCAAAGCCCCTGCCTCCGTCCCTCCAGGGCACCAGGCAGAGGAGTGGGCAGATCCCCGCTGGGCTGAGGGATAAGGAGGGAGGGGAGCAGAGGGCTCCCTGGCAGAGGGCGCAGCCTGGGCAAAGGCCAAAACCAGGCATGCCTGGGACACGCTTGAAGACCAGCTTGGGTGTAGCTGAAGCATATTTCACTACGCCTGCACTTCACACCTCCCTTCTGCCTGCTCAAACGAGCAAGACCTGTGGTTCCACTTGGTCTTGGCCTCTTCCCCAGACCAAGCACAGCACCTGGGCACCTGGTATACAACCGGTCAAACTGCTCACAGAGGGACGAGGAATCTAGGGCAGAGGGGAGAGAAAGAAAAGGACTGGTTCTACCGGGGGCACTGAACACCAGGTGGCCAGGATGCGGCCGGCAGTGAAGCCATCTGCAGCCCGGGGAGGGGGTGGGGGGGCAGGTGAAACAGCACAGTAAAGTAACCAGAAAGCCTGGTGGCGGTGGAGGACGCTGCTCTGTGATGAGCAGGCTTCTCTGTGGTTCAGGCGGCAATTCTGAGCCTTCCTCTTTTCTCCATTTTCCTTCATATCCAAACGCCCACATCCATCCCCTCATCACTCATTATTCAATGTCCATTACATGCTGCCACCGAAACCCACCAACAGACACAGGCCCCCTGAGTGTCCTGGGGGCCAGAAGCAAGAGGTGAGGGTGGCTAGGGGGAGGCAGAGTTCACTGGATCAGCAGCCTTACAGCCCTCTTAGGACCACCTCTGACAATAAGGAGTTTCCTCTGAGCCCCACAGACAGCGCGGTGGCCAGCTGGAGGGTGTGCGGCCAGCCCCAGAGTGCGGGTTTCAGGGTGCAGACACCCCAGAGCAGCTCTGGGCACTGTCCCAGGCACCCGGCAGCAGGTGGCCCTGACCCCTTAGTGGGAGGTCTCACTTTCACTCCCTGTGGTGGGGACGGGGATGAGTCCAAGCCTGGAACCCAACCTGAGCCCAGCCCTGACGTCTCCGAAGGAGTGCTCCTCTCTCTTCAGATGTCCGTCCCCGGACTTCAGAATGGGAGCCCGAGGAGGAGACCCGGCTGAAACGCTACTGAAAATCCGAGGAAGAGGGAATGTCTGAGATGGGGAGGCAGGCAAGGCCGTGACAGACCTGCTTCAGAGCAGAAGTGTCCCACCTCAGGACCCTCGTGTGACCTCGGGGATCAGGGCAGCGAGAGCTGGAGGCCTCGAGTCCAACGGGGAAACTGAGTCAGGAGTCAGGTCAGGCAGTGTCCTGCTTGCTGCTCCCAACAGCAAGTGGCCGGAAAAGAAGATGATGTGCAAATAAAGGACAAAATGTGAGTGATTCTAATTTGTGTTTCCAGAAACTTAAAACTTGTCCAGATGAGCCTGTAACGTCTCCGAATGAGGGAGAGGGCAGGACAGACTGGAGCCTCTTCAGTGCTCTGAGCTGTTGGGACACATGTCACTGTCCTATTTCACAACAAACAGGTTTAGAATCATGGTCAAAAATCAAATGTCTCTAAGTTAACCAATACTTGCTAACCAATGCAGGATTTCTAAAACCAGAGAGCCAGGAAATACAGTTACTAATAGCATTTCCGTTACGCTGAACACGTTCTTTAAATTGATTCTCTTTCCCCACAGCTGGGGCCAGTCACGTCGCTCAGGGGGATCTCACTGGGCTAAAGGTTGATGGTTTGGGGGAGCCCCAGGGACCACCATCTCTGTCCCTGTTCCATCAGGGACACGCCAACATGAGCACTCTGTCTTCCCATTTTATACCCATGTGGACAGTACATGCGGTACACAGAGATTAACTGCAAAAACACAGCCCTATAAGTTTCAAGTTCAAAATCTGCCTTCCTCCTGCGGCTCCTAGGTCCATGAATGTCTCAGGGCACAAGTTCACAGAAGGGACATTGTACCTTCTGCTACTGCCCGGGACAGGAGCTGAAGCCACCAGTCCCAGGCACACTCCACCTGTGGCCACAGCTCTCAGCTGACAGGAGAGCTGTGGCAGAAGCAGACTGACCTGAGTGGGGCTCCTCACTCAAGGTCTTCTCAATTCTTAGGTACGTACATCACAGGATGAAATAGAAATCCCGCCTCCCCTCCCCCAGCCCCCTGCTCCTAATCCCATTTCCCACAGAAAATTCTTCAGATAGTTTAAAAAGAATTACTTATTTTTACTTATTTCTTCTGATAGTTATGTCGGTATTTCCGAATAATAGGTTTACCTTGCTATTTCTAGTGTTATCAATTTTAAATGTTACCCACTGACTTAAGGTCAGGCAGGTGCAGGCTTAGCTCACATACACTGTTACCTTCCCAACAGAGTAGCATCAATTTCAAAACTAAAGTCAGTAGAATAATGTAATAATGTAAGTATTCTTCACTTGTGAACCAAATAGCATACTAAGGTTATTTTGATCCTCTAACAACTTTCTTTTTTCCTGGAGTTAATATTTGCATCAGTTTTAAAATTTTCTTAGCTTTCTGTATATCAACCACTGATTTTTTCAGCTACTACAGCAGATAACAAAGGCTAACAGTAAAACTTTTAAACACTCAAAACACTGTGTCAGAGCCACCGGGCTCCACTTTGTCTCCTGGAATCCCTGCCTACCTTCCAGCTCCAGGCTGAATGGGCTGCTCTCTGGGCTGGGGCTTGGCTGTGATCCTCGGGTCCACTTTGCTACCCTCCTGCACTGGGACCCTGTTTCCTGGACCCCAGGTCATCTCCTTTCTTGCTTAACCCTCTCCTTTTACAAGATCACATCTTTCTAAGAAAGGGTATAGCAACATTTATGAGTCTATTCATATCTAAAACTTCTTTATTTTATCTTCATGTATCATTGATTTCTCTGGGTATAAAAATCCCAGATTAATAACATTTTTGAAGCTTCTGGTTAAAGATATCAGATTGAACAAACACACTCGTTCTCTGAAACCCATTAAAACAACAGTAATGGGGGCTTCCCTGGTGGCGCAGTAGTTAAGAATCCGCCTGCCAATGCAGGGGACATGGGTTCCAGCCCTGGTCCGAGAAGATCCCACATGCCGCGGAGCAACTAAGCCCGTGTGCCACAACTACCGAGCCTGCACTCTAGAGCCCGTGCTCCACAACAAGAGAAGCCACGGCAATGAGAAGCCCGCGCACCACAACGAAGAGTAGCCCCTGCTCCCCACAACTAGAGGAAGCCCGCGGGCAGCAATGAAGACCCAACACAGCCAAAAATAAATAAATAAATTTATTTATTTATTTAAAAAATAAAAACTGGAAAACAGAAGGACAAGTGATAATGTAGAGAAGGTGACCACACGTCCTAAGATGCCTGGTTATGCCCGCTGTCCCAGTACCCCATTCAGTTTAGCATTTGTCAGTCTCAAAATTGTCTTATTTTAGAAGTAAATCACTCCAAATTTATTTGAGCCTAGAAAACTAAATCCTAGGCCAGCAGCTGGGCAAAGTAAGGAATTTGCAAACTATATACAATGACCCTTAGACCCAGCAATCCGACATTTAAGAATTTACACTGATGATACATCTCCAAAACCCCCTCCAAAACAAAAAAGCCCCCCCATAACCCCGCATATGCACAAGGTTACTTACTGTGACATTATTTTTAATAGCAAACTAATGAGAACAACCTAAAGGCCCACACATAGGAGACTGGCTAAATAAAATACGGTACATTCCTAAGATGAAGAGCAATATAGCAGTAAGAAAGAATTAAAAAAAAAAAAACAACTTTATGAATTAATACAGAGTTATTTTAAGGATATTCTACTGAATTAAAAAAGAAAAAAAATCAGGGCAAAAAGTACACACAGTAAGACACTTTTTTAATGTAAGAAAGGGTAAAGAAAAAGAAACAAGTAGTAAAATATACACATATTTCTTATTTTTGTAATTAAAAAAATGCCCAAAACTCAGAAAAGACAGGCCAGAAACCAATCAAGCTAGTGGCCTATTGGATATGAGTGGAAACAGGTAAAGGGAAATAGAACTTCTAAGTGTATGTTTTTATACAGTTATGAGTTTTGAATCTTGCTAATGTTTTACATATTCTAAAAAAAAAATCAGTTAATCTTGTGGATACACTAAAACCCATGAAATTGTACACTTTAAAGGGGTAAATTTTATGGTACATGATTTATATCTCAATTAAAAAATAAATGAAGATGAGGAGGCAAAGTCCTAAAACTGAATGCAAACATTCAGACGTTAACACATCACACAGAAGAAAACCAGGAATGAATCCGGTGGCTTCTGACTAGACAATGACTGTACCCCCTCAGTGCAACACAGTCTAACATCATGAAGAACTGAGAAGAAATCCTAGAATTTAGTTAGTAGGTTTGTTCTTGGCCGTGGTACAGGAGCAGTAATTCCAAAACTCTTTTATGTGTACTTTAGAATTGGCCAAATGAGTACATATACAGATGGTGCTGGGAACCAGGTTCTTACTATGGGAAAGGGAGGTACAAATATGAGATGGGGGAGGAGAGGAGGAAATCTAGATTAGAATCGGAGGTACAGCAAATACGAACTCATGATTTAAAAAAAACGTTTTCTTGCGCTATCCACGGAAAGTGCCTAGAAGCAAGGATGAGCCCAGCTAACACTCAGATATTGGTTTCTAAGTACCATTCCTCACCGAAAGTAGCAGGGTTCCTTAAGAGAAATGGCTGATTCCAGGTTTAGGGCAGGAAAAGTACAAGATGAGCCTGGAACATCTTCAAGTGCCAGAAAACAGGAAAGCACTTTATAAAATAATATCATTTGCAAAGTGTAGTGCGTATGGCAGAGTAACAAAAACACCATTTTAAACTACCACTATTATAACTGATTCAGACAGGAATCATCAGTATAAGCTAAAACAGTTGGGTAATACCTAGAATACCCCTCCACAGATTATGTATTCATTACCTATTCACAGATTACTTTTCATTACAAAAGGGGGGAAAAACTATTACAATAGTGGAATCTGGTAGACATTACCTTAACAAAATGATCAAACATAATATCACCAATAATGGGACAAAATGACCTCATGTGACCCTTGATTTGACACTTCATGACCTGCTTAAAAAAGAAAAAAAAAAGCCTCACCTGAATCTAATGATGAGGAAACAGACAAGTTAAAACTAAAGGACATTCTACAAACCGACTGGTGTGGACTCTTCAAGTATGTCAATGTCACGTAAGATCAGTAATTTTTAAAAAGGCTGGGGGGCTTCCCTGGGGACGCAGTGGTTAAGAATCTGCCTGCCAATGCAGGGAACACGGGTTCGAGCCCTGGTCTGGGAAGATCCCACATGCCACGGAGCAACTAAGCCCATGCGCCACAACTACTGAGCCTGCGCTCTAGAGCCCGCAAGCCACAACTGCCCACATGCTGCAACTACTGACACCCGCGCGCCTAGAGCCCGTGCTCCGCAACGAGAGAAGCCACCCCAGTGAGAAGCCCACGCACCGCAACAAAGAGTAGCCCCCGCTCGCCTCAACTACAGAAAGCCTGCACACAGTAACGAAGACCCAACGCAGCCAAAAATAAATGAATAAATTTATAAAAAATAAATAAATGATAAATAAATAAATAAAAAGGCTGGGGACACCTCTTGACTAAAGGACAGAGCAAGATGGCAAGAAAATACAACATGTAACCTTTGACCAAATCCTGGACTTAAAAGTTTAAAAAACCTGTAAATGACACTTTTGTGACTATTGAAAAAAATTTCAATATGGACTATATATAAGATAATAGTGTTATAGTAAGTTTCTTGCATGTGAAAATTGTACTGTGGTTACAGAGTGGATTATTCTCGTTCTCAGAAGATGCTGAATATTTAGGGGTAAATGTCATATCTGTAATACACTCTCAAAGGATTCAGAAAAAAATATACATAGAGAAAGCAACTGTAGCAAAATGCTAATGGCTGATGAATGCAAGTAAGGGCTACAGGAGCGTCCACTGCACTACTCTCAAGCCTTTTCTGGGGATATGAAATTTCTCGTATTAAATCAGGGAGAAGGCAGGGACTTCCCTGGTGGCGCAGTGGTTGAGAGTCTGCCTGCCAAGCAGGGGACACGGGTTCGATCCCTGGTCCGGGAAGATCCCACATGCTGCAAAGCAACTAAGCCCATGTGCCACAACTACTGAGCTTGTGCTCTAGACCCCGCGTGCCACAACTACTGAAGCCCGCACACCTAGAGCCCATGCTCCACAACAAGAGAAGCCACGACAATGAGAAGCCTGTGCACCGCAACAAAGAGTAGCTGCCGCTCACCACAACTAGAGAAAGCCCGTGTGCAGCAATGAAGACCCAATGCAGCCAAAAATAAATAAATTAATTTTTAAAAAAATCAGGGAGAAGGCAGTCCACACACCCAGATCCCAGCCCCTGCAATGGTGTGCTCAGGAAATCTGCCCCCCCTTCACCCTAGCAGAACACGGGGGATTTACTAAAAAAAAGTAAAACAGGGGGTCTCTGGGATGGGGGATACCAGTTCAGCTGAAAGTCATGGTTCTTTATTTAAGGAGGGGACGGCAGACTCCCAGCCCCTCTTCCTCCACTAAGTTCCTCCTTTATTATGTTTAGGTAGTTTCCTTCTATTCCTAGCTTGTTGAGTGTTTCACCATGAAAGAATGTTTAATTTTTTTTTAATATTTATTTATTTATTTTATTTATGGCTGTGTTGGGTCTTCGTTTCTGTGCGAGGGCTTTCTCTAGTTGTGGCAAGTGGGGACCACTCTTTATCGCGGTGCGTGGGCCTCTCATTATCGTGGCCTCTCTTGTTGCGGAGCACAGGCTCCAGACGCGCAGGCTCAGTAATTGTGGCTCACGGGTCCAGTTGCTCCGCGGCATGTGGGATCTTCCCAGACCAGGGCTCGAACCTGTGTCCCCTGCATTGGCAGGCAGATTCTCAACCACTGCGCCACCAGGGAAGCCCCCAAGAATGTTTAATTTTGCCAAACGCTTTTCCTGCATCAAGAAGATCATGTGTTTTTTCCTACATTCTGCTAGTGTGGTATATTACACAGATTTTAGTTTTTTGAACCACCCTTGCATTCCGAGAATAAATCCATTTGATCATGGTGTGTAAGCCTCTTAATGTACTGTTAAATTCTGTTTGCTGGTATTGTGTTCAGGATTTTTGCATCAGTGTTCATGGCACATTAGTCTGCAGTTTTCTTTTGGGAGGTTATGTGTTTCTACAAATTTGTCCATGTCATTTATGTTTCTAATTTGTTGGCATATAATTCTCCACAGTACTCTTTTTTTTTTTTAAAGTTTTTTTTTTGATGTGGACCATTTTTTTAAAAAAATCTTTACTGAATTTGTTACAATATTGCTTCTGTTTTGGTTTTTTGGCCGTGAGACATGTGGGATCCCAGCTCCCCAACCAGGGATTGAACCCACACCCCCTGTATTGGAAGACGAAGTCTTAACCACTGGACCACCAGGGAAGTCCCCCACAGTACTCTCTTATAATCCTTTTTGTTTCTGTAAAATTGATAGTAATGTCCCAACTTTCATTTCTTTTTTTTTTTTTTTTTTTTGGCTGCGTCAGGTCTTAGCTGCAGCACGTGGGATCTTCGTTGAGGCATACGGGATCTTTCATTGTTGCGCAGGCTTCTCTCTAGTTGTGGCATGCGGGTTTTCTCTAGTTGTGGCGCGTGGGCTCCAGAGCGTGTGGGCTCTGCAGTTTGCGGCAGGTGGGCTCTCTCATTGAGGCTCGCAAGCTCAGTAGTTGTGGTGCGTGGGCCTAGTTGCCCTGTGGCATGTGGGATCTTAGTTCCCCAACCAGGGATCGAACCCACGTCCCCATTGGAAGGCAGATTCTTTACCACTGGACCACCAGGGAAGTTCCCTCAACTTTCATTTCTTATTTTAGTTATTTGAGTCTTTACTCTCTTTTTTCTTTCCCAGCTTCACTCACTTTATTTTTCTCCCCATTCCAGGGCTCCCAGGGCCTCTGGGCCCTTCCACAGCACTGGCGTCATTCGTCATTCGGTGTTTTTACGAAGAAGCTGAGTCTTTTCTCTTTAGTCAATCTAGCTAAAGGTTTGTCAATTTTGTTGACCTTTGGTTTTGTTGATTTTCTCTACTGTTTTTCTATTCTGTTTACCTCTGTTCTGATCTTTATTATTTTCTTCCTTCTGCTAGCACTGAGTTTAGTTTGTTCTTCTTTTTCTACTTCCTTAAGGTGTAAAGTTAGATTGTTGATTTGAGACCCTTCCTCCCTCCCTCCAGCTGACACTCTCTCTCTCTTTCTTAATATAAGTATTTACAGCTACATATTTCCTTCTTAGTACTGTTTTTGCTGCAGCCCCTAAGTTTTGGTTTGTTGTTTTCTTTTCTTTTAAATAAATTTATTTGTTTATTTATTTATTGGCAGGCAGATTCTTAACTACTGCGCCACCAGGGAAGTCCATGGTTTGTTCTTTTCATTTTCATTTATCTCAAGATATTTTCTAATTTCCTGTGTGATTTCTTCTTGACTCATGAATGTTTAAGAGTATGTTGTTGAATTTCCATGTATTTGTGAATGTTCCAGTTTTCCTTCTGCTGTTGATACCTATTATAGTTTCATTCCACTGTGATTTATATGATTTCAATCTTTTAAATTTGTTCAGACTTATTTTGTGGCCTAACATATGGTCTAGCCTAGAGAATGTTCAATGTGCATTTGAGTAAAAAGATGTGCATTCTGTTGGTTGTTGTTGGGTGATCCTGTAAGTCCCCAAGGCTCTGTTCACCTTTCTTTGTTCTTTTTGTTCCAAACACTCAGTAATTTCAAATGTTCAGTTTTCAAGTTCACCTAGTCTTTCTTCTGCCTGCTGGAGCCTGCTGCTGAACGCTTCTAGTGAAGTTTTCAATTCAGTTTAGTTTTTTGTCCATGTTTTCCTTCACCTCTTTGAGCACATTTAAGATGGTAGTTTTAAAGCCTTTGTTTAGTATGTCTGAGGCCCACTGTTTCTTGAGGGATAGTATCTGCCACATAATTTTCTTCCTTCAAATGGGCTGTGTTCTCCTGTTTCTTTGTATGTCTGTTATTTTGTTGTTGTTGAAAATTAGGCATTTGAATAAATCCTCTCCCAATCTTTGCAGACTGGCTCTGTATTGGGGAAGACCTTCATTAATTAGCAGGGTTTGTTCTAAGCCTTGAGACCAGCTCAGGGCGAAGGCTTAAGGTCTTCTTAGGTCTTTTCTGCACTTGCATTGTGTCTGGTCCTGTGTGTGACCTTCTTTTGATTCTTAAGTATATATGCCTGCTTTAAAATGTCTTGATTTCCCAGAGCCAGTCACCTGCTTCTCAGGGTCTTGGACGTACTACTGTATTCCTCCACCCATAGTCCCTTGCCCCAGGCATCTGCAGGTCCGTACCCAGTTTTTGTGAGCATTGCTTGACACTTTCTGCAGTTTTTTGCAGGCTGAGATCCAAACTACGTAATTTTTCCCTATCTGAGCTCCAAGTCAGAAAAAACAGACATCAGTCCCTCAGGCAGCCCCCAGACAGGTCAGAATGTTGCAAATAAGGTCACTCTGCTCCCTCTGGCTGGAGGCAAGGAATTTGGAATTGGGTTGTTGCTTCTTTTAGACTGTGCTGTGCCACTGGGGGAGGAAGTGGGGCAAGGGTGAGTAAAAATGCCATGATATTTCCTACCACTTGAATGTGGCTTTTTCCTGATTGGGTGTTCCCATGGTTGCTATAGACTCTGACCGTTTTCCAGAGCTTCCATGAAGTTATTTTAGCCATCCTCTAGTTGCTTTTTGAATGTATGCATGGCAGAATGGGGGTCTGAAGTTTCTGAGACAGCCATTTTGCTGACATCAGAATATACTGCTATACCGTGTGGCGCAGCCAAAAAAAAAAGAAGAATATATTGCTAAAGTTTTCTTTTACTCCCTGAATTAATAAAATAAGAGCTAACATATAGTGAGGGATTGCTGAGTGCCGTGTTCTGCTCTAAGCACCTTGTGTACATCAATCCTCTAGCAACCCCAAGGTAGGCACTATTATCCCCCATCTCACAGGTGAGGACAATGAAGTTCAAAAAGCATCTTGCCCACAAGACTACAGCCGGAGGAGGCAGAGGTGGGGAACCAGCCCAGGCAGCTTGGTTCTGAGCCCCCACATTTAACCGCTGTTTTACACACAGCAGAGTTAGCTACCTCAGCCACTCTGTGCTGGTCCTTTTGGTCTAGGATGCTCTATCCAGAGTCCAGGGAGCATCCCGTGGCTGTTTTCTTCCAGAGTCTAGAGAGCACTGGCTGTCTTTCATGTTTAAGAGGAAGGTGGTCCAGCTTGCCAGAGGCTCTGTGGGCACTCGTGGGCCAGGTGCTGGTAGGGTTCAGGTGAGTTCAAGGTGGGAACCCTCCAGCTTGTTGATACCGCTTCTACCTCGTCCATGATGCGCCAATTTCTCCAGAAAAGACTCGCACAACCCCCTGCCTGAGGAAACAGACCATTTGGGGAGCAGGGCAGAAGATATGGTCAAGGGTCTCATCTGTCCCCATAGAGAATTTCTCTTAATTCCTCTGTTTTCCACCTCCATGGCTCCCCTCTGCTGAGCCTGGTGCCTCCTATTCTGCAGACTGTAAGTCCAAGTGCTATCTAACAGAAATATAATGCAAGCAACATTTCAAAAGAGATGAAATTAATTTTAATAATTGTATTTAATCCAATATATCCAAAGTACTATAATTTCAACATGTAATAAATATTAAAAAGTATTAATGAGGTGTTTTACTTTTTTGTACTAACTCTTTAATATTCAGTGTATACTTTACAGTTGTGATGCATCTTAGTTGGAAACGGCCACATTTCAGGCACTCAGAAGCCACACATGACTCGTGGCTACCATACTGGACGGCCAAAGTCTGGAAAATAAGCTTCATGTCTGCCATGGAAGAGTCATCTAGCCCCGTGGAGAAAGTGAGGAAGTGAGGAAGCCCAGCCACCCCCAGCCAGATGCCCACCAGACTGGGCATTTAGGGCCTGCTGGGCAAACTGGCTCATTTCCTGGTGTTCTCTTCCCCAAGCAGGCCCGCGGCTGCACTTTCTCTGCCACATCAGTTTTCACTTTCTTTCCATTGGCTTTTCTTAAAAAACAAACAAGGCTGTCTAATATCTGAAACATTCCAAAGAGTACATGCAGCACTTATGTAAGATGTAAAGCCTAGTAATAAAGTACGTCATGAACCCCCCAGCCCCTGCTAAGTCGGTCATCTGCTACAGGGCTGCACCCCAACGTCTGCTCCTCCCACGCTGACCCCTCTGTCTCCCCACCAGCAAGGAACTGGAAGCCCGGGTTTTGTGTATCTGGGCCGTTCAGCCTTTCTTCCTCTTGGTTTACCACACGCGGATGTATCTGAAAATGAGATGGTGCTCAGTTATGCTTGTCTTTACTGTGCTGTGTGTACTTTTGGGCAACTTGCCCTGTCACCTACATTCTGCTTTAAGAGTTTCCGTGTTGCTACAGGAACCTAACAGGCACCTGCTGTCGCTGGATCAAATACTCCGCTGTGTGAACACACATTTGGGTTGTTTCCAAGCTGTACATTAGTATGAACAGCACTGCAAAAATTTCTCCAGACCTTCCCCCAAATGGCAATCCTGGACCACAGAATATGAGGATGTTCAGCTTTGCAGGTTAATGCCTGTTTTCCAAAGTGGGTGTGTCAGTGCACCCCTCTCGCCAGCAGCCCAAAGACCTCCAACACCCGGGTTTGTCAGACGTTCTCAGTTTCGCCAATCTAAGTATCTGCAAAGTGGGAGCTCACTGTCGCCTCTGGATACTAATGAGGTAGGACATCTCTTTATGTGTTTAGCCACCATTCTTGTTCGTTTTTCTTGTTCGTTGACATGCCTGACTGTCTTTTGTCCATCCGCAGGAGTCCTCTACACACGCTGGATTATAATCCTTTATAGGCTTCCCACTCTGTACTTGTCTGTTCACATTCTTTATTGGGGCTTTTTGATAAAGGGGAGAACTTAATTTTAATCTGGTAAAACTGGTCGTTTCTATTTAAGAGTTAACATTTTTTGTGACTTAAAAAAACCTTCCCTACCAAGGTCATAAAGGTATTCTCCTCTACGGTCTTCCAGGAGTTTTTGTTCAATTAACCTTAAACCGATCTTTCGTACACTGTTCATCAGGGATCTGACGGCATTCCTTTCGGACTCCATCCTTTGTCTAGTGACGGGTAATCCACCTCTGTCTCAAATCAAGTTTCTCTGGTCCATTTCTGGCAGCTCTTCTGTCTCACCAGCCAATCCCTGAGCCAATTGTGAAGGAAGCCTCAGCACTGGCAAGGCTGGTGCGTGCTTCTTTCTCTTCTTCAAAGTGGACAAACGATATTAGGACTTTATCCTTCCACGGGTTTTAGAACTGACTTATCGTATTTCCCAGAACACTGAATCCACAGATCAATATAAGCAGAACAGGAAGCTTTACCACACTGAGCCTTCCTTGCTAAGAACACCCTGTCTCTACTTATTCAAGTCTTCTTTAATGTCTCTTAATAAAGCTGTGAATTCTCCAGTAAAACTTTTACATTCCCATTTGTATCAGACATGGTTCACTCAGGAGAGCAGGGACCACGTAGGTATTTCCAACACGAAGGGAATTTGTGCTTTCAAACAACTGACAAGGCTGGGGGATGCACAAAGAAAATGGGCCACCTCTAACCGTCAATGCCCTCTCTGTGCTGCAGCTGAGAGCAAGCAGGCCAGTCTGCCACCCACCGCTGAACAGAAAATGCTGCCGGGACCACCGCCACTCTGCAGCCCTGCCACGCTCCCACTGTCTGAGCCCACACACCCACACTGTGCCCAGGGGAAGAAGGGGCCCCCTCCCTTCCACCTTCCAAATGTCACAGGAATGCATCTCAGGGGCTAAACACCACCAGAAGCCTCTGGCAGGGGGTCTGGGTAAGACAGCTCCAGCCCCTGAAAGGCAGGGACTGTCCTGAAGGCCCAGACTGCATCAGGCACACCATCTGCTTTCTACCTCCCCAAAATACTGCTGAAATTACTGATCTACTGTGTCATCTGTTCCCATTTTCTTGGTCCCTGTGGTTTTACATCTTTTCTACTCTTCTGTTATAATTTTAGCAGCCTTTTAGCGGGACAATGAAATAATCTCTTGTGGTCACTCAAGAAGTCCCGCAGTCCAAGTTCAAAAGCAGCCAGACCTAGCACAGCTAGGACTTCCCACAGATTTACTTAAACTTCACCACATCAGGAAGGTCACAGCTGAGCCCCTGCCTGCACCCCGCACGCACAAAGATATTCAATGACCGGGTGGGCTCCCAGACACGGGCCTGCCCTGGAGGCTCCCAGCCTGGCCGCCACCATCCCCAATGTCACCAGAAAGACAGACGCCTCAACCAGAGACACGCACGAGATAGCCAAGCCAGAACAGGCTCCAGGACGACCGGGAGGGGTCGTCTCTCAACGGTCACCTTCACAGGCAGATACTGTCCAACCCCTCGAGCCGACACCCAGGTCTTCAGCAGATGAGTGTGCTATGTGTGTGTGTCACAGGCACACGCACACACCCTGGACCAAGCTGAGAGCCAGGGCTGCTGTGAACACGCTGCTCTTGGGGGCAACCCTCATCGAGGGGACGGGAGCAGAACCGAGCAAAGGAGCCGCAACTCAGACTTCGTGTGGCATCCACCCGTCTCCGGGGCCCGAGCGAGCAGGATGGCAGGAGGGCCACAGCTGGTCACCAGGGCTGCCACCCAGGGGCTCGCTGTGGGCCGCAGTGCCCCCAGACGTGGCCTCTTGGGCCCCCTCATGCCCCCCATGGCCCTGGCCCTGCAATCGGCTGCGCTGGGACCTGCCGGCAATGGGCATGTCTTTTTTTTTTTTTTTTAAACTTTTATTTATTATTTATTTATTATGTTTATTTTTTGGCTGTGTTGGGTCTTCGTTTCTGTGTGAGGGCTTTCTCCAGTTGCGGCAAGCGGGGGCCACCCTTCATCGCGGTGCGCGGGCCTGTCACTATCGCGGCCTCTCTTGTTGCGGAGCAGAGGCTCCAGACGCTCAGGCTCAGCAGTTGTGGCTCACGGGCCCAGTCGCTCCGCGGCATGTGGGATCCTCCCAGACCAGGGCTCGAACCCGTGTCCCCTGCACCGGCAGGCAGACTCTCAACCACTGCGCCACCAGGGAAGCCCTGGGCATGTATTTTTTAAAGAGACACAGAAAGAGAGAGGGAGGAGGGGAGGGCGGCCACCACACGCGTCCCCCGGCCCGTCACTCACCTGGACAGTCGGCTTCATCACTCTCATCCTCACAGGTCACCAAGCCGTCACACTGCCAGGGGAGGGGGATGCACTGGATGGCGCCGCTGCGACAGGCAAACTGGCCTGGGTTGCACCGCAGCTCTGTGGGAACAAAGGCAAGAGGCTGTTGAGGATGCGGCGCCACCTGCACCTCTGAGCACACGGGGCAGGGGTGACACAGACACTGACCAGACAGAGGTGCCAGCACGCTAGGTGAATGCAGGGGGAGAGGCCACCCCCACCCGGGGCCCCAGGCCACTGCCTGGATGAGGTGGGGGCACGGGGCTCCCGAGGCTTCACAAGGTGCACAGCATGGCACAGGAGGGGAGGAACAGGGGAGCCCGCCACGAACCGAGACCACGGGGACAGGTGGGAGGAAGGTATTTCGAACTTCAGGTTGCATGTTGTATGGAGCAAAGGTGATTTAGCCAGTAAGTGACATGACAAGACCTGTGCTTTAAGGAAGGTACAATGGGCAGTGGTTTCTGGAAGCAACTGTAATAGGGGACCAGACAAAACACTGAGTAACTCAGTACCGAAGGGCCTGACTGAGGCAGGGGTCAGCCAGCTCCTGCCACCCGCCCGCCCTGGCTCTCAGGTGTGCCGTCAGCAGGCACGGCCGGGGAGAGACCATCCTTGGGGTAAGAGGGAACAATAACAATAACTGAAGCTCATCAGGGCCACAAAAGCGCCTGTTCTCAGGATCCACACTGGAAAAAACTTCTAATTCATGGAGCACTGGGTCAAGATGCAGAAGAGTCTTGCCTGGTTAGTGGGGAAAAATTAACTCTAGGCTAAATGCTGCCCTAGTCCTGACTAACCAAGATTAAAACGAAGAGCTGAAATGACCAAACTGTTTGCAAGTCACATCCTAAAACAAAGCTCAAGAATATTTATAGGAATATGCAGAAATATGCAGAACTCAGAAAGTCAAAATTCACAGTCTGCCATCCAATAAAAAAATTACCAGGTATGCAAACAGAAAATTATGACCAAAATGAGGAGGAAAAAAAAAATCAATCCAGAAATGGCAGAAATGACAGAAAAGATAAAAACATTAAGAATTATTATAACTGTATTGCAAATATTGAAGAAGTTAGAGGAAAGATTAAACATGTTAAGTAGAGATATGGAAGACACAAAGAAAGAAACCTACTGTGAGAGATACAAACACACTGCACAGACAACAGAAACTCTAAACAGAAAGGAAAGAAGGCTAGAAAAAAATGAATTGTGGCTCTGGGACCACTTCAAGCCACCCGCACACATGTATATGGAGGGGAAACAGAAAAAATATTTGAAAAAACAATGGCAGAAAAATTCCCCAATTTGATGAAAACTATAAACCCACAGATCCAAGTAGCTTGATGAACCGCAGACACAAGAAACAGAGAGAAAAATACGCCAGGGCACATCATAATCAAATTGCCTAAAACCAGCAATAAGGAGGAAAGTCTTAAAAGCAGATAAAAAAGACATGATGCACAGAAAAACAAAGTAAAGATGACAGCAGATTTCTCACTAGAAACAACACAAGCTGGAAGACGCTGGAACAACACTTCTCAGTCTGAGAGGAAAAAAGAAAAGACTGCCAACCTGGAGGCATTTAAAGCAAATGCACACATACTCCATTGTGGGGTTTATAACCTGAGTGGAAGTAAAATTGTGACAACAGCAGCACAAAAGCCGGGAAGGGAGAAACTGAAGCATACCGTTTAAAGGTTCTAACACTACAGGTAAAGTGGTCTGTCCCATGAATGCGATAAGTTAAAGTTGAATATCACTAAGCTAACACAAGAGCTACAGCAAATAAGCCAACGAGGAAGACAAAAGGAACAAAACATACTCAACCTAAAGGAAGAATAAACAAAGGGAGAAGGAAACAACAGTTGGCACAAATAGAAAACAAATGACAAAATGGTAGACTGTTATCAAATTTGCCTGATCAATAAACATATGGGGTGATCGAAACACCCTAACTAAAAGGCAGAATTTGTTACATAGGTAAAAAAGCACGATGAAACTACATGTGTCTAAAAGAAACCCACTTTACATAAGGACACAAATAGGTAAATATGAAACAATGGACAAAGATATGTCATGCTAACACGGATCAAAAGAAAGCAGAGGTGGCTGTATATATATATATTTATATATATATATATTTTTTGATTTATTTTTTGGCTGCATTGGGTCTTCGTTGCTGCATGGGGGCTTCCTTTAGTTGCGGTGAGCAGGGACTACTCTTCGTTGTGGTGGGCATGCTTCTCATTGCGGTGGCTTCTCTTGTTGCGGGGCACGGGCTCTCGGCGCATGGGCTTCAGTAGTTGTGGCACACAGGCTCAGTAGTTATGGCTTGTGGGCTCTAGAGCGCAGGCTCAGTAGTTGTGGCGCACGGGCTTAGTTGCTCCGTGGCATGTGGGATCTTCCTGGACCAGGGCTCGAACCCGTGTCCCCTGCATTGGCAGGCAGATTCTTAACCACTGCACCACCAGGGAAGTCCCAGGGGTGGCTGCATTAATACCACACAAAGGAGACTTCAGGGAAAATAATATTACGAGGAATGAGGAAGGTATGTAATAGTGATAAAGAACATAATAACCTTAAATGTCTCTGCATCTATAGCAGAGCTTTAAATGAAGGAAAAACTGCTGTAACTGCTAATAGACAAATCCACAATCAACTTCAATCCCTTCTCTCAATAACTGATAGAACAAGCAGACAGAAAATCAGCAAGGGGGGCTTCCCTGGTGGCGCGGTGGCTGAGAATCTGCCTGCTAATGCAGGGGACACGGGTTCGAGCCCTGGTCTGGGAGGATCCCACATGCCGTGGAGCAACTGGGCCCGTGAACCACAACTGCTGAGCCTGCGCCTCTGGAGCCTGTGCTCCGCAACAAGAGAGGCCACAATAGTGAGAGGCCCGCGCACCGCGATGAAGAGTGGCCCCCACTTGCCGCAGCTAGAGGAAGCCCTAGCACAGAAACGAAGACCCAACATAGCAACCAATCAATCAATCAATCAATCAATCTTTAAAAAAAAAAAAAAAAAAAAGAAAATCAGCAAGGATACAGACAACCTGAACAACACTATCAACCAGCTGGACCCAACCGACATTCACAGAAATCTCTGCCCAACTACAGCAGAATACACATTCTTTTCACATGCGTACAAAACATTAACCATAATAGATAAATATACGAGCCATAAAACAAATCTCAATACATTCATAAAGGTTCAAATTTAAGTGTGTGGTTTGATCACAATGGAATTAAATTAAAAATCAACAGCAGGGGCTTCCTTGGTGGCACAGTGGTTAAGAATCCGCCTGCCAATGCAGGGGACACGGGCTCGAGCCCTGGTCCGGGAAGATCCCACATGCCACCGAGCAACTAAGCCCGTGCACAACTACTGAGCCTGCACTCTAGAGCCTGTGAGCCACAACTACTGAGGCCGTGTGCCACAACTACTGAAGCCCGCACGCCTAGAGCCCGTGCTCCGCAACAAGAGAAGCCACTGCAATGAGAAGCCTGCGCACCGCAACGAAGAGTAGCCCCTGCTCACTGAAACTAGAGAAAAGTCCGTGCACAGCAATGAAGACCCAACTCAGCCAAAAATAAATAAATAAATTATTAAAAAAAATCAACAGCAGAAAGATGTCTGGGAAATCCCCCAACTGTATGGAAAACAACTGACATACTTCTAAATAGCCTATGAGTCAAAGGAGAAATGAAAAGGGAGATTAGAAAGCATTTTAATTTAATGAAAATTTGTGAAATGCAACTAAAGCAGTTCACAGAGGCAAATGTATTGCATTAAATTTCTATATCAGGGGATTTCCCTGGTGGCGCAGTGGTTAAGAATCCACCTGCCAATGCAGGGGATGCGGGTTCGAGCCCTGGTCTGGGAACATCCCACAAGCCGAGGAGCTACTAAGCCCGTGCACCACAACTACTGAAGCCTGAGCGCCTAGAGCCCGTGCTCCACAACAAGAAGCCACTGCAATGAGAAGCCCATGCACTGCAACGAAGAGTAGCCCCTGCTCACGGCAACTAGAGAAAGCCTGCGTGCAGCAACAAAGACCCAACACAGCTGTAAACAAACAAATATTTTTAAATGTTTAAAATTCCTATATCAGAAAAGAAGAAAGGTCTCAAATCAATGACCTCAGCTGCCACTTTAAGAAATCAGAAGAACAAATGAACCCAAAGTAAGCATCAGCCAAGAAGTAAAAAAAGATCAGAGAGAAAATTGATGACACAAGAAAACAGAGAAAATAACAACTGGATAGCCATTTAAAAAAAGAAAAGAAAAACTGTGATCCATTTCTTGTGCCAAAAATTAACTCAGAATAAATCACAGAGCTAAAAGTAAAACCTAAGACTATAAAACTTCTAGAAGAAAACATAGGAGAAAATCTTTGCGACCTTGGATGAGGCAAAGATTTCTTAGATACCTCCACCAGAAGTATAATCCATAAAAGAAAATGTTGATAAATTGGACTTCATTAAAATAGAGAACTTTCCTTTTCAAAAGACATTGTTAAGAGAATAAAAATAAAAGTTGCATACTGGGAGAGAACTGTAAATCACACATCTGATAAAGGATTTGTATCCAGAATATATAAAGAACTCTCGTATTTCTTTTGAGAACTCTCATATTCTCAAAAGAAAACAACCCACCCAATTTTTTAAATGGGCAAAAGATTTTAATGGACAATTAACTAGGGAATTCCCTGGCGGTCCAGTAGTTAGGACTCGGTGCTCTCACTGCCAGGCTGCCAGGGCCCCAGGTTCAATCCCTGGTTGGAGACCTAAAATCCCATAAGCCTTGAGGCATGGCCAAAAATAAAAAAAAAAAGAATGCACAATTAACCGAAGAAGATATACAGATGGCAAAAACACATAAAAAGATGCTCAACATCATTACTCATTAAGGAAATGCAAATTAAAGTCCTAATGAGATACCATTACATATTAGAATGGCTAAAATGAAAAATGACGATACCAAGAGCTGACAATATGTGAGGTAATTAGAACTCTCCTACAGTGCTAGTGGGAATGTAAAAATGGTACAACTACTGTGGAAAACAGTTTGACAGTTTCTATAAGGCTGAATATATACCTACCATATGACACAGTCATTCCACTCCTAGGGATTTATCCAAGAGAAGTATATGACCATACAGAGACATGTTCAGAGTAACATTATTTGCAATAGCCAAAAGCTGGAAACAACCCAAATGCCCCAAACAACTGAATGGATAAGCAAACTGCAGTGGAGCCATACCATGGAATACTACTCAGCAGTAAAAAGGAATGAACCACTGAAATGCAGCAACGTGTAAGACAAAAGAAGACCAAAACGAGCAGCCAGCTGCAGGCTGCAGTTTGCCAAACCCTGTTCTAGAGTTAAGTGTCGAAATAAACCTACCCATACCCAGCACCTAACACAGGGAGGTGCCCACTGAATGTCTGCCGAACTGAACTACTCTGTTCTTTAAGTCGCTAACAAAGCGTCATCAGTTCTGATATCCCCGGGAAGGTTCTTTCCCTTCCTGACTCACCTGCACAGTGCAGGGGCTGTTCAGAAAGCAATCCAACCTGTGAATCACTGGTTAACACATGTGAATTGCTCATTCAAAAAATATTTGCCAAGCACCACTTCGTGCTGGGCAACCCTCCAGGTGATTGCGCTAGTGTGGTCAACGGAGCAGGAAGAGCCAGTACGTGGCACAGCCTGCCTCGCGTGCCAGGCGGGGACCACCACACGGTCAGCTGCTTACTGTGTCCGCTGGGGATTCCCGAGGGTCTCACTGGTGTTACTCCAGCTGTAAATCAACATTCCCTTTCCTTTCTTCCTCAATATCCTCTCGGGTCCCCTTGTAAAGCATCCAGCACAATTTCTGCCATGTACAAAGCTGCTCAAAATCGTCTCCCCCTCTTTCCACTACTGGCTTTACCAAGGTCCTGTCCCAGCCCCTCTTGTGATGACTATCTCCTGGCTGGCTATTCTAGACAATGGATTGTTCATGCTTTTTGAAATAATCCATGCCCTCATCATGTACGTGCAAGGCCACAACACCAAAATACGAACTTCTTTCACACTAGTTCTCAAATCTTTTCATTTCAAAACCTTTTTATACTCTTAAAAATTCTGAGGACACCAAACATCTTTTGTTTATATGGGATACATCTATCAACATTTATTGTATTGGAAATTAAAGCTGAGAAACTGTGTAAACACAAGCTTCCCAAGCATTTACTCAAAAGGTCAAACACATCATAAACGCTGGAGAGGGTGTGGAGAAAAAGGACCCCTCCCACACTATTGGTGGGAGGTAAACTGGTGCAGTTACTATGGAGAACAGTACGGAGGTTCCTCAAAAACTAAAAATAGAGCTACCATATGATCCGGCAATCCCACTCCTGGGCATATATCTGGAGGAAACCATACTTTGAAATGATACATGCACCCCAATGTTCACTGCAGCACTATTTACAATAGCCAGGACATGGAAGCAACCTAAATGTCCATCAACAGATGAATGGATAAAGATGTGGTACATATATACAATGGAATATTACTCAGCCATAAAAAAAGAATGAAATAATGCCGTTTGCAGCAACATGGATGGATCTAGAGATTATCACACTAAGTGAAGTCAGACAAAGAAAAACAAATACCATATGATATCACTTACATGTGGAATCTAAAAATGATACAAATGAACTTATTTACAAAACAGAAACAGACTCACAGACTTAGAAAACAAACTTATGGTTACCAAAGGGGAAAGGTCAGGGGGAGGGATAAATTAAGAGGCTGGATTAACATATACACACTACCAGGACCTCCTGTATAGCACAAGGAACTCTACTCAATACTCTGTAATAACCTATATGTGAAAAGAATCTGAAAAAAGAATGGATATATGTATAACTGAATCACTTTGCTGTACACCTGAAACTAACACTACATTGTAAATCACCTATACTCCAATATAAGAAAAAAAAAAAAGCTTAAACACAGAGTTACTACAGGAGCCAGCAATCCCACTCCTAGGTATGTGTCCAAGAGAACTGAACGCCAGGACTCACAGACACCTGTCCTCTGATGCTCACAGCAGCATGACTCACCAGAGCCAAGAGGAGGAACAACCCAGGTGTCCAGCAACAGATGATGGATAAACAAGCTGCGGCCTGTCCATACAATGGAATATTACTGGGTCATAAAAAGGAAGCAAATTCTGACACATGCTACAATGTGGATGAACCTTGAGGACATTATACTCAGTGAAACAAGCCAGACACAGGAAGACAAGTACTGTACGACTCCACTTACATGAAGTCCCTGGAGCAGTCAAATCCACAGAGACAGAAAACAGAAGAGGTTGTCAGTGGACGGGGGTTGGGGATGGGGAGCTTTTGTCTGATGGGGACAGAGTTTCAGTTTGGGAAGATGAAAAAGTTCTGGAGATGAATGGCAGTGACGGCTGCACACCACTGCCAATGTACTTACACTGACCTGTACACTTAAAATGGTTAAAGTGGTAAACCTGATGTCATGTGAATTTTACCACAATTTTTAAAAACCCTTTAAAAGAAAGGAGAGAGAATAAGTGAATGAATGAATGAATGAATGAAAAGAGAGAGAATCCCAAGCACATATCCCATTGGCCATCACATCAGGTAGCCTCTGGAAACAGCACTCTGCACCTGTGAGAGGGAGAGAGAGGCAGAGGACCCCTTGGTGCTGTCATGAAAATCATCTGACCTCTTGGAGTCCTAGAAACCCCAGCCACATGGGGAGAGCTACTGCTTTTTTTTTTTAAAATAAATTTATTTATTTATTTATTTTTATCTTTGGCTGCATTGGGTCTTCGTTGCTGTGCACGGGCTTTTTCTCCAGTTGCAGCGAGCGGGGGCTACTTTTCATTGTGTGCACAGGCTTCTCATTGAGTTGGCTTCTCTTGTGGAGCGTGGGCTCTAGGCGCATGGGCTCAGTAGTTGTGGCTCGCAGGCTCTAGAGCGTGGGCTCAGTAGTTGTGGCTCGCGGGCTCTAGAGCGCAGGCTCAGTAGTTGTGGTGCACGGGCTTAGTTGCTCCGCAGCATGTGGGATCTTCCTGGACCAGGGCCCGAACCCGTGTCCTTCGCATTGGCAGGCGGATTCTCAACCACTGCGCCACCAGGGAAGCCCAGAGCTACTGCTTTAACCACGCGATGTCTGGGGCCTGGAGGACTCGTGCCCTGTAGAAATGTCATGTCTCTGCAGTAGATTCTTTCTCTAGATTCAATTTCTTCTTTGTCAGCAAGTCTTGGCCTCATTTTAAATTATGTAAAGTGAGCTGTCTCAGGTTTCTGTGTGAAATTTAGTACATGGCCTAAATTGTCTGGAACTGATTTCCTCTCAACATTTACCCACAAAGAAATAGAGGAAGGGACTTACACGGCGGACCAGTGCTTAGGACTCTGTGCTTTCACTGCCCAGGCCCGGGTTCAATCCCTGGTCAGGGAACTAAGATCTCACATGCCATATGGCGCGGCCAAAAAAAAAAAAAAAAAAAAAAAAGAAGTAGAGGGGGACTTCCCTGGTGGCACCAGTGGTTAAGAATCCACCTGCCAATTCAGGGGACACGGGTTTGAGCCCTGGTCTGGGAAGATCCCAAATGCCGCAGACTAAGCCTGTGCACTACAACTACTGAGCCTGTGCTCTAGAGCCCGAGCGCCACAACTACTGAAGCTCGAGCGCCTAGAGCCCGTGCTCCATAACAAGAGAAGCCACTGCAATGAGAAGCCCGCACACCACAATGAAGAGTAGCCCCCGCTTGCCGCAACTAGAAAAAGCCTGCGCACAGCAACGAAGACCCAACGCAGCCAAAAATACATAAATTTATTAAAGAAGAGAAATAGAGGAAAATGGCATACAGCAGAAGCCCATCACTTGGGAAATCAAAACTCAGCCCAGAAATGCAGGAGCGGGTTGGGCCTCCTCTCCCCAGCCACCACGGCCCAGGCTCCCAGCGGCCCGCAGGCCCAGTCCTAGGCCACCCGGCCTCCCCAACATGGTTCGCACATGCTTCCCCGGAAAGAGCTCAGGGTGGGGCCCAGTGGGCGCTGGGCAGCACTGCACAGGGCTAGAAGGCATGGCGCCTGGGCATGAGGGCTGCCGGTTCCTGCTAACAAGTGCTGACAACGCAGAGAAGTCAGATGCAGATCCGCGGGTCGCCCTGCAAGGTGGGCCCCCTGCAGAGGGCTCACCTGAGTCCCAAGGTCAGAGGCTGAGAATAAGGGGCCTGAACCCCCAGTGACCACAGGGAAGGCCCTGGGCTGGACCCCTGCCACGATCAGGGAAGGTGGGGCGTGTGCCCTGGAGGGAGCCCTGTGTGGCCGGGCCCAGCGGGACACATGAACCAAAGGGACCAAGTGCCTTCACGGTCACGCTGTGAGGAGCCACGCAGGAGTAGCCCCAGAACACCCATGGCAGCAGGGCCTGGGAGGCCGTTTTAGAACCAACTGTGATCACATCAGCAACTCCCACCTTCCCGACGGGTTCCAAGTGCCACTTGCCCTTTCAGGAGGTGAAGGGCCGCCTCCAGCCTTCCTCCGGCACCCCCTCCTCCCATGTTCTTGGGAACCCTGACTCAGCTATTCCCACGGCTCCCCCTGTAGCACCCCTGGCCCGTTCCCAGTGGTTCCCAGTCGCTATCACTTCACGGCTCCAGCAGGTTCCTGGCATGACATACAGGGAGATGAGCTTTGAAAGAGGCCCCAGGGACCTGTCCCGAGACAAACCGCAGGCCTCAGCTCCCGGACTGCAGTAAAGCCCCTTGTCAGCCAAGAACCCTACTCCACCTTGCTGGGCTCCATCCCCTCCTAAGGGTGGTGGACACGAGGCCCCAAGGAGGTGGCCAGCTGCACAGCTTCATGTGTGTCCTCCGTCTTCCTGGAATGACTCCGGGGCCCTCTGAGGAGGAACATGCTCTTGGAGGGACCTGCCCGGGGAAAGGGGCAGGCCCAGGGCTCTGAACGGTGCGGCGCCCCGTCGAGGCCCCGTGGACAGGAGGCCTGGGCGGCCCTGGGCTCAGGCAGACGTCAGGGTCACAGCAGGAGGGACACTGGCATCTGATCTTCAAGCCGCAAGGCGCTCAGAGACCAGCTGCCTGTGACCCTCAAGCCCGAGGGCCCAGAGTTCTAGAGGGAGACGGAGGCGCATGGCTCAGGGCAAACTATAGACTGAAGTGTTACCAGTGGGGTTTAAAGGCAGGCCAGACACCTCGCTGCTTATGCTATCCCCGCCTCAGCCGCCTGGCTCCCTCAGCAGAAGGGCTGACCCACCTGCCCTGTCCCCTGTTGGGCTGGCACAGCAGGATAGGACCCAGATCCCCAGCCCCGAAGCCAGCAAAGCTAAGTGGAATCCAGGCAGGAATCACAGCCGCCCCGTCAGGATGCTCTGCACTCTGATGTGGGGCGTGACTAACCCATCGTCCTTCAGAGGGTTGGGTCCAAATTTTCTGATTCTGACCCATTTTCTCTCTGTTAAGACAGAAGTCAGAGGACTCATGAAACGCAGTGCCTCCGTAGAGGTCAGCCCCACAAAGCCCCAGGGGACCAGGGCTGCCTGTCTGCCAACGGGACCTGCAGAGCCAGGGATGCACCAAAGCACTGTGAACATGAAAAGGCTCCTGTGGTGGTTTCAAAATACATCCACTGATGCTTCGATGTGCATCGATGTGCCTACCACCAGGGGCTGGCTCCCCAGTCACTGTGACCTTCAAACCCTTCACTGAGCCAGGGCCAGGCTCCCCCTCACTCAGCCCACCTGAGGGAGAGAAGACGCCCCCTGCTTCCCGGCACCTGCCTGCCCCAGGGGAGCGGCAGCCACTCCCGCCCATCAGCCGAGGAGTCACAAGGCTGGACATTGCTCCCACCAGCACAAAGTGACAAGGCCGAAGTTCAGTGTTGATTTCTCATAAATAACAAGCACGTTCTACATCTACATCTACATGACCATGACCTGCAACCTTCTCTCCTCAGACACGGCCCAACCAGGACACTGGCTGGTCTGCTGTGCCTGCCCTGCCCTGTGAGTCTCCTCGGTGGATGTTCGGGAAAGAAGGCCTGGCTGCAAGTGAGTGAGCCTAAAAGAGGAGGGGAGACCCCAGGAAAAGGACGGGACCAGAGAGGAGAGGAAGGATTGCCACGCATTTCTACTGAACCAACAGCACCTCAAGGAACGAACAGCAACTGGCAACAAGTCTACACTTTATGAGGGCTGGGTGCAGGGGAGGGAGGGAGGGGCATACTTGGGAGGGAGACCAGGGCGAAGGGGTGGGCAGAACTGGAGTTACAGCATCCGCCTCTGACGGAACATCCACCAGCAGCTTCATCCAACACTCATGCCACACACTTTTTACTTTTATTTTTTTCTCCCGGTTTTATTGAGATATAATGACAAACAGCACTGTATAAGTTTAAGATGTGCACCGTAATGATCTGACTTACAGACATCGTGAAATGATTATCACAATAAGTTTAGTGAATATCAATCATCTCATATAGACAGAAAATTAAAGAAGCAGAGACATTTTTTTCCTTGTGATGAGAACTCTTAGGGTTTATTCTCTTAACGACTTTCCTATATAACACGCAGCAGTGTTAATTCTATTTATCATGTTGTACATTACATCCTGAGCACTTATTTATCTTATAACTGGAAGTTTGTACCTTTCGATTGCCTTCATCCAATTCCCCCTCCTCCCCAACCCCCGCCTCTGGTAACCACAAATCTGATCTCTTTTCTCTGAGTTAATTTTTGTTTTTGAACTATAACTGACCTACAACACTATGTTAGTTTCCGTTATATAACATAGTGATTCTATATTTCTATACACTTCAAATGATCACAACTCCAGCTACCATCTGTCACCATACAAAGTTATTATAATATTATTGACCATATTCCCTATGTTGTATATTTCATACCTGTGAACCAATTACATTGCAACTGTAAGTTTGAACCTCTTAATCTCCCTCACCTATTTCTTTCCTTCCCCTACCCCTCCCCTCTGGCAACCACCTGCTTCTTCTCTGTATCTATAACTCTGTTTCTGTTTTGTTACACTTGTTTGTTTTGTATCTTTTTAAATTTTTATTTATTCATTTACTTATTTATTTATTTGCCTGTGCCGGGTCTTAGTTGCAGCACGTGGCACCTTTGTTGCGGCATGCAAGATCTTTAGTTGCAGCATGCGGGATCTAGTTCTCTGACCAGGGATTGAACCCGGGCCCCTTGCATTGGGAAGGCAGGGTCTTAACCGCTGGACCACCAGGGAAGTCCCTGTTTTGTTTTTTTTTAGATTCAACATATAAGTGAAATCATACAGTATTTGTCTTTCTCTGACTTATTTCAATTAGCATAAGACCCTCTAGGTACATCCACGTTGATACAAATGGCAAGATTTTATTCTTTTTATGGCCGAGTAATATCCCACTGTATATATATACCACATCTTCTTCATCTACTCATCAATTGATGGGCACACTTAGGTTGCTTTCATATCCTGGCTATTGTATACAATGTTGCAATAAACATAGGTGTGCATATATCTCTTTTACTTAGTATTTTCATTTTCTTTGGATAAATACCAAGGAGTGGAACTGCTGCACCGTATATGGTGGTTTTATTTTTAACTTTTTGAAGACTCTCCATACTGTTTTCCATAGTGGCTGCACCAATTTACATTCCCACCAACAGTGCACGGAGGTTCCTTTTTCTGCACATCCTTGCCAACACTTGTTATTTGTTGTCTTTTTGATGACAGCCATTCCAACAGCTGTGAGGTGATATCTCATTGTGGTTTTGAACTGCATTTCACTGATGATTAGTGGTGTTGAGCATCTTTTCACGTGCCTATTGGCCATCTGTATGTTTTCTTTGGAAAAACATGTATTCACATCTCTGCCCATTTTTAAATGTTTATTCTTTTTTATGTGACTGTAAATGGGACTGTTTTCTTAATTTCTCTGACAGTTCAGTGTTAGTGTATAAAAATGCCACAGATTTCTGTATATTAATTTTGTATCTGCAACTTTACAAAATTCATTGATGAGCTCCAGCAGTTTTTTGGTGGCGTCCTTAGAATTTTCTATGTGTAGTATCATGTCATCTGCAAACACTGACAGTTTTACTTCTTCCTTTCCAATTTGGATTCCTTTTATTCCTTCTTTTTCCTTCTTCTTCTTTTTTGGCCACGTCATGCGGCATGCGGGATCTAAGTTCCCTGACCAGGGATAGAACCCGGGCCCCCTGCATTGGGAGCACGGAGTCTTAACCACTAGACGGCCAGGGAAGTCCCTATTCTTTTTTTTTTTTTTAATTTCTTTTTCTTGTCTGATTGCTGTACCTAGGACTTCCATTACCCTGTTGAATAAAAAGTGGCAAGAGTGGGCATCCTTGTCTTGTTCCTGGTCTCATAGGAAATGCTTTCAGCTTTTCACTGTTGAGAATGACGTTAGCTGTGGACTTGTCATATATGGCCTTTATTATGTTCAGGTACGTCTCTTCTATACCTACTTTGTTGAGAGTTTTTTAAAATTACAAACGGATGCTGAATTTTGTCAAAAGTTTTTCCACGTCTATTGAGATGACATTTTTATTCTTTAATGTGTTAATGTGGTGCATCACATTGATTGATTTGTGGATAGTGAACCATCCTTGCATCACCGAGAGAAATCCTACTTGATCGTGGGGATTTTAATGTATTAGTTTTTCTGCTTATTTTTTTTTATTTTATTTTTTTAAATTTTTGGCTGTGTTGGGTCCTCATTGCTGCGCACAGACTTTCTCTAGTTGTGGCGAGTGGGGGCTACTCTTTGTTGCGGTGCGTGGGCTTCTCATTGTGGTGGCTTCTCTTGTTGCAGAGCACGGGCTCTAGGCACGCAGGCTTCAGTAGTTGCAGCACACGGGCTCAGTAGTTGTGGCACGCGGGCTCTAGGGCGTGCGGGCTTCAGTAGTTGTGGCTCACGGGCCCTAGAGCGCAGGCTCAGTAGTTGTGGCGCATGGGCTTAGTTGCTTCCCAGACCAGGGATCGAATCCGTGTCCCCTGCATTGGGCAGGTGGATTCTTAACCACTGTGCCACCAGGGAAGTCCGGGATTTTAATGTATTGTTGAATTTGGTTTGCTAATATTTTTTTGTTGAGGATTTTGGCATCTATGTTCATCAATGATATTGGAATGTAATTTTCTTTTTTGGTGATATCTTTGTCTGGTTTTGGTATCAGGGTGATGCTGGCCTCACAGAATGAGTTCAGAAGCATTCCTCTCTGTAATTTTTTTGAATAGTTTGAGAAGGAAAGATATTAACTCTTCTCTAAATGGTTGGTAGAATTCACCTGTGAAGCCATCTGGTCCTGGACTTTTGTTTGTTGGGAGTTTTTTTTTTTTCTTACTGATTCAATTTCATTACTGGTAATTGGTCTGTTCATATTTTCTATTTCTCCCTGGTTCAGTCTAGGGAGATTTTGCATTTCTAGGAATTTGTCCATTTCTTCTAGGTTGTCCATTTTATTAGCATATAATTGTTCATAGCAGTCTTTTATGATCCTTTGTATTTCTGTGGTATCAATTGTAATGTCTCCTTTTTCATTTCGGATTTTATTTGGGCCCTTTCTCTTTCTTACTGATGAGTCTGGCTAAAGGTTTATCAATTTTGTTTAGCTTTTCAAAAACCCAGCTCTTAGTTTCATTGATATTTTCTATTGTTTTTTAGTCTCTATATTTTATTTATTTCTGCTCTGATCTTTCTTTGTTTCTACTAACTTTGGGTTTTGTTCTTCTTTTTCTAGTTTCTTTATGTTGTATGAGATTTTCTTATTTCCTGAGGTAGCTTATATCATTATAAACGTTCAGAACTGCTTTTGCGATATCCTATAGATTTTGGATCATTGTGTTATTTTTTATTGATTTATTTATTTTTGGCTGCATCAGGTCTTAGTTGCAGCACGCAGGATCTTTTGTTGCAGTGTGTGGGCTTCTCTCCAGTTGTGGTGCGTGGGCTCCAGATCGCATGGGCTCTGTAGTTGCGGCACGCAGGCTCTCTAGTTGTGGTGCACAGGCTTAGTTGCCCCACGGCATGTGGGATCTTAGTTCCCCGACCAGGGATCGAACCCACGTCCCCTGCATTGGAAGGTGGATTCTTAACCACTGGACCACCAGGGAAGTCCCTGGATCATTGTGTTTTTGTTTTCATGCATCTCCAGGAATTTAAAAATTTTATTTCTTCAATGATCCATTGGTTGTTTAGCAATATATTGTTTAGCCTCCACATGTTTGTGTTTTTTGTATTTTTTCTTGTAGTTGATTTCTAGTCTCAGTGTTGTGGTAGAAAAAGATGCTTGATATGATTTCAGTCTTCTTAAATTTACTGAGACTTATCTTGTGGCCTAGCATATGGTCTATGCTGGAGAATGTTCCGTGTGCACTTGAAAAGAATGTGTATTCTGCTGCTTTCAGATGGAATGTTCTATATAGGTCTATTAAGTCCATCTGTCTAATGTGTTAAGACCAGTGTTTCCTTACTGATTTTCCTTCCGGATGATCTGTCCATTGATGAAAATGGGATGTGAAAATTCCCTACTATTATTGTGTTACTATCAATGTCACCCTTTATGTTGTTTTATGTATTTAGGTTATTCCTATGTTGGGTGCATGTATATATATATTTTTTAAGACTTCTTTTTTTTTTAACGTGGACTGAATTTTTGAAGTCTTTATTGAATTTGTTACAATATTGCTTCTGTTTTATGTTTTGGTTTTTTGGCCCTGAGGCATGTGGGACCTTACCTCCCTGACCAGGGTTCAAACCTGCACCCCCTGCATTGGAAGGCAAAGTGTTAACCACTGGACCACCAGGGAAGTCCCTGGGTGCATG
This sequence comes from Balaenoptera musculus, assembly GCF_009873245.2. NCBI lineage: Eukaryota > Metazoa > Chordata > Mammalia > Artiodactyla > Balaenopteridae > Balaenoptera > Balaenoptera musculus. The sequence goes on from NC_045798.1 coordinate 27,377,802, forward strand.
TATATTTACAACTGTTATATTTTATTCTTGGATTGATCCCTTGATTATTATGTAATATCCTTTTTGTCACTTCTTACAATCTTTTTTTTTTTTTTTAATTTACTTATTTTTATTATTTATTTATTTTTGGCTGTGTTGGGTCTTCGTTTCCGTGCGAGGGCTTTCTCTAGTTGTGGCAAGCGGGGGCCACTCTTCATTGCGGTGCGCGGGCCTCTATCGCGGCCTCTCTTGTTGCAGAGCACAGGCTCCAGACGCGCAGGCTCAGTAGTTGTGGCTCACGGGCCTAGTTGCTCCGAGGCATGTGGGATCTTCCCAGACCAGGGCTTGAACCTGTGTCCCCTGCATTAGCAGGCAGATTCTCAACCACTGCGCCACCAGGGAAGCCCCACTTCTTACAATCTTTGTTTTAAAGTGTATTTTGTCTGATGTAAGTATTGCTACCTCAGTTTTCTTTTCACTTCCATTAGCATGAAATACCTTCTTCTATCTCCTTTCAGTCTGTGTGGCTTTACATGTGAGGTGAGTTACCTTTAGGCTGCATATATATGGGTCTTATTTTGTGCATCCATTCAGCTACTCTCTGTCTTTTGATTGGAGTATTCAGTCGATTTACATTTAAAATATTTATTCATATGCACCTACTTAATTGCCATTTTGTTGACTGTTTTTGAGTTGTTTTGTAGTTCTTTTTTGTTCCTTTCTTCTTCTTTTGCTCTATTCCCTTGTGATTTGATGAATCTTTCATGTTATATTTGGATTCTTTTTTTGTGTGTGTGTATTTATTACAGGTTTTTGGTTTGTGGTTATCATGAGGTTTATATATATAGTTAGATAGATACATAGATAGATAGATACGATTATTGTAAACTGCTGATCTCGAGTTCAAACGCATTCTAACCTGCATTTTTACTGCCCACCCCCGCACAAAGTTTACTGGTTTGACATCATGTTTTTTAAATTTTTATTTATTTATTTATTTATTTATGGCTGTGTTGGGTCTTCGTTTCTGTGCGAGGGCTTTCTCCAGTTGCGGCAAGCGGGGGCAGCTCTTCATCACGGTGCGCGGGCCTCTCTTGTTGCGGAGCACAGGCTCCAGATGCGCAGGCTCAGTAACTGTGGTTCACGGGCCTAGTCGCTCCACGGCATGTGGGATCTTCCCAGACCAGGGCTTTGAACCCGGTGTCCCCTGCATTGGCAGGCGTAGATTCTCAACCACCTGCGCCACCAGGGAAGCCCGTGACATCATATTTTATATCTTTTTGTTTTGTGTATCCCTTTACTTAGATGGTTATGGATGATTTTACTACTTTGTCTTTTAACCTTCCTACTTGGCTTCATACATGGTGAGTTTACTACTTTCACGTATATTTCCTTTTACCAATTAGATTTTTCCTTTCATTATTTTCCATATTTCTAGTGTGGTCTTTTATTTTCCACTAGGAAGTCCCTTTAACATTTTTTGTAAAGCTGGTTTGATGGTGCCGAACTCTTAGTTTTTGCTTGGTTGTTAACATTTGATCTCACCATGAAATCTGAATGAAAGCCTTGGCTGGTTTGCAGAACTGGATTGATAGCTATCTCACATCTCTTATGTAAACTATATCAGCAATTTCATACAACACTCAAAACATATTCTGATGACAGCCATGGTATAGTATAGCCAGTACATCTCAAGAGAAAACAACAAGCTATAGCAAAATCAGATTCTTGAAAGTTCATTTTGCATGTGCCAAGCAGTGTATAAAGTGCCTCGAATACATTTTTACATTTAAATCCTTAAGACAAACCCATTAGCTCCTTCAAACAACAGAGCCTTGTGCCTCCTGGGGGCCAGGTACTGTGCTGGATGCAAGCAAGAACAGAAGGAGAAGTACAAGGTCTCTGCCCTCACAGAGCTCAAAGTCTAGTAAGGAGGCAGATCTTCCCAACCATGGAGTAGGTAAAGATTACCATAAAAGAAAAAACTGATAAATTGGACTTCTTCAAAATTCATAATTTCTTTGATCAAAAGCTCAGTAAAGATACCTAGTTCAATGGAACAGAACACAGAGCCCAGAAATAAACCCACACTAATGTGGCCAATTGATTTTTGACAAAGGTACAAAGACAATTCAATGGAAAAAGAATAATATCTCAGTAAGTGGTAGTGAAACAACTGGAAGTCCACATATCAAAAAATGAAGCTCAACTCACAGACATACAAAACAAAATTATGGTTACCAAAGGGGAAAGGGGTGGGGGGCAGGAGGGATAAATTAGGAGTTTGGGATTAACAGATACACACTACTATATATAAACTAGGTAAACAACAAGGACCTATATATAGCATAGGAAACTATATTCAGTATCTGTAATAACCTACAATGGAAAAGAATCTGAAAAAGAATATATATGTAATATAAATATATGTATAAACATATATGTAAATATAAACATATATACATATATATATCTGAATCACTTTGCAGTACACTTGAAACTAACACAACAGTGTAAGTCAACTATACTTCAAAAAATAAAAAATCCCAGTGCTCTACCACTCAAAAAAACAAAACAACAACAAAAACAAAAACCCAAAAAAAAACAAACCTCAACCCATACCTTACATCGGATACAAATATTAACCCAAAACAGATCAAGGACTTAAATATAAAACCTAACAGTATAAAACTTCTAGGAGAAAATATAAGAAAATCTTTGTGAACCTGCGTTAGACAGAGTGCTTACCTTCATCACCAAGAAGAAAAATTATTATAAACTGGACTTTACCAGAAGACAAGTGGTTGCCAGGTGGGACCTCAAGGCAGAGGAGGCACTGACCACAAGGTGCACAAGGGAACTACGGGGGGATAGAAGTGTGTTCCGCATCCTGAGTGTGGTGCTGGTTACATCTGTCAAAGCTCAAAGAATGATATACAGAAAGAGTGAATTTTAGTGTCCTAAACAAATAAACAGATGTTTTTAAAAGTACAGTTAAGCAAATGAATGGGTAAGTCACTGACAGAAAATATCTGCAATACATCTAAGAACTTTTGTATATCTGGAATACAAAAAGAACTTCTACAACTCAACAATAAATATAAATAACGAAAAGGCAAAAAACCTCATACAAGTGAGCAAAATATTTGAAGAAACACTTCTCCAAAGAAGATACATGAATGGTTAAAAAGGACATGAAAAAGGACTTCCCAGGTGGTCCAGGGGTTAAGACTCTGTGCTTCCACTGCAGGGAGCATGGGTCCAATTCTTGGCCGGGAAACTAAGATCCCGCATGCCATGTGGCATGGCCAAATTAAAAAAAAAAAAAAAAAGGACATGAAAAAGTTCTCAACATCATCACTCACAGGGAAATGCAATTAAAAAGAACCACCTGATGGGACTTCCCTGGTGGCACAGTGGTTAAGAATCCGCCTGCCAACTGTTGGTGGGAATGTAAATTGATACAGCCACTATGGAGAACAGTATGGAGGTTCCTTAAAAAACTAAAAACAGAACTACCATATGACCCAGCAATCCCACTACTGGGCATACCCTGAGAAAACCATAATTCAAAAAGAGTCATGCACCACAGTGTTCACTGCAGCACTATTTACAACAGCCAGGACATGGAAGCAACCTAGGTGTCCATCGACAGATGAATGGATAAAGAAAATGTGGCACATGTATACAATGGAATATTACTCAGACATAAGAAGAAACGAAATTGAGTTATTTGTAACGAGTTGGATGGACCTAGAGTCTGTCATACAGAGTGAAGTAAGTCAGAAAGAGAAAAACAAATACCGTATGCTAACACATATATGGAATCTAAAAAAAAAAAAAAAAAAAAAAAGGTACTGATGAACCTAGGGGCAGGACAGGAATAAAGACGCATACGTCAGGAATGGACTTGAGGACATGGGGAGGGGGAAGGGTAAGCTGGGATGAAGTAAGAGAGTAGCATTGACATATATACACTACCAAATGTAAAATAGGTAGCTAGTGGGAAGCAGCTACATAGCACAGGAAGATCAGCTTGGTGCTTTGTGTCCACCTAGAGGGGTGTGATAGGGAGTGTGGGAGGGAGATGCAAGAGGGAGGGGATATAGGGATATATGTATACATATAGCTGATTCACTGTTATACAGCAAAAACTAACACAACATTGCAAAGCAATTATACTCCAATAAAGATGTTAAAAGAAAGAAAGGGAGAGGGAGGGAGGGAGGGACAGAGGGAGAGGGAGAGAGAGAGGAAGAGAGGAAGAGAGGAAGGAAGAAAGGAAGGAAGAAAAGAAGGAAGGAAGGAAGAAAGAGAAAGAAAGAATCCACTTGCCAATGCAGGGGACACAGGTTCGAGCCCTGGTCCAGGAAGATCCCACATGCCACGGACCAACTAAGAGAAAGAAAGAAAGAATCCACCTGCCAGTGCAGGGGACACGGGTTCGAGCCGTGGTCCAGGAAGATCCCACATGCTGTGGAGCAACTAAGCCCATGCACCACAACTACTGAGCCTGCACTCTAGAGCCCGCGAGCCACAACTACTGAGCCCGCATGCTACAACTACTGAAGCCTGCGCGCCTAGAGCCCGTGCTCTGCAACAAGAGAAGCCACTGTGATGAGAGACTCGTGCACCGCAACAAGGAGTAGCCCCCACTCGATGCAACTAGAGAAAGCCCACATGTAGCAGGAAGACCCAATGCAGCCAAAAATAAATAAATAAAATAAATAAATTTATTTTAAAATATATAATAAAGAAGACACAAATACGGAGTTCCCTGGTGGTCCAATGGTTAAGACTCCATGCTTCCACTGCAGGGGGCATGGGTTCGATCCCTGGTTGGGGAAGTAAGATTCCACATGCCACGTGGTGTAGCCAAAAAAAAAAAAAGACAGAAATAAACAGAAAGACATCCAATATTCATGGAATGGAAGACTTAAGAGGTCAATACTGGGACTTCCCTGGTGGTGCAGTGGTTAAGACTCCGCCTGCCAATTCAGGGGACACAGGTTTGATCCCTGGTCCGGGAAGATCCCACATGCCGCAGAGCAACTAAGCCCGTGCACCACAACTACTGAGCCTGCACTCTAGAGCCCATGAGCCACAACTACTGAAGCCTGCATGCCTAGAGCCCATGCTCTGCAACAAGAGAAGCCACTGCAATGAGAAGCCCACACACCGCAACTAGAGAAAGCCCGCACGCACAGCAATGAAGACCCAACAGAGCCAAAAATAAATAAATTTCTAAAAAAAAAGAGGTCAATACTACCCAATCTACAGATTCAATGCAATCATTATCAAAATGCCAATGATTTTTTTTTTTTGCCAAAAGAGAAAAATTCATCCCAAAATTAATGTGAAAACTCAAAGGACCCTGAACAGCCAAAACAATCTTAAGAAATAAAAACAAAGCTAGAGGCCTCACACTTCCGGATTTCAAAACATAGTAAATTACAAAGCTACAGTAAACAAAACAGTGAGTGGCATAAACAATGACATATAGGCCAATGGAACAGAATAGAGAGCCCTGAAACAAATCCTCACATATATGGTAAGATGATCTTTGAGAGAGTAGCAAGGTTACACAACGTGGAAAGGATAGTCTCTTCAACAAATAGTGCTGAGAAAAGTGGACATCTACGTGCAAAAGAATGCAGCTGTACCCTTACCTTATACCATATACAAAAATTAACTCAAAATTATTAAGGACTTAAATATAAGACCTGAAACTATAAAACTCCTAGAAGAAAACATAGGAGAAAAGCTTCATGACATTGGATTTAGCAATGGTTTCTTGGATATGACACCAAAAGCACAGGCAACAAAGGCAAAAGTAGACAAAGGGGACTACATCAAATTTAAAGAAACAACAAACTAAAAATGCAACCTACAGAATAAGAGAAAACATTTGCAAATCATGCATCTGATTAGGGGTTAGTAACCAGAATATACAGAAAACTCCTAAAACTCAACAGCCTAAAAACAAACAACCCAATTCAAAGACAGGCAAAAGACTTGTTCCACTAATGTCCTTTTTCCATTCCAGGATCCAATCCAGGACACCACACTGAAGCTAGTATTACAAAGGAATTTCTTCTCTTTAAAAAAAATACTTATTTATTTATTTATTTTTGGCTGCATTGGGTCTTAGCTGCGGCACGCAGGATCTTTCGCTACCGTACGCGGGCTCTTCGTTTCGGTGCGCGGGCGGTGCGCGGGCTTCTCTCTAGCTGTGGCGCGCGGGCTTAGTTGCCCCACGGCATGTGGAATCTTAGTTCCCTGACCAGGGACTGAACCGGCATCCCCTGCATTGCAAGGAGGATTCTTAACCACTGGACCACCAGGGAAGTCCCACCAGGGAAGTCCCACAAAGTAATTTCTAATACACTCCATCAGAAGATTTTAAGGTAACAAAATAAAAAACATTAATAGCATTTATTAATGTTAAAATCTAAATAATTCAATCGTTATAAATTTTACTTGGCCTTTCTCTCCAGTGATGCTGACTGGTTGTCTACTCAACATACATAATTCTCTTCATACCACAGAAGCAAAACTGGAAAAAATATTTTAAGCAAATAGCAATATATACTAATGAGAGTTGATATGTTAAAACTGTAAATATCTACTCCTAAAATGATACTTTAATTTACCCAGGAAAATACTACAACCCACTGGAAAAAGAAATGTTTCCTTACCAATTAGCGTGATGAAATAGAAGCTTGGTATACTAATGAGATTATAGTAAATACTTTTCTCAGTATTATTTGTTTAATAAATGTGGTTTCAAATCAATACAGTTTTGAACCTAACTGTTTAACAGACACACATAAGAGAAGAGAATTAATCCAAATAGCTTTTGGACCCAGTACTTTGAGTACATACCATCAGTCTAAAGACAAAAAAAGAGTTGGAAAAAAAAAAAATTCCCGAACTCTAACTCAGTCAGTCTGCTGCTGGTAGTGGTTAACAGGTATAGCACTCCTGAAATGGTTCTCTGTGCACTGTGGGAATAAGGAAATAGTAAATCTACTGATGTTGTTGGAAGCCCCAGTTCTACTGTAGAAAAAGGGAGATACCAATATGAACCAGGGAAAGGAAGCAAGACCCTGGGATGCTGGGTTGGAACTAAAGATACAGTATGAGCTTATAAACAGAGACTCACACGGACACACCCATACGCCCACACTACAGAGACGGACACACGCCCCAGCTGGACCAAAAGGTCTAGCAGCAGCAAGGTCCTCTTGGCGATGAACACGCCTAGCACCAAAATCTTGGTTTCTTCAAGAATACCATCTCCCACTAAAAGGAACCAGTGCTCGGTGGAAAAATGCTGGGGGCAGGAAAGATACAAGGTGAGCCTGGTAATGAGGAATGTTCAACAGTGCTTGGGGCATGTCAGAAGGATACAGAAGCCAGCCTGAAGGGGTCCCACCGCCCAAAACAACTGCAATATAATCACCAAAATGAATGACAATAATGACTATCATGCACTGAATAAGAAGAAGAATGCATGAGTCCATACTGATGTTAAAGAGGAAGAACAAGCTTTTTTACAGTAGACTAGTAATAAATGAAAGAGGAGTAAGAGAAAACCATCATTTAGCAATCATCACAGCAGTAACTGATTCAGGCAAGAATCAACAATAGATGCTTAAAACCACTGGGCCAGGGCTTCCCTGGTGGTGCAGTGGTTAAGAATCAGCCTGCCAATGCAGGGGACATGGGTTCGAGCCCTGGTCTGGGAAGATCCCACATGCCGCGGAGCAACTAAGCCCATGAGCCACAACTACTGAGCCCATGAGCCTAGAGGCTGTGCTCTGCAACAGGAGAAGCCACCACAATGAGAAGCCCGCACACCACAATGAAGAGCAGCCCCGGCTCGCTGCAACTAGAGAAAGCCCGCACGCAGCAACGAAGACCCAATGCAGCCAAAAAAACCCACAAAAAAAACAAAAAAAAAACCCCACACCGGGCCAAGTGATCTGTCTCCCTAACGAGTACCTGCCGACCACAAAGGGGGAAAGAAAGCCACCTTTCCAGTCAAGAAATGCAGTCAAAGCCACCTCACCACATGGCCACAGTTAACAAGGCTATTCCTGGGACAAGCTGCCAGCTGTGCCCAGGATGCACGCCCTGAAGGGGACTCAATGTCTCGGGGGATCACTCCTGCCAAAGATGCGGCAATTGAATCTGACCACGAGGAAACAATCTGATAAACCCGTAAGGAGGAATATTCCAAAAAATGGCCGGCCTGTACTGTTTAAAAAGTCCACACCACGAAAGACAAAGAAAGCTAGGGAACTGTACCAGATTTCAGAAGATTAAATGCACATGACAATTAAATGCAGCAGATGATCCCGGGCTGGATCCTGGATTGGGGGAAAAAAATGTGTGGTGAATGGGACAACTGGCAAAGTGGGGATATGGCTCATGGTACTACCCCCGTGTTAGCAGTCCTAAACGTGCTTCCGGGAGAATGGTTTGTTCTTAGGAAATAGGGGAAATGAACTTAGAAATGAAGGGTCATGTCTGTGTGTGCAGATACATTTCATCTCTGGACGTGCGCACACGTGCACACACACACACAAAAAGCGTGCAGATGTGGGACGAGTCAGATGTCACAATCGGTAAATTTAAGTGAACTGTATACAGTTGGAGTTCCAAGTACTATTTTTGCAACTTTTCTAGAAGCATGAAATGTTTTCAAAGTTAAAAATGTTTTGGAAAAAGAATGAAGTAACCCTCTGCCTTCCTCTGAAGGAAGATACTTTGAAATCTTAATTCTTTTTGGAATTAAGGCTTCTTCATGCCAATAAAACATGCAGATCATTGGATCTTAGGATTTGGTTTCGCTTTTACCCGTAAGACACCTCACAAATGAGTAATTTTGTTCATGTCAAAGTTCCTCTAAATGGTCACTCTGAGTCTAAATTATCCTTGGTGAAATTATGTCATTTAGGTAAATAAGCACACGAATTAGAGTTACAGCATAAATACACGTAAAAACCAGGAGTCGACCTGGAGCTGCTGCAGATGGTTTTAGGCTGAGACAAGCCCACGAGATCAGATCCTCAGCACCTGCCACCATCTCCAACCATGCAGCTCTCTAAATTGCAGCTTCGGGTTGAGGAAAAGTTGTGATAAGAGGTCGCCTGGAAGAAGGCCCGGCGGGCAAAACAAGACTGAGGAAAGTTCTTATAAAGGCTTGTTTAAAAAAAAAAGAAAAAAGAATGAAGTAAAGCTGTATGGACTTACCCACAAAGACATCCAAAACACTGTCAAATGAAAACGTAAAAAAAAACTTGTAAAAAAAGTATAATTCCATTTACGTAAAATAATCTATGTATGAATTTTTATAAGTGTGAAAAAAACCCCGCCATCATATTTCCAGACTGTGCTGGGCTTTCCCACGGCTCACACACCGGTCTGGACACACATCCTTCGCACGGATGGGGTGGAGGAGAGAATCTGAAGAACGTCTCCCTTCCAGAAGTGGCCAACAGACCCCCAGACAGCTGCTGCAGAGCCCGCCGCATCCTTTCCAGGCCCTTCCAGGCCTCCCGTCCCATCTCATATGACCATGAAGCTCTGTGGGTAACTGACCGACCCTGACTTATAGTGACACGTGAAAAGGCCTCCACGTCAGTAGACCCGGTGGCAAGTGAGCAGGGGGTCCTGGAGCCTTACGTCTCCAGACCAACCCTCCGGGACGCCCTCAAGGTGGCTCCTGCCCCCTGTCCAGTGCCTCGGGGAACCCCAGGCAATCCTCCCCACAGCGACCAACTCCAAAGGAGGGTTCCCAGGGAGGAAGGCGGCTTCCCAGCAGGGCAGGAGCTCAGGGTGGACCCGGAGGCCCTTGTAGTACAGTATCCACACAGGGCTCTGCTCTCAGCCCCCGGCTGTCCGACAAGGAGCTGTCAACAGCTGAGGACAGAAAGACAGACGACAAGCTGATTGGACTGACAGCTGGCTGCCAGGGGCCCGGAAGCCAGCCTACAGCAAGGGACCGGAAGGGGCAGGGGCATGAAGGACAAGAGCCAGCCCTGGTGACTGGAGTGACAGCCACGCCAGGCAGAGAGGAGGGAGAGAAGGCAAGAGGCGAGCGTGTGTGGACCCCACACCCACCGGCTCTCGAGCGAGGTCAGTGTAGTGCGCCAGCCTGGGAAGGGCGGGCCACGTCCTTGGGCAGAGGGCACGGCCATCGGAGGGGCAGCCTGCCCCCCCAGCCCCTCGCAGCCCCCGCCTGGGCGGCTGGTGAGCTTCTTCAGTGAGGACCCACAGCGATGAGAAGCCTCACCTGCCCTCACCTCTCAGGGCAGCTCACGCCTGCAGGAACGATCCTCCCCCCAACAGCGTGAGGCCCAGGCCAGCTGGCTCTGTAGCATTCCCTCCCCCCACCCGCCCCGAGTCCCTGGTCCTCGCCACCCCCACCGGGGCAGCTGTGAGGCCCGCTGGCAAAGGGAGCCGTTGCTCTTTATGTCAAAATATAAACAGCCATTTGTGCATTTGTTCAATAACTGATTTCTGAGCGCCCACTCTGTGCCAGACCAGGCCCGGGAGACCCAGCACGCATGTGATAAAGAGCAAACTATGTCATAGTGAACAATCCTGGCCCTGTCCAAAGTGCTGTGACTGTCTGGGGGGCTCTGGGCAAGCCACCCCTCACCTCCGGCGGCAGCTGGACTCAGCGCTTACGAAGCGTCAGGCACTGGTCACAGCCACTGCACTCGCTGCCTCAGATTCGGGGGGGCTCTCCTGAGAAATATGTCCTCGTGTGCTGGCACGTCCATGCTCTCAGGGGGTCCTACACTCCCTGAATGCAATTCGTGGATAATGCTCACAGCTTCTATGGAGCATTTGCTTTACATCTGTACGCTTTTTAGAACGTGATACCAATCCACTTTCATTCTCATATCTCCACGAAGTACATACGCTCTGTTATTTCGTCCATGTCACAGATGAGAAAACTGAGGCAACGAGAAGGCAAAGAGTGGGCAGCAGAGCGGGGCCAGGCCCTGGACAGCACAGTACTAGGCTCCTTGCTCTCAAACCACCACCCTGGACTCGCCTGGATCCAGCAGAAGCTCCAGGGAAGCAACCCCAGACCTTGGCTTTCCTCTCTCCCAGATGGATGCCCAGAAGCCCCAGAACACTCTGGGACCCCAGGTCACCACGCTCCGACCACGGCCCACAGGCCATTCACCCTCCCCTGGACTTGCCCTGCAGAGGCCGACGGGGCCAAGCTTGGAGCGGCAGGACAAGATGTGACCTCTTTCACGAAACATCCCAGGTCAGGGCTTCCCTGGTGGCGCAGTGGTTGAGAATCTGCCTGCCAATGCAGGGGACACGGGTTCGAGCCCTGGTCTGGGAAGATCCCACATGCCGCGGAGCAACTAGGCCCGTGAGCCACAACTACCGAGCCTGCGCGTCTGGAGCCTGTGCCCCGCGACAAGAGAGGCCGCAGCAGTGAAAGGCCCACGCACCGCGATGAAGAGTGGCCCCCACTTGCCGCAACTAGAGAAAGCCCTCGCACAGAAACGAAGACCCAACACAGGCAAATAAGTAAATAAATAAATAAAAATCCTTTAAAAAAAAAAAAATCCCAGGTCAATAACCACACTGCAAACCCACCCATCACTCTGACTGGCAAACAAACTACCGGTTCAAAATTGGGCTCTCAGGATCACTGGCCTGCTCCGCAGCCTGGAAGGGGAAAGGGCCGCTCACTAACTCCTCAGCACCCAGACACCAAGCACAGGGACAAGGGAGCAGCCCAGCAGCAGCTGGAGGAAAAGACGTTTAGTGGGTCCCCTGCTGTCTCCCAGCTCCTAAACGCTGTCACTGACACACTGCACTCAGAGTCAACTACCAGGTGTCGCACCTGTGCCCAGTGCCAGGGAGGCAGAGGACAGCATGAGCTATGGGATCCCCACCGGTGCAGGGCAGCCCAGTCAGTGCTGCTGCTCATGGGTGGGGGAAAGCCAGGCCTGAGAGGGACCAGGGAGGGCTGCGGCGACAGCAATCTGGGCCAGAGAAGCCACAGAGGTTGCACACACATGAGCCAAAGTGCAGCAGCCACACACCCCTCACTCCTGAGACCAGAACCACCAACTGAAACTCTACCCCTGACTCAGGCTCTGGGGCCAAGCAAGCTTTGGCCGCAGTGCTGCCTTTCCCCTTCGCCACGGCGACACGGCGCCCGCACACAGCAGGCAGCAGGCAGGGAGGCATCACTGCTCATCTCTGCTCTCAGCACTGGCCAGAGTGATGGGGGGGAAGGGTCACGACATCTTCCACTTACTCTCAAATGGTTCAGAAAACAACTACGTGTGCACCTGCATATATACACACGTGCACACGTACACATATGCCCTCGGGGCGGGGAGAGTGGGGGTAAGACAGATGAGGCAAAATGCTAACAGGGAGGTCTGGGCAGAGGATGCGCAGGGTTCTTTGCACTAATTTCCTCCCTGCAACTCTTCTGTAAGTATGAAACCATTCCCCAGCAAAAGATTTATTAAAAAAAAAAAGAACAATTCATTAGCTAGTGAGATTGGAAAGTCTATTATGCTACTTTCCAAGTAAAAAGAATCCAAGTGTCAGGCCCAAAGCCCCATCTGTCAGCAGGACAAGCTCTGCAGTGCTGTGGGTTGCGGCTGAGCAGGGCCTCCAAACTCGGGAGGCGCCTGGCAAGCCCCGGGAAGACTCCACTTTCCAGCTCCGTCTGTGAGCTTTGGCCACGTCTGCTTGTGAAATATCCCCCCCTCTTCCTGTTCACTAACCCATGTGCCACTCCAGAGGCCGCAGGCGCTGGCCGGCTCACTGTGGATTTGTCAGTTCGGCACAGCCAGCAGGAGCGGTCCCGAGTGGTGTAGGGGACAGAACCCTGAACTAGGAGCCAGCCCCCCACACACACCCTGGTCTGTGCCCCAGCTCTGCTGCTCCTCAGCTGTGTGACCTCATGCACATCACTAGCCTCTCCCAGCCAGCTTCCCAGAAGCACAAGGAAGACAGCGTCCAGTCCTGCTCCCCTATCAGGCCAACCAGGTGAAAACAAGCTCTTCCATAACTGCAGCCTCAGCTCACTCAGTGAAGGCAAGTACATGGTGGGGTCATCCTGGATGGAGCTGTGGCCAAAACCACGGCAGGATTTCCTTTCATAATTGAAGCTAGAAAAACACGGTTTTAGAAAGAGCACTTGATGCTGCATTCCCTGAGACTGGGATGCAGATGGAGAAAGGTCACTGTGATGGTATCGCAGTCAGTGGCCCCCAAATGCCCCTCCATGTTTGTCACCCCTCGAAGAGGTCCCCACCCTTTTTTTCTCACCACAGCCCCAGAGGATACAACACACACCATTGTCATTCATGATGCCTGATCACAGCAGGGACCTGAGAGGAGGGCTGGTTCTACCCCTCAGATCAGAGTATTCAGATGGAATTCAGGTGGATCAGGGGAACAGAGGTGGCCTGGGGGTCCACAGCTGGGGTTAAGGACAGACAAGGCAGGACACAGACAGCTGGAAGGGAGAGAGCCAAGGGTGCATGATGGCAGACAGACCAGACTTCTAGGACTGAAACCTCATCCCAGCCACCTGGTGTCATGAGTTGTTTCATTTCCCCCATCTGTAAAATGGAGGTAGCAACAGTATCTAACCCACAGGGACCACCTGAGAGCCCCTGGCATATAATGTGTCCTCAAATCAACCAAGATCAAACATGCATTTAAAAGACATTGTGGGGACTTCCCTGGTGGCACAGTGGTTAAGAATCCGCCTGCCAATGCAGGGGACACGGGTTCGAGCCCTGGTCTAGGAAGGTCCCACAGGCCGTGGAGCAACTAAGCCCATGCGCCATAACTACTGAGCCTGCACTCTAGAGCCCACGAGCCACAACTACTGAGCCCGAGTGCCACAACTACTGAAGCCCACGTGCCTAGAGCCTGTGCTCCACAACAAAAGAAGCCACCACAATGAGAAGCCCGTGAACCGCAAGGAAGACTAGCCCCCGCTTGCCGCAACTAAAGAAAGCCGGCGCACAGCAACAAAGACCCAACACAGCCAAATAAATAAATAATAAAAAATAATAAAATAAAAAAAAATAAAAGACACTGTGGCGGAGGGTCAAGTTCAGCACTTTCCTGTTGCCCCACTCTGTGAAAGGCCTCACACCCTAGCCTGCATCAGGGGAGCCAAAGTGCTCCACCTGGCAGAAAGCCTCCTGGGAAGCAGGTCTGCCTGGTTCCCTCCTCACACCCCAGTGTGGGTCTAAGCCAGGACTCTGAGAAAAAGCATGCAGACTAAGACCAGAAAAGCCCCCCTCCCAGGCGCCAGCCAGCAGACCCCTGCCTGGAAGGACACAGCACATACAGGTACCCAAGGAGAACATCTGACCCAGAGTGAGACCCACCTTGCTGCCCAACCAAAAGCAGGGAGCCAGTTGGAGCCCCCCAGGTTTTGCAGGGCAACTCAAGACACCACCAGGGGCTGCTGCAAAGTTCTGATGTGAGGAGTCATGGAATGAATAGGATAACTTTGCTCCCTCAACCAGAGCCACCCCCCTGCCCCAACTCAGACCTGAGTGTGAGGCCTCCTGAAGCACCCCCCTGCTTTGCAGGGGCACAGGGTTGGCCACCTCTGCCGCTACCTCATCTCTGCTTCCACACCTGAAGAGCACTCCTACAGGGAGGGTATATTCTCTTCATTTGAGCATCCCTAGTGATGGGCAGGTGGGGAGCCACGCCAAGACACTCTGAATTGCTGCTGGCCACTGGCAGGATATGTGGACAGAAGGCACCCCGAGAAAGCATGTGCTGGACCCGGAATCAGAGGCACCCCGAGAAAGATATGTATGACGTGTGGCTTCACCCCTCAGAGTCCACTGACATAATGCGCAAAATCGGGACCCATAAGTCAGACGGGATGACTCTCACTTCTCCACAGGTATAAACATGTTTTCTAAAGAACGTAATCACAAGAGCCCACAAATCCATTGGCTCTGGTCCCCAGGAGCCCATACAGCACCCTCCTCCACAAGTGCTGGCTTCCGTTCCTACCAAGGCCACCCCACAACCAGTCACCCCACCGTCCAGAGAAGCATCGCTGGACACTCCAGCTGAGTGTGGGCCAGGGTCCTGGCTACCAAGTGGACACTGAGGAGGAGGCAGAGCACTCCGTACAGACGGCAGAGGCAGCGAGAGGTGCAGCGTGCCCAGGCAGGAGCCTGACTGGGGAGCCTGCACACCGCTGTGCTCTCCTGCCTGCTGTACACACCCAGGTCTTACAACACCCACACAAGGAGCCCTGGCCACTTCTGCCTTCATGGGCCCCTTCCTCCATTTAAAAAAAAAATCAAGAACCACACTTTTCAACTGCGCCGGTATAAAAACTAATGTGCATGTTACAGTATTTCCTTCAACTTGAAAGTTTAGGGCTTTTTCCTGCTGACTGTAAAAGAAAACATTTTTACAGTCCACCAAAAGCACCTTGGGCCTCCGGCCTCCTGTGCCTGACGGATAAATCGGCCCTGCATTTGGGGTCTTCATTTCTCGCTGGAGGAGGAGGTACATCAGGAACAGAGATAAGGATCGTCCGGACCTTCTGCTGCCGCGATACCGATTCCTCACCACAGGCTTCCTTCAGAAAACGCAAGCCCCCGGGGGCTCCAAAAGCATCTGAGGGTCACAGACCAGGAGCACCCCCGGTGCCCGGCTCGGCGGCTCCCGGGCCGAGCAACCGTGACCAGCCAGGGGCTTCCAGGTGCCCCGAGCCGCCCCCTCGGCCCCCGGCCTGACCCCCATCGCTCCCGCTCCGTCGACCGCCGAGCGCCAAGTGAGGGCCCGGCGAGGTGGGGGTCCCGGCGACCCCGCCCCCCCGCCCCGCCCGCGCCCCCGCCCCCGCCCCCACCGCTGCGCACCTGGCCGCAGCGGCTCGGTGACCGTGAGCACCAGCAGGAAGAGCAGCAGGAAGGCACCGCTGTCTGCCTTGGGCACCATTTATCCTCCGTTCATCGTCCCCGGGGCGGCCGCGCGACCCCGCGGGGAGGCCGGGCCAGGCCGGGCCGAGAGTCGGGCCGGGCCGGGGCCAGGCCAGGCTAGGACGCTGCGGGATGAAGCTCCAGGGGCCGCAGGCAGGCGCGCGCTCCGACTCTGGCCCTGCGCAAGATGGCGGCCGTCTTGCTCGGTCCGCACCGCCCCGCCCCCGCCCGCGCCGCCCGCGCCGGCCAATGAGCCCCGGGCGGGGGCGGGACCTGCGTGTTCCCCATGCGCAGTGGCCTAAAGGGGAGTGGCCCAAGGGCGGGGCGGTGGCTGAGGGGTGGGCCCTTCGGGGGCGGAACTACGAGGAGTCAAAGGTGCCATTGGCTGAGCAGAGAGGAGAGGCTCGGGGGCGGAGCCTCAGCGGCGGAGCTTCCGAAGGGCCCCGCAGAGCCCGGGCGGCGGAGCCGAGATGACAGACACGGAGGGGCGGGGCGTGGAGGGGACAGGGCGGTACGGGGGCGGGGCCTGAAGGGAGGGGCGGGGGCAGGGGAGCCGGTGGGCGGGGTGGGTATGGGCACCGGGTGAAGAGGGCCCTGGGACACCTAGCGTCTTCACACCTCGCGCACCTGCAGCCCCAGGTCCGGTCAGTGGGCCAAGAGTGCGCCCCAAAGTCGTCTTTTAAAGGCTGAACCGCTGCGGAGAGGGATGAGGAAAACTGGAGGGACCCGGCCTAACCCTGAGGAGGTTCCGGAGGTGGTTCCACCTCGTGAGGAACACTCAGGTGTGGCTTCACCGGCACATACAACTGAAACGTTTCAAACGGATGAGGGAGTAGCCTCAAGGAGTGTTACACAAGGAGAGCTGACAGGGAAGCCCAGATCCTAGAGACGGAGCAAAGCCCCCTCTGGAGGAAGGGCCCTGCCCGCACAGCGGGGACAGGAGAACGCAGCACAGCTGCCGCCACAGCAGGCCCGTCTGCACGGAGGGAAGCCACCGGGGACAGCGCTCCGAGCGCTGGCCGCGCACCTGTCACCGTGGGAGGGTACACAGTAGGTGGGGTGTCCCCAACGAGAGAGGAGCAAGCCCTCCAAAGGAAGGACCACCAGCCATGCACACAAGGGCTTGCCCAGGGTGTCAGGGTGGGGAAGAGGGTGGGTAAGAGGGTGGGGAAAAGGGTGGGGATGGGAGCAGAGAAAAGGGGGAGGGCCAAGGTTGGTGGGCACCCAGCCCAGCCCTGCCCACCTCCAGCCCACCAAATCACTCTCTAGGAGCAGTCACCCCAAGCCCCTTCAGGGCATGGTCCTCCCGAGCATCCCAGGATTCCAGCCTGGGACATTCAGGATCATCTGAGAGAGGCACCCACTCCCTCTGGACAGATATGGCCAAAGTCAACCCCAAGGCTAGGCCAGACCTGCCCGCTCCTGTCCCCTCAGGGCGTGGCACACAACAGGGGCCCACAGCAGAGGGGCCCCACTGCTGGTGGAAATGGCGATCCCTGTCCAACGCTGCCCTGTTAGCACATCCTCAGGGAGCATTCCCGGGAGAAGCTGCTGCACTGAGAGGAGTCCAGGCCCACCTTCTGCCCCCCAGCCCCAGATCTGCCCTGGGAGCCCAGCCAGGGCTATGGATGGTCAGACCCCCAGGAGGGAACTCACAGCCAAGAGCAGAAACCCCGGCCAGTTGTATCCCACAGAGCCGGCCAGTAAAGGTTCGGATGAGGAGAGCAGCACAGGAAAGTGAAAAGTCCAGCAGACCACGCAGCAAGCGGGCAGAGCCCCAGCTTCCTAAACTGCATTGACCACTGGCCAGGATCCTTGCCCCTCCTGACCCACCTCCCCCTTCTCGGCCTTGCTGTGCAGCCAGCAGGCTGCCTGCGTGGACATTATCAAGGGCTTTCAGGGCTGCAGGGAGGGAGAAGAGGTCAGGGATGTTTCCACCACCCCCACCCCGTGGGGTCCTGTGGCCTCCACCTGAGATCACTGCTTCTGTCAAAGCGGCCCTCCCTGCACTCCTCTTCCCAGGTCCCAGCGACCACCCTTCTTCCAGCGGTTCATTACTACTCAGGGTTCTCTACACTCTGCTCCATGTTGGTAAATCATCCCCTAATGAAACTCTCCTCAGACAGTCCTAACTTAAGTGTGTCTCCTGTTTCCTGATGAGACCCAGAGTGATGGGACTGCCTGCCCTGGATTTCCAGGGATGCCCCGGGTTGCAGAAATCAACCCGCCACTCCACCAGCAGGCCTGGCTCTGGTTTGGAGGCTTGGGCTGACTGATGCACTCCCCACAGCCCCCTCCTACCTCGGGTCCCAGCCGAGCATGAGGCCATGCTCCGCTGGCCTTCTGTCTGCTGCAGCCCACTGGCCGGCCTTCCAGGGTTCCGAGTCTTAGTGGCTCAGGCCAGAGCCTCATTCCCCAGGGCAGTCCTCCTTTATGACTTCACCCACTGAAGTCACCAGGGAGACAATGCCGAATGTTCCACCCCAGAGTCTTGGCCTCTAGGAGGCAGGCCAGAGGACTCTCTGTCCACAGTGTAAATGAGGACGCCGCTGGCCCATGTCCCGCAGGGATGTAGAGGGCAGCCTCAGGGGCACTGGGCGCTCCCGGCACCATGGATGATGCTGCCGTCCTCAAGCGACGAGGCTACATCATGGGAATCAATTTGGGAGAGGGCTCGTATGCGAAAGTCAAATCCGCTTACTCTGAGCGCCTGAAGTTCAACGTGGCGGTCAAGATCATCGACCGCAAGAAAGCCCCCACAGACTTCCTGGAGAAATTCCTTCCCCGGGAAATTGAGATTCTGGCCATGCTAAACCACCACTCCATCATCAAGACCTACGAGATCTTTGAGACCTCTGACGGCAAGGTCTACATCGTCATGGAGCTCGGGGTCCAGGGCGACCTCCTTGAGTTCATCAAGACCCGGGGGGCCCTGCAGGAAGACGATGCGCGCAAGAAGTTCCACCAGCTGTCCTCAGCCATCAAGTACTGCCACGACCTAGATGTTGTCCACCGAGACCTCAAGTGTGAGAACCTTCTCCTCGACAAAGACTTCAACATCAAGCTGTCCGACTTCGGCTTCTCCAAGCGCTGCCTGCGGGATGACAGCGGCCGACTGACACTGAGCAAGACCTTCTGTGGGTCGGCGGCGTACGCGGCCCCCGAGGTGCTTCAGGGCATCCCCTACCAGCCCAAGGTGTATGACATCTGGAGCCTAGGCGTGATTCTCTACATCATGGTCTGCGGCTCCATGCCGTATGACGACTCCAACATCAAGAAGATGCTGCGCATCCAGAAGGAGCATCGCGTCAACTTCCCGCGCTCTAAGCACCTGACGGGCGAGTGCAAGGACCTCATCTACCGCATGCTGCAGCCGGACGTCAACCGGCGGCTGCACATCGACGAGATCCTCAGCCACTGCTGGGTGCAGCCCAAGGCCTGGGGCCTGTCCTCTGCAGCCATCAACAAGGAGGGGGAGAGCTCTCGGGCCACCGAGCCCCCGTGGACTCCTGAGCCCAGCTCCGACAAGAAGTCTGCCACCAAGCTGGAGCCCCGGGAAGAGGCCCGGCCCAAGACCTGGGCAGAGACAAGACCCGAGGAGGAGGCGCTGGCGGTGCAGGTGTCAAGGCAGTCAGAGGCCATGGGCCTCACCAGCGAGCAACCCAGCAAGGAGATCAAGGAAGGGGCCACCCCGCAGCCTTCAGAGACACACACCTAGTCAGCTCTCGCGGCCCAGGGGGCCGGCAGAAAATGAGGCAGTGTTCATGGCCTCAAGCCTGAGCTCCAAAGAAGCCAAGGGACAAGCCGAGAGGGAAGACAGTCCCAGATGAGCCACTATTTTCGTCAGTTTCTTCCCCCTCCCTTTGACCTTGGTAACTCATGTGGCTAAAGAAGCAATAAATCACTATATTACTGCAGACCCTGAGGTCAGTGTCTTTGCCCTGCGGGCTTTGGTCGCCCAGGGAGAGGATCCTGCACTCCCCCTGCCCCCACTCTCAGACCGCGCTGCACTTCACCTCCCACTTTGGAAAACACAGCCCTGTGTGCCCAGCCCTGACCGTGACCTCAGGCCCTGGACCGGAGCAGAGCTGAGTAAGGAAGACATTGCTTCAAGAGGGAGGCCCATGAGTGCGATGCCGGGCTGGAGAGGGGCGCGAAGAGCAGGTGGCTGCAGGCAGAGGAGGGCTGGGAGGCGGGGGCCTTCCCCCCCGAGGTCTGGGTCCTCAACAGCCCCACAAGGCTGCCAGTGGGGAGAACCTGTAGAGGCAGGCGGACCAGCCTCCCTCGAGCCCCTCCCCGTGGGCAGCTCTTTCTGCTCTGGCTCCAGGGTCCCCCACGTCCTGCCAGCACCCAGTTCCCAACAGTGCCCTGAGTCATGCCGCCTCGTGGGCATCCCCCGGCAGCAGGGGCCCTGCTACATGGCCAGCCCCTCTCCAGCCTGCATGTCCCGCAGTCACTGTGTGGTCTGAACACATTTTGTTCCCCTCTGGTCCCAGTTTCTCCCAGGGGTGATGTTCCTGCCAAAGCAGATAAGCAGACACTGGCGAGCAGGAGGGCACAGGCGTCCTCACACGCATGCCCAGCCTGTGGCCATGGTGTCTGCAGAGGGAGCAGGCCCGCGTGTGCATCGCCGGCTGCTGGGCACTGCGGGGCCCGCCATTCCGGTTCTCACGCTGTCCTTACCCCGGCTATGCCGCGGCAGCTGCTTTCTCCTCCTGATCTGCACATGCGCCTGACAACCTCGCATGGACCTGCGGGTTTAACACACCAAAAGAACAAGGCTCGCCTCTCCTCCCGCCCCTGCTGGTGTCTTGGGAGACGTGAGGTCCAGTGAGTGCCCCAGACATGGCCTCTGCCTGGCTCCTCCGTCTCCCCACAGCCACCTCCACACATCCTGTGTCCCCAGAGCTGGGCATCCCCATGTGTCAAGGCTCAGCCACCACCTAGGCCCCTGTCCTTGTTCCCCATCGCCGCCCACGGTGGCCAGAGCCCTCCTTCTGCACCCAGTCTGGCTCCCACTGCCTGCGGGAAGGATCCCCACACCTAACCCTTGAGGTCTTCCCAGGTCTGGCCTCCCAGCCCCCTGCCATGTGCCATAGCCCTGCTTGTGGACGCATCCCTGCAGCCCTGCCCAGCTCTCCAGGTTTGGCCAAGGGGCCACGGCCTCCACACACAAAGCCTTCTGGGGGCCTCTGCCAGGGCAGGCCTGCGAGTGAGTGCCCAGGGTCCAGGACAGAACCGCTGCAGAGTAGTCCTGGAGGACCCGGGAACCCAGAGTCACACAGCTTGCCTAGCGGTAGAGTGGAATTCCAGAGCGCATGGGGCCAGCGGGGGTGGGGACGTCCCAGGAGGCTTGTGAACCTCCTCCGTCATCAGTGCGGTCATTGGGGCAGAGGGCAGCGCAATGCAAGGGGGCCTGGGAGCGACTCATGGCAGCCCAGCCCGGAGGCATGCCTGGGCAGGAGGGACCTCAGGAAGGTGCACCTACTGTGTGCATTACAGGTGGGGAGATGGCTCAGAGAGGGTGGGGCGACTGCCGGAAATCACACAGTGAGGAGCAGAGGCCCAGGTGCGTGAGACTCCCTCCTCCCCAGGTGGCCTTAGATGCCGGGCTACTCCTGTGAGCTGTTCCACTAAACACTGGGCTCAGACCCTTTCAGGCCCTTGATCCTGAAGCTTTAGGATCAAGACCCTCAATGTGGCCTCCGTGCTCCCTCCCGCCCCCACATGCTCTCACCACGCTGACCTTTCAGACCATCACACGCACTGCAGTCCCCGTCCTCCTCCGTGTGGCCTGACCTCAGACCTCAGCATTCCAGCCTCCCTGAGTCCAGCCCCAGCTCTCTGACCTCACAGCTCCATGTCCCTGTGTCACGGCCCAGCCGCAGGGCATTCATACTGTGGGTGACACTGAACCTCCCTGGCCTCCGGGCTCCAAAAAGGCAAGGTTCTGTTCATGTCACCCAGGGCCTGAGGCCGACCCTCGAATGCCATGGAGTGGAGAAATGGAGGCCAAAGCTCCACGGGGGGCGTCCCAGGGTCTGCAGGTCTGGGACCCACAGGCCCGTAGCCGGGAGCACCCTGAGCCCCTATCCAGTCTAACATCCCCCCAACCCAGCGCACCAGCAGCCCCTGCCCCTGCGTGCACATCCTGGGCAGAGCCGCCTGCTCCACACCCGGCAGGTCCGCTGGCCTGATGCTGGCACATGCCTCCTCCATCCATGTCCCCCAAGAACCAGAGGCCACACTGTCCTGGGCAAGGGCGGGTGTGGAGAAGCGGAACCCACAACAAAGGGGAAAGCAGGCGGTGGGGTCGGCCAAGAGGGCAGACGTGCAGGGTGCCCCCAACAGAGACCTGGGGGCGAGGGAGACAGGTGGGGAGGGTGCCTGGCTTCCGGGGCCTGACCTGGGGGCCTCGCAGCTGGCCCCTCTATGACACAAAGGAGTGAAGTTCTCGTCATTTCTACCAAAGCCCCCAGGAGAAAGGCAGGCATCAGGCCAGTCACTCCTGCTGGCATCTGGACCCGGCTGCCCTGCCCTGAGATCTTCCACACAGACCTCCTGCCAGGGAGCTCTCCGCGCTCCAGGTGTGTACACACGCTGTGCTCCGGCCAGGACAACACACCTCCCGGCACCTGGGGGAGCCCTGCTGATCCCCTGCATGCAGGTTCCACAGTCACTCCCACCCACCCACCCACCCACAAACAGGACTTCCTCTCCCCCAACCCCTGGAGAACTGAGCACACACACGGCACGCCTCCTGTCCTGGCAACGCACTACAGAGGACAGACAAGTGGACAGCAGGGCTTGCGAAGCACCCGAGGAGACGCTACAGGAGGCCACGTTTCCCAAAGCAAGAACAAAAGGGTTTCCACGTTGTTTCCAGGGGCAAAGACAGTCTGAGATGCAAAGATGATGTGCCCTCCCAGGGTTCCAACAGCTCACAAAGGTCCCAGCGACATAATTCAGGATCCCCCCTCACCCAGGTGCTTGCTCTTCACTGTCAGTGCTAGGGGTGCTGCCGTCCCCCAAGACCCCCGGGACCACAGCACCAAGGCTCCACCTGAGGCCCCGCCCACTCACTGGCCAACGCACCAGAACCCAGTCTCCCTCTGTTGCCGGTCCCCCTCCCCACGGGCCTGCCCCGTCCAGCCTCCCTGTGCCTGGTCATAGGCGCTAGCCTCCGCTCACCCCAAAGCCCCTTCCCTATGTGCTCTTCCAGGACCCGTCTGAAAACGGGACTTGGGTTCTGGCTGCTCCTGCCCTGGGACCTGCAGCAGCTGTCCCCTGACCCTCTCCTCCACCTCCTCCTAACTCTGGGACTCAGCCATTCTCAGAATGTCCTTCCCTCCCCAACGCCCTTCCCTGCCTGGACCTATCACCCCCCCACGGAACGTTCATCTGCCAGCCCACTGGGGACCGGGCTGCCGGGCTGGGCACTCACAGCCTCTGAGCTGCCCCCTGCCCCAAGCACGCCCTGCTCGCCGCCACAGCACTGATCCACCCCCACCCCACCCCTGCTCCCCGGACAGCTGGTCTTGTCTCCCAGGCTTGGAACCACCGCCAGCCCGGCCGGACCAGGGCAGTCCCTCCCCGGCACGGCGGGTTCCAAAGACACAGCCCCAGAGGGGGTGCTCATCACACCTCAAAGAAGCGGCAGGAAATTGGCCCTCGTGGGACAGAGGCCATTGCAGAGTCAGTCCCCACATCCAGGAGAGGGAAACGGGTGTGGGGCCCGCACGCTGGCTGGACCTGGGCGGTCCCCTGGGCCTGACTTGAGACAGTGCAGCACAGCGAGGAGGAAGAGCAGTGCGGGTCACCACAGTCCTGGGCGCCAGCTTCCTTCCAGCAGGCAGGGAGCAGCACTCCTGCCAGGCCAGCCTGATTTCCGGGGCTCCAGGGCCTGTCCCCCGCCCAGTCCCCACTCCAGGCAGCCTGGCTTTATGACTTCACAGGCTGAAGTCACGGGGGGACAATGCTGGGTGTTCCACACCTCCAAGTGCAGGCCCAGACTGGCCAGACGGCTCCCCACAGTGCAAACGAGGACAATGCCCGCTGGCCCAGGTGGGGAGGGGATGTAGAGGGCAGCGGCACCAGCCGCTCCTGGCACCATGGATGATGCCGCAGTCCTAAGGAAGAAGGGTTACATCGTGGGCATCAACCTGGGCAAGGGCTCATATGCAAAAGTCAAATCTGCCTACTCCGAGCGCCTCAAGTTCAACGTGGCCGTCAAGATCATCGACCGCAAGAAGACGCCCACGGACTTTGTGGAGAGATTCCTTCCCCGGGAGATGGACATCCTGGCGACCGTCAACCACCGCTCTATCATCAAGACCTACGAGATCTTTGAGACCTCCGACGGCCGTATCTACATCATCATGGAGCTCGGAGTTCAGGGCGACCTACTCGAGTTCATCAAGTGCCGGGGGGCCCTGCACGAGGACATGGCACGCAAGATGTTCTGGCAGCTGTCCTCCGCCGTCAAGTACTGCCACAACCTGGACGTCGTCCACCGAGACCTCAAGTGTGAGAACCTTCTCCTTGACAAGGACTTCAACATCAAGCTGTCCGACTTCGGCTTCTCCAAGCGCTGCCTGCGGGACAGCAGTGGGCGCATCATCCTCAGCAAGACCTTCTGTGGGTCGGCGGCATACGCGGCCCCTGAGGTGTTGCAGGGCATCCCCTACCAGCCCAAGGTGTATGACATCTGGAGTCTGGGTGTGATCCTCTACATCATGGTCTGTGGCTCCATGCCCTATGACGACTCGGACATCAAGAAGATGTTGCGCATCCAGAAGGAGCACCGCGTGGACTTCCCACGCTCCAAGAACCTGACAGGCGAGTGCAAGGACCTTATCTACCGCATCCTGCAGCCGGACGTCAACCGGCGGCTGCACATCGACGAGATCCTCAGCCACTCATGGCTGCAGCCCCCCAAGCCCAAAGCCGTGTCTTTGGCCTCCTTCAAGAGGGAGGGTGAAGGCAAGTACCGGGCTGAGTGCAAACTGGACACCCAGCTGGGCTCGTGGCCCGAGCACCAGCCTGAGCACCAGCCCGACCACAAGCTGGGGGCCAAGAACCAGCACCGGCTGCTGGTGGTGCCCGAGAACGTGGACAGGATGGAGGACCGGCTGGCCGAGACCTCCAGGGCGAAGGACCATCACGTCTCCGGAGCCGAGGTGGGGAAGGCGAGCACCTAGCGGTGCGGAGGGCCCGGGGGGCATGGCGCGATGAGCACCCCGAAAGCTAAGTAGGAGGTAGAATCTGAAGAAGGCACAGGTCCAAGAACAAGTAAAATCCGTCAATTAAACCGTTATTTTGATTACGTTCTATTAGCTTTCTTCCACTTAGTAGCAAAGACGTTAAATCCTGACCACCAAATAAACCAGAGTGTATACAGCAGAGAGGCCCGCGAGGAGTCGTTTTCTCTAGGGCTCAGCACTCCCCTCCCTGCGGCGCAGGGGATCTGGAGTGGGGGCCAGGCCTCATGGGCAAGGACTCTGCGGCCGCCCGCCCGCCAAGCCCCCACATGCCTCCCCACCCTGCCCAGACCCCCACCTCAGGCAGCCCTTCCTCAACACCCCCCTCTCCCTTCGTTCCCGCAGTTGGGATGGGAGACCCCGAAGCCGAGACCTTCCAGTGGCATTCCCCCTGGCCCTATCCCCGCCAAGCAGCCCTCATGCTTTATCAGCCATCACCCCCATCCCCGCCAGGTGGTCAGCACCTGGTCTTTGGTGGCCTTGCCTGGACAGCGCCCCGCATCTCGCTCACACCCACCCAGACCTCCACCCCCTACTTGCTGGGGGCTCCCTCAGGGCCAAACCCACCCTTCTCTATGGAGAATAAAGCACCCAAAGCGGCCCTTTCCTCACCCTGGACGGTCCCAGCCCCGCCCCCTTGGTGGGGCACAGGGCACAGCCAGGACTTGGCTCCCAGGAACTTGCAGGACTTCTCTGAGGAGGAGTGCGGGCCAGCTGGTGCCCAGGCAGCCTCCAGGGAGCATGAGGATGGCCCACTGCAGGGTGCACGTGCTCAAAGCACGAGGGGCTCCCATCTGAGCAGACCCCAGGCTGCCTCTCTGAGCACAACCCGACCCCACCTGAGGCCTAAAGAGCCTGTCTGGGAGCCAGCCCACCTCCCTGTGAGGAGCTGGCCCCAAGACTTCCAGGGTCAGGCACCAACACCCTCGGGCCCAGAGGCAGGTGCCCGCCCGTGGTGCCCACGGCGCTCTCGGGTCCAAGTGGAGCCCAGCCCCACTGCTTGTGACACTATGGCCCAGGTTACTGTTACATGGGGGTCTCGCTGGTGGGGTGACAACGGGGTGAGGCCGGCAACCCAGCAGCACGTGGAAGGCAGGGCCTGGAGCCCCGAGCAGAGGGAGGGAGGGGACATGGAGACGGCCCTGGCCATCTGAGCTGGAAGCCAGGTGCTTGGGAGGTGATGGCTGAGGCCACTGGGAAAGCGCCTCCCAAGGGAGCAGCCTCACATGCAGGACCCGTGCAGCTGTATCACCAGCAAACCACGCAGGTCAGGCCTGGCCAGGGAGGCTGTGGACCTGGGCCCAGAGCCTGGGTGAACCTGGCGGTGGGGGGACCAGGGACCAGCTCTTCATGCAGGAAAACGTGGGGCACAACTGCCAAGGGCTCTGCCCTCCCCAAGGGTGGACCGAAGGGCTGTGAGCTCAGCTCAGAGGCAGGTCCCCAGCCCTGGGGGCACCACCGGAAGCAACACAGGCAGCAGCAAGAAAGGCTGGACACCCCGGCCCTCCGAGGGTCACCACCCAGCAGCCTCCTCCCAGGAGGTCTGCGGTCCTGAGCGCAGGATGCAGGTGCGATGCAGGCACGAGGGTGACCCCAGGGCGCACAGGCCACAGGGCGGAGAGGCAGCCCTGCTGAGCTGTAGATGCTCTTTAATGAGGATTAAATAGGAACAGGTTGGGGTTCGACAGAAAAGCATGTCAGCAAGGCCCTGGGATGCTCCCCAAGGCCGCGGGGCAGGTCCTGTGCCAGCCCAGCACCTGTCTTCTGGGTCTCCTGGGATGCTCGCTGCTTCGGGCTCAGGCCTGGGTCCCCAGAAAGCCAGAGTCCTCTGCTGGGCAGAGAGCTGCCCTGAGGGCTCCACGAAGCTCCCGCGGGCCCAGCCCAGGACGGACTAGAAGAAGTCCGAGGCTTTGCGCCGGGCGGGGAGCTGCAGCAAGTTGTCCGTGATGCAGGCCGGATCCTGGCTGAGGGGGGTGCGTGTGGCAGAGGCAGGAGCCGGTGTGCTCGTCGGGGTCTGGGGCCCGCCGGCTGGGGTCTTGAGGTGGGTAGAGCGTGCTGGGGACGGTGTGTAGCTGGCACGCAGGGCCCGGTCCGTGTACTTGCTGGCTGTCCTGCTCACGAGGCGTTGCAGGGCTGGAGACATGGCTGGGCTCAGCCCTTTGGGGGTGAGGCTGCAGCGGAAGGAAGGGGTGGGTGAGAGGCAGGATTAGGCCCGACCGGGCTCTCCCCGCAGCAGGGCCTCCCTTGGCCCCACAGGAAGGCTCCCAGGAGATGTGTGATCATTCTGGGTGGGGACCTGGATGGCCTGGCCCAGACAGTGAGCCTGAGCCTGCAGTCGAGGGGTGTGGCTGCCCTCGGCTGAGAGGCTGCAGTGGACCCCAACCCTCTCCGAGGGCAGCGATAACACCGACTCCACGGGGTGGACAGGAGCTCAGTGGGGACAACGGGCCTAAAGGCGCCGCAGGTACGCGGGAGGAGGAGGCCGTGCACGAGGCAGAGAGGGCCCCGCTCCGGCCGGAGGGACGGCCACAGGCCCCGGCCCTGAGAGCGCCCACTGCAGGGGCCGGGCCACCCTCACCTGGCTAGGTTCTCCGTCGCCCTCCGCAAGGCCTCCTGCTTCTTGGCCCGGTTCTTGGCGGCAGCCTCGTTGGCCATCTTCAGCCCCAGCCGCTCCCTGCGTCCCGGCTCCAGGATCTAAAAGACAGCAGGCGTTGGGGGGCTGGGCCACTACCCAGCCAGGGAGTCCTTGCCGCGGGGGCGCCGGCCTCTTCCCGTGGCCCCTGCGGTCCCAACAGCCCACCATCGCTGCCCCTGAAAGCCCCCAGCCAGCCTGAGCTGCCCAACCGCCCAAGGCCCACCCGGGTTCTTCATGAAGCCGGCCACTGCCCGGTCAGGCACCTGTGACCCCCCTCCAGGAAAAGGGCCTGTTTCAATATGCCTTTGTCTGACTGCCAGGGTGTACCAGCCTCTGTGTTTCCATAGAGAACTTCAAGAAATGTTTTGTGGGCCTGTCTTTCTGTTCGTTTGTTTTAAAGATTTATTTATTTAATTTTATTTTCTTTTTGCTTGCGTCAGGTCCTAGTTGCGGCACACGGGATCTTTGCTGAGGGATGTAGGATCTTCGTTGTGGCGCACGGGCTTCTCTCTAGTTGTGGCATGCGGGTTTTTCTCTTCTCTAGTTGTGGCGTGCAGGCTGCAGAGTGCGTGGGCTCTGTAGTTTGCAGCACGCGGGCTCTCTCGTTGAGGTGCGTGAGCTCAGTAGTTGTGGTGTGTGGGCTTAGTTGCCCTGCAGCATGTGGGATCCCAGTTCCCCGGCCAGGGATATAACCCGTGCCCCCGGCATTGTAAGGCATACTCTCCACCACTGGACCACCAGGGAAGTCCCTGGGCCTGTCTTTCTATTGGTTTTTTGTTTCCTTTCTCTCTTGCAGGAATTTCATCTACATTGGTTGAGTTAACGTACACCGTTCAGATTTCTCTTCAGTTATCTGCTTGTAGTTTTACTTTTGACGTTTTCCGCTGTAACTTTTGATGTTTTCCGCTGTACTCGGGGTTGTCATCTTCCCGTAGCGCGATCCAGCCCCCACTCCCTTCGTGATTTCTCCCTTTGCTGTCGTGTTTAGAAAGCCCTCCTGCCTCAACGTCACATTAAACGTCGACTGGTATGTAATTCTGAGGTTTAACATTTGTTGTTTTAACATTCAACTTTTCCATCTTCCCGGAACTCATCCTGCCGTGTACACTGAGGGCCTGGCTTGTTACCCTAGCTCCACACACTCAGCACGGTGCCCCAAATCCTGCCTGGGCACTGGGACCAGGCTCAGGCCTGACCCACCTGCCAAGGGTGGCTTGCTTCAACGCCTGACGGCACACATCCCCCGGCAAGTTTTTCTCAGCTGTCGCCGCATCCCAGGCTGAGAACCAAGGTGCCTGGGCCCCGCACACGCTGTCTGGCCACACGTCACCCTTGCACTGGGGAAGCACCCGCCCCTCAGCCACCAGGTTTCTGCCGCACAGGTCTGTGCTTTCTCTCCAAGCCAGGTGCTCCTATGATTGTATGTTTCTGTTGCTACAGTGACTGACACTTTTTCCTTTGCATTCCACACTGGTGTTGCCTGTGTTTAAAGAGACCCGTGACCCTGTCCCCTCCGCAGACCTAAGTGAATTCCAAATTCCGTGCCCCATTCTTTGGGGCTTCAAAGCAGATGACGTGACCCTGCAGCCTTCAGCCTCTGTGGCACCACCCACCTCTGCCACCAGCAACCCCCCCCAGCACCCGACAGTACGTGCAAGGCTCTGGGGACCTCCCCCACTTCCCCCCCCAAACCACACCCATCGCTCAGTTTCCCCACAAACTGTGTGCAGACCAGGGACCTGCCTTCCCAATGTTGCTCTGGGGCCCCACCTGCCTGTCTGTTCGCTGGCACCTTCCCGGGCCACCCTATCCCTACAAACCACCTGCCATCCGGCCCCCTCACCTGCCTGCCTAGCCCACAAACCGCCTTCCTCCTGGGCTCCAGGCCTTGTGAACCTCAACTCTGACTGCTCCTATGACACCGGGCTGGGGGCGCCTGACCTGGTTCTCCCGTAACCAGAGGCCTCTCTCTGCAAGGACACAGCCCTCCTGAGGACACAGCCGCATCCCACAGACACTAGGGTTCTGGGACCCTTCCCGCCCTCAGGCTGCAGCACAGCAGGAGTTCCTGGCCCACCTGAGACCACCCCTCATCTCTGAACAGCCCCATCCTCTGGGCCTGCAGGCTCGGAGCAGCCCCGGCAGCTCCCTGCCTTGGTGCTACGAACCCCCCCACCCCAGTCTCTCCCCCAACCCACCCACCCGCCCACGCCTGTCCTCAGTACCTGGTCCTACGTGGAAGTGCAGGGCCTGCCCAGGTGTGCAGCCCATCCGCTGTGCACGGAGCTATGGGTGCTCAGGAGGCCCTGAGTCCACCCGTGCTGCTCCCACCGTGACCCACCTTGAAGGCTGGCCCTGGCGTCCTATCCACGTAGGGCGTTTCAGATCCTTCGACTCTCAAGGGCGTGTTCTCAACCTCCCCCCAGGTCATCAGTGGGGACTCGTTCACACCTGCGGATGGAGAACCCACAGCCAGCTCAGGCCTGGGACCCGGATGGGGGTCGCAGCTCACAAGCACCAAGGCCAGCAGCTGCCCTCTCTCTTTCCCGGGACCAGAACCCAGCACTTCTGACTTCTCGGAGGGAAACATCAAGGCCAGCCCATGCCCCTGCACCGTGGGGCTTAGCCTGGGGTAGGGGGCTTCGCAGAGAAGCTGGGCTGGGTGAGTTAGACCCCCATCCTAGCACAGGGCCAGGGGGTCCCCGGAGGACAGTCACAGGACCCCGCTGCAGGGAGGAGATCCGGGGCCTTCCAGGGCTCCCAAACCTCCCAGGATCCTGGGCAAATCGTGGTGCCTCCACAGGCCCTTGCCATGGCGCAGCCACCGGTGTCCCTGGGCGCAGAGAGAGACCAGCGTGTGCCCAGGAGGCCACCCCGAGTCTCGTGCGCCTGCTGTGATCTCTGGGCTTAGGTTTGTGAGCACCGCACACCTGCTAACGTGAGACCCAGAACTAGGAAAAACTACCCAAGACTGACAGGGACACCCAGCCCAGGCCAGTGGCACAAGGCAGGTGGCCTGAGGGAAGCGCACGTGGCCCTGTAGGACCCCTCAGGCCCGTCCTGCCCACCTGCACGGGCCAGGCACGGCCCCAGGAGGCCCAGGTGCACCCAGTCTCCTGCAGACTGAGCTTGGCTTCCATGCGCAGGATGCCTGCCCAGGGGCTTCCCTGGTGGTGCAATGGTTAAGAATCCGTTTGCCAATGCAGGGGGACATGGGTTCAAGCCCTGGTCTGGGAAGATCCCACATGCCGTGGGGCAACTGAGCCTGTGTGCTACAACTACTAAGCCTGCGCTCTAGAGCCCGCGAGCCACAACTACTGAAGCCCACGTGCCACTACTACTGAAGCCTGCGCACCGCAACTACTGAGCCTGCGCTCTAGAGCCCGCGAGCCACAACTACTGAAGCCCGTGTACCACTACTACTGAAGCCTGCGCGCCTAGAGCCCACGCTCCACAACAAGAGAAGCTACCGCAATGAGAAGCCTGTGCACAGCAATAAAGAGTAGCCCCCGCTCTCAGCAACTAGAAAAAACCTGCATGCAGCAGCTAAGACCCAATGCAGCCAAAAATTAAATAAATGGATAAATAAATAAATAAATAAAATTTTAAAAAAGGACGTCCGTCCAGCACCCACTGGACTCACCGGCCTCCCCCCCAGAGGCCCTCCGCCTGCTCACCAGGCCAGTCTGTCCCGCTGAGCTCAGGGTGAGCCACAGGAACCACCCAGCTAGACCAGCTGGCCCCACACGTCCCAGGTCGGGCCTGCCTGAGAGCCCAGCCACCCACAGCCCTGTTCGGCCCTGGCACAGATGGGACCCTGGGCCCGAGTCACATGAGGCACAGTGCAGACCCAGGGGAGTGCCAGGAGTGCCAGGCCAGCCGGGCAGCCCACCTCCCCCCAGGCCGTCCCACCAGCGGGTGTGTTTCTCACCAGGGGCAGGAGAAGGCGTGGCAATGAATCCAAATCCGCCCACGCGAGGGGACTCCTGGGGGATAAGCTCCTTGCCATCCGGGCCCACCTTGCCCTGTTTGTGCTGGACCGAGAGAAGAGGTGGTGTCAGGGGCCCAGGCCATCCCCGCTGGCTGAACAGAGGCTGCCCACCCCCCCTTCCTGGGTGCAGACCCAGGGGAAGCGGGGAGGACCCTGGCCCTTGCAAGGACCTTGAGGACCTGTCAGAGTGGCAACCAAGTGAGGAAGCACCTCCGCCTTCCACGCCGGGCCACACCTGACATGCGTTACCTTCAGGGGCCACTGACTTCAGGGCCCTGCGGGGGGCTATGCTAACCGGGGCAACTGTGCTCTGATGGCTCCCACAAGGCACCTGTAAAAGTCTCCAAAACAGTCCCCCCACCTCCCACCTCCTCAACGCCATGACCGCCGGAGTCACCGCCCTGCAGTAAATCTGAGGTCAGGAACCTCTGCTGTCTGCCACACCGAGCCCAGCCCACCCCACGGGAACTGGCACAGACCTGACCCACAGAACGTGTCTGATCGAAGCCCCCACGAATGGAGAAGAGACTCAGACCCCGCCACATAGGGACCCAGACACACCCGCACCGCCGAGCCCTGCTGAGCCCAAGGACAGTCCTAATGTATGGGGGTGGCCAGGACCAGAAAGGCAGGGATGCCCACGCCACCCCGCTGGCCCGGTCCCTCACCTGGGCGTTGAGGGCAGCGGCCTGCTGCAGCTGGGACCTGCTGAGGGCCTGGCTAAAGGGGTCCCTGAGGAAGCGGGTGTTCTTATGCACCACCTGCCGTGGCTTCTTGAAGAGCTGCTCTTCGTCGGGGACGCCTGGCAGCGGGAGCAGAATCGCCTCAGCGTCAGGGTGGGCAGGCCCCCCGTCCCTCGCTCAGGGCCTGAGGGAGAGGAGCTGGTTCCCCACGGAGCACAGCCTGAATGCAGCCGGGGGAGCCACACGACCGCACAGACTCCGCAGGCGAACCTGCCTGCCCTGAAATGGACCGGGACCCCCAAAGGCCCAGAGTACAGGGGGCACAGACACACACTCCCAAAAGCCAATCCAAACCTTCGGCCCCAGCCTGCGCCCCCGCCCGGCCCGCCGCTCACCCTCTGGGTAGTACATGAGGGAGTTCTTGGCCTTGTACTTCCAGGTCTCCACACCAGCCTGGCCACTCTCCACGGCTTGGCACTCTGCCGACGGGAGCGCGAGATTATCCTTCTGCCTCTGCGTCATGGTGGGAGCGAGGGTCAGGGAGGACCCCCGGCCCTGGGCCCTGGCCCGGGGACCCCCAACCCGAGTGGGTACCGCTGACCCTGCACCAGGGCACCTTCTCAAACTCCTCCTCGGCCTGGTAGAGCCATGAGTGGCGCGCCCGGCTCTTCTCCTTGGCCACCTCCATGATCTCCTGGAAGGAGGCGTTGTCCTCGCTCGTGTACCGGCTCAGGAAGACGTCCAGGCTGGGCAGGGGTTCCCTTTCCTCCTCCTCTGTGGCCTCTCCTGCGCAGGGGTGCGGGCAGGTGACACGAAACCATCATGCAGTCACTCGGTCCCAGAAACCCTCTCTCTGGCCGTGGGTCTGTCTGTGGGAACCCACACCGCCAGACAACACCCCCTTGGCGGGAATCAACTCCCCCAGCTGCCCAGGGAGCCCCCAGGGGCCCTTCCCATCTGCTGGATACCAGTGAAGAGTGCACTCTGACTCAGGCCGGGAGGGGGCGTCGGGCGTTAGAGCAGCATGATCACAGGGGGTCCTCCCACACCAAAACAGTGCCTGTTCTGTAGGCCGTGCCTCCAAAACCCTGGGCTGTCCCCCTGCCCCTTATCCTGACTCCCTCTCTTCTTGGTACCTGTGCTACAGGGGGGTGACTGTCACCTAAGCCTCGTGACCCGCTAGCGGACCTGATGGCAAGGACCCTGTATTATCTAGCGGTGGGCAGGGGGGCACCTAACAGGCACTGGGCCACACCCCGGGCCGCCCTGGCCGCTGCCAGTGAAAGGGCAGCCCGCTGAGGCGGTGCAGCACTGCATACAGCAGTGCAGATGCGGTGGGGACGACGGGGGAGGGCCTCTACTCCACCCCCTACCACCTGCCAGGCAGCGTACAAAGCACTGTGCCTAAAAGGTCAAGACGAGTGTCAGAAAGGTGGGCACTCAGACCCCGTCCCTCCACCAAAAGCTCTGGGACCTGCAGAGGTTACTGCCCTACTGAGCCTCCGTCCCCTCGCCTGCAACCGTGAACTACGTGGTGCCTACGCTCAGGTTACTCAGGGGATTCCTGCATTTACCGAAAAGTAAGGGGGATTCAAAGGAAAGGAATCTGCCAACAGCCTGTGATTCTCGAGCCACATCGCAACGGAGAACCACGCTCTGAGGACACACAGGACGCGCTGTGACTGGCAGGAGGCTGGGTTCTGGAGCAGAAAACGTCACACGTGTGCTCGCACAGGGCACCACTGCCAGCGGAGCACACTGTAGACGCGACGCTGGTAGAGAGCAGCTCATGGCCATCTACACACACACATGTCCACCCCGGATGAAGCACCGACTGCGAGGAGGCCCACGGCACACTGTTCACAGGGCCCAAGACGCTCCTTCTGGGGAAGGCTCCCCGGAAAAGTCAGGATGAATCTTTACACTCCAGTAAGCGTGTTGGAGACCCGGAGGCCCAGGCACACCCTAGGTGCAGGGCATGCAGACGGGAGCAAAAGGACCTGCTCTTGTGGAGGGAGAAACGGTAAACAAACAGAAACGCCTTTTAAACTGGCGTGTCCTCCGGCAAGAAAACAGAGCCAGGTGGCAAATCACAGAGCACAGGGTGAGTGACTGCGCTGGGAGGTCAGGGAAGGTTCCCTGACAGGCAGCATCTGAGCAGAGACCTGAAGGAAGAGAAGGAGCAGCCATGCAGTCACCCACAGGGGGCGACCAGCTCAGGAGAAGCAAGTGCAGAGGCCCTGAGGCATCTGAAGGAGGCAGCGAGGGAAGGAGCCCCCGCCCCAGGCTCATGACACCCCCCGGACAGAGGTTGGTAGAGTGAGCAGGCCAGCAAGAGGGGGGGCGAGATTCCCATGCCACAGAGGAGGGCCGGAGGCTCAGATGACCCCCATGTTTGGGAGCTGGACCCAGATCTTCTGCCTCCTAGACCCCGTGGGTTGCCCTTTAAGGAGAGACCCTCAGGGACAAGAAGGAGCCTTCCCCTGAACACCCCAGGGCCCCACAGACGAGGTCCCCAGGCAAACCCAACAGTGTGAGGGAAATGGGGCGCTCACTCACCATCGCCGTCCTCCAGGCTGTGGCCCCGGCCCCGGGCCTTACTGCCCACCACCCCGGTGCCCGTGTGCACCTCAGGGGTTTCAAATGTGGCTGGAGTCACATCTGGGGGAAGAGAGGGGATGGAGATTGGAGGGAGCCTGAAGCAACAGTTCAGCGGGAGTCCCCTCCTGCCCCCCCACAGGACTCCTCTTACAGGGCGGAGGGGGCTCTCGGGACATCTTGCCCAGGGCAGAGCCAAACTTGATGGCGATCTGGCGCATCCGTTCCAGGTCTCCATTCTCCTCGGCCTCCAGGTACTCCTTCTGTGCCTGCAGCTTCTCCACATCAGGAAAGAAGTCCCTCTGGATGACCGTCTGGAGGCCCTAAAGGCGCGATCAGAACACAAGTCAGAGCTCCCGTCTGCCTCTCCCCTGCCACTCAGCCCACAGGGTACGTGTGAGGCCCCCAACCTCTGTCCAGACCAAGAACCCCCAGAACTTGGGGGAACGTAGTGCTGTAATTTTTTTTTTTTTTTTTTGGCCACGCTGTGCTGCTTGTGGGATGTGGGACCTTAGTTACTCTACCAGGGATTGAACCCAGGCCCTTGGCAGTGAGAGCGTGGAGTCCTAACCACTGGACCTCCAGGGAACTCCCATTGGGTGCACTTTCAAAGCCTTCTCTCTCCCTCACTAACTGGTCACTTTCATTCTCCTTTGCTGGCTCCACCTCCACACCAGCTGGACCAATGTGCGTATTGCCACCTTCATTCCACCCATGATCTCCTATTTCCAGTCTGAATCCTTCACCGGGATGCCTTCAGCCAGTCACCCCACCACCAGCACTGGTGGAGATTCCCAGCTCCGCACCTCCAGCCAGACTTGCCCCTGAGCTGCACGTCTGCACACCCAGCTGCCCACTAACGTCACCTGCCTGCACATCCCAGCAGCTTCCCGAACTTAACCAACTTTCTCCCAGCCCCGTGCCAGCTCCTCCTACTTCAAGGGCGGTGGGATGCTCACCCGCTCAATGATGCTGCCACAGTGGCAGCCCGTTTCCAAGACCCCCAGCCTTAACACTTGCCATTATCGCTCTCCAAGAAACCCTCTTTATCGCCATCCTCCCAAATTCCTACTGACCCTTTAATAGAACCTTGTTTCCCTGACACCCGCCCCTTCTGCTCCCTGACAGCAGGGACACCTCGCTCCACACTGTGCTTGTTTGTCCCCCCGACTGTCCACATCCCGAGGGCAGAGACTCGGGCTGCTCCACCTTCGCGAGCGGACAAGAGCGTCGTTACCCAGGAAGCGACCCGGGGATAGCGCGGGGCCGGGGAGCGCGGGTCAGGGAAGGGGCCTGGAAATCGCTGGCGTCCACGCCGAGTCCTACCTCGATGTACTCCTCCTCGTCCAGGACCCGCTGCCTGCTCGTCGGAGCCCCGGCCTCTCCGGCGGCGCGCTTCCTCCGGGGCCCGGACGCCGCGGGCACCAGCACGGCCTGGACCGGAGCGCCGGGCCTCTCCATCGCTATCCCAGTACCGCCCCAGCGGCGCAGGCGCGGCGCAGGCCGGGGGGGGCGGGGCGCTCCAGCTGCGCAAGCGCCTGAAACAGCCCTACCAATGGGGTAGCCGCGCGTTTCGAAGGCCGGCCCGCGCTCCGTGCTGACGTCACCATGAGCCCTGAGCTTTATGGGAGTTGTAGTCTTCGTCCCGCCCCGCTCTGGTCTTTAGTATCTGGGCTGTGGTAGCCATGGGGCGCTGCGGTAGGGGTTAGGGGCGTGTTGCTCCCGCTAGTCGTGAAAAATTACAGCACTACGGAATTGGAAGGCCTTGGACTTCTAATTTCTCGCAAATAATCAATATACGCTTCTATGTTATTTAAAAAAATACGCTTCCGGAATTTTGGTTATGTATGAGTTTCAAAACTTTTTTATTCAAAGTTTAGCAAGAAAGAAATGTCTGGTGCCTAAGTGCCAGAGTTGGCTTCCCAGAAGGCTAATCCTCATTGAATGGACAAGAAAATTGTCTAAGCATTTCTCAGGGAAGATCATTCTTCCAAAAGGTTGTAAATTATGTCAAACAATTTCTGCCCCAGAACGATTCAGTACAATTCAGTGGGGACTCCATGGTATAATTCCTCCCCTTGTGGAGCTGAGAGTTGAATGCAGAAGACAGACACTAATCAGATCATCCCACAAACAAGCATAACACAGCAGCGGGCAGGTGCAAAAAAAAAGAATCCTACCTAGGGGGCATCCTACCCAAGTGGCATCTTACCTAGGGGGCATCCTACCCAGCAGACCTCCTACCTAGGTGGTAGCCTACCTAGGGGACAGCCTACCTAGGGGGCAGTCAGGGAAAGTTCCCCAGGAAGGAAGTGGTTGCAGATCCAAAGGATGAACAGGCATTGACCAGGTGGCGGGGGAGAGCATGTGCAAAGTTCCAGTGGGAGGAGACCTTTGGATACACAAAGTGCAAGGAGCAGTGGGGTGGGAGCTGACGCCAGAGGGGCAGGGCCAGGCTGCACGGGGCTCGTGGGTCATGGGTCATGGGTCACAGCGAGGAGTTTTGTCTTTGTTCTGGGAGCAGTGGGAGCCCTGGGAGTGCTGTAGGCAAGGGAGAGGCATGTTCAGAGTTGCACCCTGACTTTTATGGAGAATGAATCACAGACGAACTAGAGTAGGTACAGGTGGACCAGTTGGAGGCAGCTGCAACGGTCAAGGTGAGAGATGGCAGCGATTTTCATCAGGCTGGTGCAGTCGAAGCTGGGGAGAAGGCAGATTCTGGGATTGTTTGGGGAGGTAAAATCGACTTGCCGTTGGCCTGGGTTTGGTGGGTGAGGGAGAAGAGGGGTCAGGGCGCCTGCTCCTAGCTCTCTGGCTCACGTGCCGGGGAGGCACAGGGAAAGATCCTGCCATGGACAAGGTGACCTAGAGGAGCCCTGGGCTTCAGGTGGAGTCATCAAAGGGACAGCTGGACATAACTGCCTAGCACAGGGGAGAGGCCTGGGCTGGGATGTAAATGTGAGACGGAGATGGGACTCAAGCCTGAGGTGGATGAGATAAACCAGGGTGAGAATGGATATGAGAGGGGAGAGTCTGGGCTTGGCCCAAGGACACCTGTGTTACAGGCAGCTGCGGGGCAAGCCTGCCCAAGATAGCTGGAGAGGAGGGAAAAGCCAGGAGGGCAGCATAACTACTGGTCCCTTGAAAGCAGAGCACTGATCACGGGTGCCCCACACCACGACATAAAGCCACTCAGCCAACGAGGGCAAACTTTCTGGACCAGGGGATGAGGGTGTCCCAGCCGTGGGAAGCTCCACAGGCAGGCTGTGCCATCTCCAGGGATAAGGCCAGGATTCAGGAAAACGGGCTCTGTGACAGCAGGAAGTGTGCATCCTGGAGGGTGAGCGAGAGCTGCTGTCCTGCCCAGGGACCCCTCGCACTCTGTGTTCTCTGAGCTGACCTGCCTCAGAGAGTTCTGCCCAGGAGCTGCCCTGGCTTCTGCACCTTTCGTGGAGGAACTGTGTCTCGTGCCAGATACCCACCTGCATCCCTCCAGGACCTGTGAGGAGGCAGAACAAAGTCCCCACGCCAGGTGAGGGGGGTGTTAGGTGCCTCGCGCCCACCATACAGGCCAACTTGGGGAACTGAGGCCTTGTTTTCGTGCTGTCCTTCTTGCTGGGGCCAGGATGATGGAGGGGACAGCATTTTCCAAGGCAGTGGAGGGGGGGATTCTCCCAATTGAACCTGGTCCCGCCCCACAGGGTGGCAGAGATTGGCTGCTGTGAGGGAGGCAGACACTCCTGCATGGAAACCCCAGAGCGAGGAAACCAAGGACCCCCACCCAAGAAGCAGCTCCTAGAGGCTAGTGCAGGGTGCCGGGCCACGATCTGTGGGGCAGTCTGCTCTGCTGGGCCCACCCTGGCACAGGGACGGAGGACTCACCGGGCTGTGACAATCCGGCCCCCCACTCCCTGGGAAGGAGAGGAGGGGCAGGTCCCGGCTGGGTGTGGAGTGGAGCCACGGAGGACTTCAAGTCTGGACTGCTTTCTCAGAGCTTGTAGTAGCTTGTTTATTTCTCAGTAGCCACACAAGACTCACAAGATTGAGCAGCGGGAATGGGACTTCTGGAGATGACCTCACCCAGCCTTCTTATTCAGCGGGTCAGGACGCCCGGGCCCCTGGCACCAGCCCCAGGACGCAGAGACCCCACCCGCCCAGCCTCTGGAGGGTTCTAAGCCAGTCAAGGGGGCTGCATCCCTGCTGAGATGACTGAGGCCAGCAGGAAGTGGGTGGGGAGGAGGACGCTGGGTGTCACAGTTGACAAGGGGTGGCTCCTGTCCTGGGGTGGCTTGGTGCCTCCTGGGGTGTGGTGGGGGGTTGAGGAAGTTGATTTGCTCTGTGCCCCGCATCCCACCCCCGAGTCTCCCCGGCCCTCCTGCCCACTCGCCCTTGGAAGGGAAGGCGCATCGAGCACGGAGCATCGGTGCGCTCTCCTTCCGCGGGGCGGGTGGCGCGGGGACACACGCAGAGGGGCTCCCGCGTTGAGCTCCAGGACGCAGGCAACTGGGCAGACACCAGGTTAGAGGCTGGCGTCCTCTCCCAACTCCTATTAGGGTAGGTCTGTCCTCTCCCTGAGCCGGCCCCAGAGGGTGCCACCGAGCCCAGGAGTAACTCTGCAGCCGTCAGCAGCTCTCCTTCGGGGGCTTCTTGGCTCCCGGCAGGAGCCTCGCGGACGCCGATGCGCGCTTCTGGTGTCGCCACTTGGCCCGGCGGTTCTTGAACCAGACCTGAGGAGGAGGAGGGGCGCTCAGGCAGGCCCAGCCCCGGACCCGCGTCCCGCGCGGTTCCCAAGTGGACCGGCCGGGGCTTCGGGACGGACGTGGGCTGCGGGGCCGGCCCCGCGCAGCGGCTGCGCCACCGTCCGTCATCCACTGCCGATGGAGACCGGGGCTCGGGCCGCGGGACCGGGACCCCTTTCCCACCGGGAGCGTTCTCCCCGCCCGCCCTTTCCCACCGCCGCCTCCGTCCGGCGGCGCCCGGGACGCCCCTTCAACAGCTTCGCGCTCTTCCGAGTTCCCCAAATTCCGGAACAGAAACGCGCGCCTCATTTGTCATGGGCGGGGGGTGGGGGGTTAAAACTAAGGAAAAGAAAACGAGCCCGACCTCTGCTCCAGCCCGCGCCCTTCCTCCCGCGCCATCCCCAGGCGCCGCTGCCCGGGACCCACCCGGTGCCCCTGCTTTCCCGGGGCCTGTGCGCCTCCGCCCGCCACGCGGGACCGGCTCTTCCAAGGCTGCAGGCACCCACCTCCACGCGCTCCTCGCGCAAGCGAATACGGCCGGCCAGGCGCTCGCGCGTGCCCACGTCGGGGTACTGGTTTTGCACGAAGAGCGCTTCCAGCGCCTGCAGCTGCTCCTCGCTGAAGATGGTGCGGTGGCGCCGCGTGCGCCGCTGTGGGCCAGGGCCGCCCGCGTCGGGCGGCGCCCCGGAGCCCCCGGTGGGTGCGGCCAAGGGCAAGGGCGCCGCGGGCCCCAGCCTCAGCGGCCACGGCAGCCGCGCGCCTGCGGGACGAGGGCGCGGTGAGGCGCGGGCTGGGGGCCGGGCTCCGCTCCCCCCCGCGCCGCCCCGGGTCCCCCAGCTCCCGCGCCCCGCGCCCACTCACCCAGGCCGGCGGCCGGCTCCGGGGACCCGCGGGGCGCCGCGCGGGGGCCGCAGCAGCAGCAGCAGGCGCAGGGCACGGCCTCGGGAGCCCCAGGCTGCCCCGGCTCCGCGGGGCTCTGGCGGCCGGCGGGCGGCGGCGGGCGGGCGGCCCGGGCCGGGGGGCTGCTCGCGGGCAGGCGGGAGAGGATGTGTTCGATGGAGAAGGGGCAGGGCCGCCCGGGACCCCTGCGGCCCGCCGCGCCCCGCGCCGCCGCCATTCCTCCCGCCCGCCGCCGCCGCCGCCGCGGGAATATATCCGTCGAGGGGGCGCGCCGTAATCCCCGAGCCGGGCGCCGCATCCACGCGGGTTAATCCCGCCGCGCGGCCAGGAGCGTGCTAATCCCCGGCGGCGGCGGAGGCGGGCGGGAGCGGTTGCAGGAAGCCCTGCGCCGCGAGTCCATGCCCCCGACTCGCAGGGCTGGCAGACGCGCGCAGGGCCGCCTCCACTGCCCGCCGGCCCGCCTCCACTGCCCGCCGCCCCTGGTCCAACACTGCGGCGGGGGCAAGGCCTCGAGGACGCCCGGACCACGGCAGCCCCTGGGCGCGGGGCCGCCTCCTGGCCCAACTCCTGGGTGCCCCGGTCCTGTAGCCACCGCGGCCAGGTCTGGTTCCTTGTCCCCTTCGGGGACCTACCAGGCGGAGGAGCAAGTCTAGAGAACCGCCCTCACCCCAGACTGCACAGTCTTCTGGCCCCCAAACTCCTGAGCTTCAACCTCAAATGAGGCCCAATACCCTCGGCAAACCCCGCGGTCCCACCGCACTTCGCCCAAATTCCCCGCACCCTCCACACACATACTTAGGAGCCCGGGTCTCAACCTCGTGGAGGAAACGGGGGTGCGGGCGGGAAGCTATCTCTGCTCATCACCAAACCCGCAGCCCCACTGCCCTGGGCCCCCAGTTCTTTGTCTTTTCTCCTGGGCCCCATCGGAGGCCCCACTTACGTGCTCTGGGGAAATTTATCATCTGCTTTCCGGTACTTCCCAGAATCCACCCCAAACCATTACCACCTCCTCCCCACCCTCATCACAGCCATTCTTCTCAGGAGTTGACTCCTGTGTCCACACCCCCACTCCTCAGCTCCGTCCACACCATCCCTCCGGGTCATTCTGCCCAACTTTGTCGGTGACCTGCACTTTGCCAATTCCAGGAAGACCGTTTCATCCTCATCTAAGCAGTGTCGGACAGCTGGCCAGGACTTCTGCTGAAGGCCTTCTCTGGACCTCTGAAAAGTTACTGTGTGGCTCAAAGGACAGAGCAGCAGACAGCCTGGCTTCTGCCCCAGCTGTCACTTCCTGGCTGTGGGATAGGTTCCTTCACCACCACCACCCCCCGCCGTGCCTCAGTTTCCCAATCTATAAACTGGCATAATAATAGCGACCTAACTCTCAGGTGCTTGGAGGGCTCAACCAGTTACTGTGTGCGAGGTTAGAACCCCGCTGGGCAGGGGCCTCCATGAATGGCAGGTACCATTAGGGGGGCAACACACGGTCTCATGCTTCTCCTCCCACCTCACACACCCTTCCTCAGGCTCCCTTGCTGACTCCACTCTGGTGTCAGTGAGGACTCTGGACTTCAAGTGACAGAACCTGCTGACTCAACTGTCATAAGAGTCCTGACACCGGCTGCCCAGGATCTGTTAATCTGGAAGCTCTGTGAAGGAGCCACCACCTCTGTGAGTGGGCCACCTCATGGTTGCAAGATGGCTGCCACTGCCCCAGAGCTCCCATCTCTTCCCACGGGTCCCTTTGGGTGACCCTGGAAACCTCTCCCAGCCAACTTCCCTCGCAGAACCATGTGCTCACCATTAGATCAGAGAGGCACTTGGGGGTCGACTACCCATCGAAGTCAGTTCCTCAAGGATGGGGGCTACAGGGTCAGTGGTCATAAAGGCTGGGCCCTGGCTGTTCCTTTATCTCTCCCCACTTCTGAAGCTTCAGACACCACCTCTGTGCCAAAGACTCCCCAGCTGATACATCCAGCCTGACTTCTCCCTCTGCTCCAGGCTCTCATCTCCCTAAGTACCTGCTCCATGTCCCATTTCAGCCACCAATGAACATCTCCCAGTCACCATGCCTGGGGCAGACTCAAGATCTCAAAATCCATCCCTTGCTTGGTATTCCCCACCTTGATAAATGGGTTGCCTACCCACCTATCCACCTTGGTAGATGCACCATCTCTCCACCTGTCCACCTCTGCATACACCCCATGTCTCCACCAGTCCACCTTGATAAGCGGCCCACTGTGATGCATTTCAAAGATGTCAGCAAATCCTTGACACTCCTCCCTTCAGGAGGTGAAATCTAATCCCCTCTCCTTGAACGTGGGCTGGCTTAGTGACTCGCTTCTAACCACTAGGAGGCAGC
Organism: Balaenoptera musculus; assembly: GCF_009873245.2. Lineage (NCBI taxonomy): Eukaryota > Metazoa > Chordata > Mammalia > Artiodactyla > Balaenopteridae > Balaenoptera > Balaenoptera musculus. The sequence continues at coordinate 27,420,929 of NC_045798.1, forward strand.
AGAAGTGACACTGTGATTTCTGAGGCCAGGTCTTACAGCTGGGTGACACAGCTTCTCTCTCTCATCTTGGGATGCTTGTTCTCCGAGCTCAGCCACCACGCTGCGAGGAGGCGCCTGCAGCCACAAGGAGAGGACATGGAGAGCAGTTCCCACCAGCAGCTCCAGCTGAAGGACCAGCCAACAGCCAGTATGGAGCACCGCCAAGGGGTGAGTCAGTCAGCCTTCCGGTGGCTTCTGTCCCAGCCACCATCGACTGCAATCGCAGGAGAGGGAAAGTGAGAACGGCGAGAGGCAACAATAGGAGGTGACTGTGGTGTCCTCAGCACTGAGTGTGAGGTGGCTATCATGGGCTCTAGGTAACCAGACAGGTCCTGGTACTGGAATGCAATGCTGCAGATACAAACCCTAAACCATGGGCACTGGCTTTGTGACCAGGCAGTGGGGGGTGGGAGGACTGGGAAGGACCCTGCTGAGACCGACGGTGGGTCTTAGGGAAGGTGAGGAGAATGTACTGGAAGATGGAGGGAAGGAGACCCTTGTTGTGGAGTGGCAAGAAGTTTAGCAATATTGTCACCTGTCATAGAACAGGAAATAGGAAATGTACCTGGTGAGGCAGATGATGTAGCTACGGAGATGCCCAGCGGGGGTGTTGAAGGAGCTGCCTGGCTTCCTCTAGCTCCCTACAGAGGAAGGAGAAAGAGATGTTCAAAACAAAGCAGCCAGAGTTACATTTACACCTACCGCATGTATCAGCAATTCTGTCCCTGGGATTCACCCTGGAGAAATGAAAACTTGTGCTCACACAAGACGCTGCCCATGAATGTTTAGAGCAGCTCTAGTCATTATCAACAAAGCTGGGAAACAACTCAGACGCTCATCAGCTGGTGAATGGATGAACACGCCGGGGTCCGGGGTCCACGCACACCAGGGAGAAGCCCAGAGTGACAGCGACACGAGCAACAACACGGATGGACCTCACACACATCGTATTTAGTAAAGAACAACTTTCAAAAGGCTACATACTGTGTGACTCCATGTATTGGACACTTTGAAAAAGGCGACACTGGAGTGATGGCAATGTAATCAGTGTTTGTGGTGGGGGAGCATCCGAGGGAGTGGGGGTGGGTGCTGAGGGGAGGCTGGTTCCACTCTAGCCCAGGGGGTCTGGGGCCCCCTTGATTGAGGTCGGGGTGCACAGCCTTCCCGGGCAAGGCAGCTCCCACCAGTGATGCTCCAGGGAAGGGGCAACTGCAAGTCACCAGCTCACACCACTGGGGCACTTCCTGCAGCCCTGCTGCCCTCAGCCCACCCACTCTCACGTTAAGTGCACTGAAGTCAACCTCCCCAGGATTCTGGTTGGGCACATTTTCCGGATGTAAGTGGGAGAGGAAGGCTAGTGGGACAGGCTGCGGCTGCCATGGTCCCAAGGCTGTAACCTGGCGCCATCCCCCTCTCCTTATCAGATATATAATGTACAAATATTTTCTCCGATGCTGTAGGTGGTCTCTCACTTTTTTTTTAAATTAATTAATTTATTTATTTTTGGCTCCATTGGGTCTTCGTTGCGGTGTGTGGGCTTCTTGTTGTGGTGCCTTCTCTTTGTTGCAGAGCACGGGCTCTAGGCACGCAGGCTTCAGTAGTTGTGGCACGCGGGCTCTAGAGCGCAGGCTCAGTAGTTGTGGCGCACGGGCTTCGTTGCTCCGCGGCATGTGGGATCTTCCCAGACCAGGGCTCGAACCCGCGTCGCCTGCATTGGCAAGCCGATTCTTAACCACTGTGCCACCAGGGAAGTCCGGTTTCTCACTTTCTTGATGGTGTCTTCTGAAGCACAAGATTTTAAGATTTTGAATAAGTTGAATTGTTTTGTTTGCTTATACTTCTGGTGTCATTTCTAAGAAGACATTGCCAAATCCAAGATCATGAAGATTAACCCTGATGTTTTACAATTTTATAAACTATAAGTTTTCTAGTTTTAGCTCTTACATTGATCCATTTTGAGTTAACTTTTATGTATGATGTTAGGTGAGGATCCAATGTCATTCTTCTGCATTTGGATATCCAGTTGTCCCAGTCCCATCTGTTGAAAAGATTATTCTTTCCGTCCTTGAATTGTTCCCCATCCCCCAGTTGCAAATCAATTGACCATAAATGTGAGGACTTACTCCTGGATTCTGAATTCTGCTCCATCGATCTATACATTTATCCTTACTGTCTTGATTACTGTAGCTTTGCAGTCAGTTTTGAGATTGGGAAGTGTGAGCTCTCCAACTTTGTTCTTTTTTTCAACATTGATTTGGCTATTATGGTTCCCACAAACTTTCATGTGAATTTTAGGACCAGCTTATCAGTTTATTCGAAGAGACCAGGTGGAATTTTGATAGAGATTACATTGCATCTGTAGATCCATTTGGGGAGCCCTGCCATGTTAACAACATTAACTCTTCCAATCCATGAACATAGGATGTCTTCCATTTATTGAGATCATCTATAATTTCTTTCAGTAATGTTTGTAATTTTCAGAGTATACATTTTTTACTTCTTTAATTTATTCTTCAGTATTTTGTTCCTTTTGATGCTATTATAAATGGAATGGTTTTCTTAATTTCATTTTCAGATTGCTCACTGCAAGTGTATAGAAATACAATTGATTCTGTACACTGATCTTGTATCTTGCAACCTGCTGGATTTGTTTATTAATTCTAATAGTTTTTTGTGGATTCTAAAGGTTTTCTATATACAGGGTAATGTCATTTGTGAACAGAGATCTTTACTTTTTCCTTTACAACACTGGTGCCTTCTGCTTCATTTTCCTAAGAAGTTCCCTGGCTAGAACCTCCAATAAATCACCAAACAGCAGTGGTGAGAGTGGGCACTCTCATGTTGTTCCTGCTCTTAGAGGGAAAGGATTCAGTCTTCATCATAATGTATCATGTTAGCTGTGGATTTTTTTAATAGATGCCCTTTATCAGGTGGAGGAAGTTCCCTTCTTCTTTTTTTTTTTTTTAATAATGTAGAATAACATTTCTTTTTTTTTTTAAATAAATTTATTTATTTATTTATTTTTGGCTGTGTTGGGTCTTCGTTTCTGTGTGAGGGCTTTCTCCAGTTGCGGCGAGCGGTGGCCACTCTTCATCGCGGTGCGCGGGCCTATCACTGTCGCGGCCTCTCCCGTTGCGGAGCACAGGCTCCAGACGCGCAGGCTCAGTAGTTGTGGCTCACAGGCTTAGTTGCTCCGCGGCATGTAGGATCTTCCCGGACCAGGGCTCGAACCCGTGTCCCCTGCATTGGCAGGCGGATTCTTAACCACTGCACCACCAGGGAAGCCCAGAAGTTCCCTTCTATTTCAAGTTTGTTGAGTGTTTTATTACAAAGAAGTGTTGTACAATCCATTTGGTTTTTTCAGGAGCTAGACTAATGAACTAAATCGTGGGTTTGCTAGATACCACCACCTGCATCCTTTAAGTCTTTAGCCATGACATTCGACTCTGCTATTCTTCCTAAGAGGAAGCATTGTTTTTCATCTTGGTAGGGGGCAGTTCAGGAGCTCTCACTTACAAAATAGGTCTTACTCTAAAGATCAGAAACCACTGCGGAAGTTCTGCCAAATGTTACATATGTCTATTCCAATTATGCATTCAGAAACTGGAGAATAGCCAGTGGGTAGGTTAGGAGCCCCCCGGGGTCCCCTGTGAGATGGAGTTGGGTCAGTACTCCATTTATCGCCTGCCCTCTCTATACTCCCAATCCAATGGAGAGGCCATGACAGCACACTGGTCCCAGGGACCAGTGTTAACATGGAGCCTGTATCCAACGGCTCTGAGATGGCCTGGGTTTTCCTCTTCTCCAGCATAAAATTACCTGAGGAAAGGGACATAACGTACCTTTGCAGAGGATTAGGGGCATCAAGCCTACAAACACTCTCCACAGTGTTGCCGGATTCTTCCTCACAGGAGGAGACTTCAGCAGACGAGGTCTGCATCTGAGAACTGGCTGGAAATTGAGCAAGGGATCGTGACACTCCTTTGGGTCTGGTGATTTCAGTCTTTTGCTCTTCTATTATTTTGTTTTTTAATGTGGTAAAAAATACGTAGCATAGAATTTACCGTTTTAACCATGTTTAAGTGTACATTCACAATGTTGTAAATCATCATCACTATCATTTCAAGAACTTTCCCATCATCCCAAACAGAAACCCTGTACCCATTAAATGCTAGCTCCCCATTTCCTCCTACCCTCAGCCCCTGACAACCAGGGGTTATGGCTGAGTACCATTGCATGTATACATCACAGTTTAAAATCCATTCATCCGTCAGTGGACATTCGGGTTGTTCCTACCTTCTGACTATTGTGCATAGTGCTGCTGTGAACATGGGTGTACAAGTATCTGCTCGAGTCCCTGCTTTCACTTATTTAGGGTAGATACTTAGGAATGGAATTGCTGGATCGCATGATAATTGTATGTTTAACTTTTGAGAAACTGCCAAACTGTTTTCCATAGCGGCAGTACCATCTTACATTCCCACCAGCAAAGCACAAGAATTCCAATCTCTCCACATCTTCACCACCATTTGTTATTTTCCCTTTTTAAAAAAAAAATGTAGTCATCCTAATGGATGTGAAGTGGCAGTTTATGTTTTTGTTTTGTTTGGTATTTTGGCAGCACGCGGGATGGTTCCCCAACCAGGGATCAAACCCAGGCTTCTGCAGTGAAAGTGCTGAATCCTAACCATTAGGCCACCAGGGAACTTCCTGGTAGCTTACGGTTTTGATTTACATTTCCCTAGTGACTAGTTATGTTGAGCATCTTTTCATGTGCCTATTGGCCCTTTGTAGAACATATTTTTTGGGGGGAAATACAATCCAACCTTGCTGATTTCATGTATTAATTTATAGACCTCAATTTAATTTTGTATATACTTTAAGGCTTTCTATGTAAACGATGATATCACATGAACATATTATCTGCTAGTGTTACTTCTTCATCTACAATCTTTATGGCTTCCATTCCTTTCTTCCTTTCTTTTTTTCGGCACAGCATGGCTTGCAGGATCTTAGTTCCCCGACCAGGGATTGAACCTGGGCCCCGGCAGTGAAAGTGCTGAGTCCTAAGCACTGGACCGCCAGGGAATTTCCAGGCTTTCATTTCTTTTTCTCGTGTTATTGAAATGTCTAGACCTCCAGTAGAACGTTGAATAAAAATTGAGAAATCAAACATCTTTGCCTTGCTTCCAGTCTTAGAAACAACTCAGTCCTTAAGCACTAAGTATGATGATAGATGTAGGTCTTTCATAGATGCAGCAAAGGTTATTTTTTTCATAGATGAAGGAAAACCCATCCCTTTGCTTTTCCCAGTTTCTCAAGGGTCGTAGCCTGTTCCTCCATCTTCAAAGACGGCAACAGTGGGTCAAGTCTTTCTGACCATTGCATCATTTTGACCTCTTCTGCCCCCTCTTCCACTTTTTTTTTTTTTTTAAATATTCCATTGGCTGGATAGACCACACGTTTCTATTTTTTTTTAAATTTTATTTATTTATTTATGGCTGTGTTGGGTCTTTGTTTCTGTGTGAGGGCTTTCTCTAGTTGCGGCGAGCGGGGGCCGCTCTTCATCGCGGTGCGCGGGCCTCTCACTATCGCGGCCTCTCTTGTTACGGGGCACAGGCTCCAGACGCGCAGGCTCAGTAGTTGTGGCTCACGGGCCCACTTGCTCCGCGGCATGTGGGATCTTCCCGGACCAGGGCTCGAACCCGTGTCCCCTGCATTGGCAGGCAGATTCTCAACCACTGCGCCACCAGGGAAGCCCCCCTCTTCCACTTTTAAGGGCCCTCATGATTACATTGGACCCACCAGAAATAATCTCCTTATCTCAAGATGATAAACTTAATCACAATTGCAAAGTCTCTTTTGCCATGTAAGGTAACATATTCACAGATTCTGGGGCTCAGGATGTAGACATCTTCGAGGGGACCATTATTATGCCTAGCACAGTTCAATCCCTGGTCGGGGAACTAAGATCCCACGTGCCACGCAGCAGGGCCAAAACAAACAAACAAATTAAAAAAACAAACAACAAAAAAACAGTATCTAGTAATTTAGATAAGCCTCAAAAGATATTTAAAATGAGTGAGCAGAGTTACACTTCTCTTAACGGTAGAGTCACTTGCTTTGGACTAATCCTCCTATGGATAACAATGATAAACTCTGAACAATATATTTTTTAAAAAACTGAAAACACTGGATATGAACAGGTAGAAACTAGAAGGAGGGTCAACACATGTACCAACACTTAGGACTTCAACATCTCTTTTTGGGGGGACACAACAGAAGCATAGGGGGACTAACCATCCCAGTTGCACACTGAGAGTCCTGCCTCCTGGGAAACTGATGAACAGGGTGACACGGGTGGTCACGCTGGAAGCAGGACAGAGCTGGGTGAGGGGTGGAGTGTTAAGCGACAAGGCATCTGGGTCCGTGGAACCCCCCAGGGAAGCACTGGGGCAGACACAGGCTGCTTCAGATTTCAACTGTCTCGAGGAAGCAGGGACCAGCCTTTTAGTCCCTATGCCGGTCAGTCCTTGTCTGCTGTGTAGGTGGCTCCATCACCCAGGGCAACATTCCAAGGTGGAGGCAGCTGTGCACCATTGCTCGCTAACACTCAAGAGGAGCAGGATGGGTGAGCTGACCACTGAAGGGGTCCACGACACCATCTGCTGGTCCACACCCACACACTGGTCCTCCTTGGTAAACGGCCTGCCTTTTCACCTCGCCACCTAGATAAACAACACCTAGACTTCTGTTCACCGTGGTAAATGCACACCTGCCCACCCAGGTAAGTGGCCCAGCCACCCATGTGCCTCCATGACACCCACCTGCCCTCAGAGCTGCCCAAGCCTCAAACTGCATGCAGTGCTGGACACTCCCCTACTGCCACCCCCAAATCTCACCAGTTCTGCCACCCGTCTCAATGCCAATGCAGATGCCGGCCACCTGGGCCCCCACAACGGCCTTTCTACCTACTCCCGGCTACTCTCCTGGCCTGAGACCCTCCCCAAAGTGAGCCTGCTGTGGTGGCTCAGGTACGCTCTGCATACAGATCCAATCACGGCGCTCCCCTGCTCCAAACGCTCAGGATAAGAGGATCAGCCGCCTCATCTCCGTGCTCCCCCAGCCCCTGGACTCTGACACCTCTGTCCACCTGCCCCAGCTGGCCTCTGCCTCCTTCCTCCAGCTGCCCAGGCTCTGGGTCAGCTCCACCACTGCGCCCAGCTCGCAGCCAACCCAGTGCTCTCAGCCCCATCATGGGGTTCAGCGTGGCTTCTGCAGAGGGGCCTTCCCTGCGCACCCCACCTGCCCGCTGCCAGGGGTCTCAGGCCCCCTCCCCCTGCACACGCTCCCTCCACAATCCCAGTCGCTCCCGGCTGCCCTCCCTTCTGTTTCCCGGACTAAAGAGCAGACCCAGCTGCTTCCAGGACTGGTCAAAGCTGGTCAGTGCCAAGAGACAGGGGCAGATGGGGGGCAGGGGCTCCGGGGGGTGAGGAGGGGCCAGAGGAGCATCAGGGGCCAAGGGAATGGATCTGCAGGTAAGTCCTGAGGAACCACGGGCTTTGGACAGTCAGAGGCCGGAGCGCAAGGTAGGCCCAGCAAGGTCCAGGGCCGGTTTGGAGGTTAGGTCCCAGCAAGTGCGGAGGTGAGGCCAGAGGGGAGGCGGGGAGCGTGGTTCCTGGGCAGCCAGGGTGGGGGCGGGGAGGGGTCCTGGGCGCAGCTCGGGGCTGGGGAAGGCGGACTCGGGATGGAGGTGGGAAGCGGCCCCCACCCTCCCTCTCCCCGCAGCTCCCACCCGGGCTCCCTTTCCCGCCCCCTCCCTGGCGGGACAGGCGAGGCCATCAGGATTCCCCTGATTGCTTTCTTTCATGCCGGTGCATTTCTCAGCAGCAAACGCCCGCTAATGCCTCCTTTATCACGGAATTAGGGGATTTAGGGCCCTCAGCACAAAGAGGCCCTCGATAGCAGCCGTAATCAAGTGCCAATCGGCCGATCTCGAGCGGGCCTGGGAAGAAAGAGAGCGCGGGGATTAGCGCGGCGGGGCCGAGATAGCATCGCGCGGCCGCGGGCTGAGGCCGCCGGGGAGGGCCGGCGGCGCCGCGGAGAAAGGCCGGCTTAGCCGCTGGGCGCCGGGGATTCTGAAACCATTAGCGGGGATTAGCACGAGGGTTAATCTGCTTTGGCCGCTCAATTGTCAGCGGGACGCGCGCGCAGTGGACCCCTCGGTGGAGCGACCGCGGTACCTCTGCAGTCCAGGCCCCGGGCTGGTCTCGGTTTCCCCAGCGGTGACTGGGCCAAGCCCGGCCCCGAGAACCAGAGGAAGGCATGAACCCCTCGGTCCATCAGGCCAACGGGTTACGCGTGCACCTGGCCCAGCAGGTGTGAGTGGAGCCTGGGTCTTGGCTGCAGCCTCCACCTCTGCCAGCCTCTGCGGGAGGTCAGGGCACAGCCCCTGCCTGTCCTCACGGACCCCTTCCCTTCTCCTGGCCGGCTCCTCCCCATCCTGTTCCCCTCCACACTCCATGTCTGGCTCCGTTCACCCCTTGTGGACTTGGTGCCGGCCTCCCCACTGAGCTCGGGTTCCAAAGCAAGGCACACACCCCTCCCCATCCCACAAGGCCAGGAAGCAGGTCGCAGACCAAGGGGATGCTGTCCAAGGCCAGGGAGGAGCCACTGCTTGCAGACCCTCCATCTCTCCCTTGGAATCCCATCCCAGGGTGTGGACCCCTGAGCCAGCTGATTTAATGCCACCTGCGGCCTCCTCAACCGCTTATTTTCAGGTCCCTCATTAGGTGGGGCAGGGTGAGGACTGTGCAGACCTGGGCCTCCACAGATCCCAGAGAGTTCCTCTGTCTCTGCCTGGGTTTTCCCATCTGAGAAGTGGGGCTGACTGAGAGGAGGAAAGGTCCTGGCAGGAGGCCCACTGACCAGGGGTGCCACCTGTGTTTACTGCTGCCTTCTGAAGGGACATGCCCCAGGCCCCACTCCTCCTCCTGGGTTGGTAATGACAGGCTCCGGAAGTGAGGGACTTAGAGGGATGTGCCTGCACCATATGGCTGCCCTGGCCTCCTCTTCCATGGGGATGTGCCATGGCCACCGTGCCTTACTTGAGCCCACGGCTGGAAACAGGTGGCTGGGTTGGAGATGGCCAGGCAGGCAGGACTGGGCGGCGCCATCAGTGGAGAGGCTGGTGGACCTCCTGGTCCCATCCCGCGACCCTATCTCCTTTCCCGTGGCTGAGACTGGGGACCTTGGAACAAAAAGCTGCACGGGGAGGAAGACACAGGGGTGAGCCTCAGGCAGGCGCGTCAGGAACGCCCGTAGCAGCGTCCAGCGTGGGCGTTGGACGTTGGGGAGGGTGGGCGATGGTGGCTGCGCCGGCCGAGTGCTGACTGTTGGAGGCTGCAGGCGAGGTCGGTGCACAGGCGATCCTCTCCGAGGACCTGGGTCTGGCGGCAGTGAGCAGGAGGGGCCTTCCGATTGCGGGCCGAGCGCATGCGCGGGCCTGCGCCGGCCGGGCGCGCAGTGACGCCATCAGCGCGCGCCGCACGAATTCCGGGCGTGAGCGGGGCCACTCCTACCAGCCTCGGCTGCTCCCTCTGTGCGGCCAGGCCCCGAGGTCCCTGCCGGCGTCGCGGGTTCCCGCCCCGGCGAGTTCGGTTCTTTCCTCACGAGCGGGTCCGGAAAGCTTCCTGAGTGTCTCCGGATCTCCGAGGCTGGGAGCTGAGTCGCCCTGAAGGTCTGCGGCCTTTAGCTGACGGCACGCGGGCACAGCCTCTCCCCGCGCCCCGGCCCCGGTCGCAGAGGTTTCGTTACCTCCCCGATCACAGCCCTGGGTCGGGTGGGGTTCCCCCGGCCCGCGAGGATAGTGGGCTAGAGGCGGGGCTCCAGGGTGCGGTCAGCCTGGAGGGCCGCCAGGGGCAGACAGGCCTGTTGGCCCGAGAGCTTGAGCCCTAGACCGCTTTTCAGCGTGGGGTTGGGCGACAGGCCACTGCCTGCTGCTGAGCAGGGGCGCTGGGATGGCCCATCCCTGGAGGTCACTCGGGAGATGACAGTCCTGTGGCCAAGTGGAGCCACCGGGCCAGGCCTAGCCAATGGAGGAATAAGTGGGAGTGGCTGGCCAGGCCGAGGAAACAAAAGTTGGGGAGGGTGCCTGGGCCCCGGGATAGGGTGTCTTCAGCAACAGACAACAGTTGGGGAGGGTCAGGGGTCAGGGCCTAGACCAATCTGAGCAGAGGGGAGGTTACTCTTAGGGATATTCGCCAGATGGGCGTGGGACGAGGGGAGCTACAAGGCCACACCAGGGACCACCATGTTTTCCATGGGTCACCCACTCTGTTGGCCTAGGCTACGTTTGTCCACGATCCTAGGTGTTCTCTGTGGTCCTCCCATTGTCCTTTTCGGCTAGTTCTCCGCTGTGCCTGCATCTCTCTCCTTGGCTCTGTTGCCAGATCTTAAGGAGGCAGGAGATCCTCAGACCCCCCCCCCGATTCTGTGCCTTATACAAAGGATCCTGGTCCAGGGAATCTGAGAACACGTAGGAAGTAGAATGTCAGCGAGGAAAATACTCTGGCATCCTCAGCTCAGATTTTGTTCGCTGTGAAGGCTGAGGGCACAACCCGAAAAACAGATTTCTCTTTGTTGGCTAAAAGGAGAGAGACCCATTTGTCAGGAGTGACTCTTTGTGTGTGTGTACTAAGCTCTGATTGCCATTCATCGCCTACACAAGGACATGGAAAAGCCAGAGGACGCCTGTGCAATAGTGGGTGAGGAGAGGCCTCAAGGAAGTGGGGGCGGGGGGCCCTGGAGGGCAGCTGCCTGAGGGCCTCTGCGATGGGGCTGGAGGTTGGCCAAGCCCTGTCCCAGGAGTGGCCACCACCTCACCCTGTGCTCCCTTGGCGTGTGTCTCAGGCCATTGTCCAGGGCACATTTTGTGATGATCCCAGGCTCAAGATGATGCCAGATGGTGAAGGCTGCCTGAGGCTGAGTGGCTTCCAGCTGGGCACAGAGGCTCTGGCTGTGGGCAGCATATGGTGGCCTGGAGTCTCCACACTCAGCTCACATCACATCTCTCTTCTGATATGCAGACCCAGTCACCTCCTGGGGCTCTCCCTGGCCCTGGCCTGTGTGTCCGGGTTGGTGGGGGATCACACTGGAAGTTGATTCTTTTGCCTCCCTACTGCTCAAAGATCTGCCCACGTCATTCTGCCCCTTTGCCCCAATGCTGCAAAGGCAAGGTCCCCTGCCATCGGCCTCCTCCCTGCAGCCTTCAAGATCTTGGTTAAATGCAGCTGGGCTCCCTCCAGGCATCTGCCTGCCTCTCTAGCCACTCTCCACCTGCTCACTTCCCTCCAGCCTTGCTGGTCTTCTCTCAGCTCAGAGACCCCGCCCCTCCCCCTCAGGTCTCAGTTCCAGGAACTGAGGCTGCCGACTTATTCCAGCTTCCAGCTACGTGTGAACGGGCGGGGCCAGGGTGGGGGACCAGTGGTCCACTGGGGCTGGTGGCTTCTCCAGGCTCACAGCCCCAGGGGACACAGGCCCAGCTCAACCAACTTTTCTGGCTGGGCTACCTGCTGTCCACCTTGTGCTGTGTGGCACAAGAGAGGGGTCCCTGCCCCTCCTGGGTACAGGTCCCCATGCCCTTCTTTCAGTTCAGTGTAGCCTGTCCCCTTCCTCCTCGTGAAAGGGGATGGGGACAGGACTCAGGGTGCAGTCAGTGAGCAGATGCCATTCCTAGAGGTCAGAATTCCAGGACACTGAGTCCCCTCAGGGCCCAGCTCCTGGGCTCTGCCCGCTCTAGGAACTACCTGGGACCCTGGGTCACTGCCAGCAGTCTCCCGCGAGGGTTCACTCTGTGCAAAGCATTGTTCTAAGTGCCTTACAGACATTACATCATTCCATCCTCATAGCCCGCTGGAGTGGGTTCTTGTGTCACCTCATTTCACAGGTTGGGAAATGAAGATTAGGTGGCTTGCCTCAGCCTGTGAACAGGCAAGCTTTGCTGCTGGGCCCTTTCTCCTGCATCTCCTGTGAGCACTGAGGGCACACAGCCTGGTCCTTGCACCACATTCCCTTGCGCCCTCAAGCCCACCCTTGGCCCCCAGATCTGCCCCAGACACCAGGTGCTGTGTGAGGTTGCTGGGGTGGGGGACTCACTCCCAGAAGAGCAGCTCCAGGAATGGGACCTGCTTGCTGGGAGTCTCCTGCGGGCAGGTTATTTCCCAGTCTGAGCTAAGCCCTTTGTGTGGCTTTTGCCGTGGAGTCCCTTGGACAGGAAGGTCCTTCGCCCCCTCACAGCCTGGGGCACTGGCTTATCCCATCCTGTTCACACCTCCTCCACCTGGCCTGTGGGTGGTGGTTCCCAGCCAGATCTGGGCCACTGGGGCCCTCCAGTTCAGGGTTCTTTGGCCCCCATGCTGGGCTGGGCTCCCAGCTGTGTCTGGGCCCCGGGATAGGGGGTCTTCAGCAAGAGGGACACCTTCCTGAGGTTCAGAACTGTGGGGTGAGGGCTCTAAGTGCCCACCCCTTCCTGCCCCAGGGCTGCTACCTCCCAGCCTAAGTGAAGGATTAAGAAAGGACCTCCTGCTCAGAGTCTCAGGGGACCAAAAATTGGTCATCCCAAAGCAGTGCCCCTCGAGCAGACCACCACAGGGAAACCATGAGGAGGTAAGCTGGGCTGGGCCACAGGCTGCAGGACAGACAAGAGCCCGAGAGCACTGTCTCCAGGCGCAGCCACCAGCGTGGGCAGCTCTCCTCTGCCCACTCAATGTTGCCTGCCAGGTGACCCCGCAGGATCTTGCCCCCAGGCCACAGGCAAGGCCTGGATGGAGGCCAGATGTTCCTTGGCCTGGTGCCAGGCCTCCCAAGGGGCTAACACTGTGGCCACAGCTCGCTTGCCCACCAGCCTGCCTGGCCCCAACAGTGTCCTCGGGTGAGGAGTGGGCCTGCCCTTGGCAGAGGCGTGGCCACCACTGCCCACCCACAGATGGGTTGACACAGGGACAGGAGGCTGCAACAGGATCCAGTTTATTCTGCCTTGGAAGGGTGGTCCTGAGAGTGGCAGGTGCCACCCTGTCCTGGGCGGAGGGAGGGCCCAAGGGCTGGTTAAGGCCAGTGGCGGGAGAAGCGGGGGGTACACAGCCCCTGGAATGCAGTGAGGCCAGGCTGAGGCCCGGAGGCAGCTGTGGTAGGCCGGGGTGATGCCCCTGCTGCCCAGGGTGGAAGGCACCGGGCTGGGACCAGGCCATGGCTACAGGGCCATGACCCAGGCCACACGGGCACCCTGGAAAGTGGGTCACAGGACACGAAACATGAAACACAGGCACACGAGTAAGCACGTGGACAAGTGGGCACAGATTCACAGGCCAGAGGAACACCCGGTCTCAGCTGGACACATGGACACCATGGTGGTGTCATACAGACCACAGGGGACACATGGACTTGACGGCCACAGGGGACAGCCCTGGGCCATGGACTGTGAGGGACAGGGGAAGGGGGCCTTTTGGCACGACTGCACTGGAATTGTGAGAAGGGGGCGCTGGGGGCAGCCCATGCGCAGACCCCAGGGTTCAGTCCGTCTTCCACACTTTGTTGAGCAGCTTCACCACCTCGTCATAGATGACGAACACGATGGCCACGTCCAGGCACACCCGGCCCAGGCGGGGGATGGTGCCCTTGTAGAACCTGAGCGGGGAGGGTGAAGAGGAGGTGAAGCCAGCGTGTCTGGAAAGTGCGGGTAGGTCCAGAGATCGGAGGGAGGAGCAAGAGCAGAAAGAGCAGACTCCTTGGGGACAGGACAAGGGGAGGGCCTGAGGTGGGTGGACAGGAGGTGGGGTGTGGCCCAGGTGGAAGGCGGGGGCCTGGGGTGGGGACAGCAGCCCTGCCCCTTCCCCACTTACGCCTTGGGCCCCTCGTTCCTCAGAATCTGCAGGCCACAGTCCCATGTGTTGCGGTACTTGTGCGCCTCCAGGCCCTGCAGAACACCAGCAGCTGCGGGATTCAGCAGCCAGTCCCACCCCTTCCCGGCCCCGCCCCCGTCCCACCCCCACCTGCATCCGAGTCTTGATCACGTCCAGAGGAGTGTTCCCGAAGACACTGGCTGCGCCCGCGATGGCTCCAAACACACCAGTGATGAGAGGGTTCATGGGCTTGTTGGGGTTGTCCCCTGGATGGGCGTGAGGGCTGTGGTCAGAAGGGGACGGAGGACCAGGCCTGGAGGTAGGGTCTTGGGGCACAGACGCACCTCGGTACCAGTTGCGCAAGGAGGTCATGACGAAGAAGCGAATGGCCTGGTTGGATCCCTGCTTCAGCACGGTGGCCGTGAGGCCCTGGTACGTCCCCTTCAGCCCTGGGGCAGGCAGGCACTGCGGTCACACTGACGCCTCCAGGACCCAGCCCGCAGGAGCGCCAAGGCAGGAAGGGGAGGTGCCAGCCCTTTCCAGCCGGACCCAGGTCCCTAACCCCACCTGAAGGGAAGGCTGAGTGGCTCACCTTGTTCCTGCACGATCTCCCTGACCCCATGGAAGAATCCTCTGTATTTGGGGCTGGGGGAGGTCTGGTCATGGATGAACTTCACCTGAGAAAGAGGGAAGCAAAGGCGCTGGCTCCCAAGGGTCAGGGCAAGGGCACACCGGGCCTCTGAGACACGTGGCCCCAGAAGCAAGAGGGCCGCCTTACCGAAGAGCCTCCGCCGTCATGTCTGCTGGTTTTTCCCACAACTTAGGCAGCAAACACGTGTTACCTTATGGTTTGTGCTCCTAAGTTTTTTAAGACCTTGTCTTCCCACTGCCTCCAGAATAGAGTCCAGTCCACAGAAGGCTCTTCCAGCGGGCCTCCTGCTCCAGGCTCCCCAGGCAGACCCCTGCCCACCTTGATGCTCTCCACCGGGCACAAGACCACTACCCCGGCCACCCCAGCACTCTCTCACGCCTGTCCCCTACCGACACCTGCCCACCTTGATAGTCTCCATGGGGCACACGACCACCACGGCCTCGGCCACACCAGCGCCCAGGCCGCACAGCAGCCCGCGCGTGCTGTCCAGCCGTCCCTGGGCGTCCCGCATGTGGTTGCTGAGAAACTCGAACATCCCGAACCTGGGGTGGGAGGCAGAGGCATGAGAGGGGCCACCGCGGGGCCGGGACTCCCTCCCGCGGCCGGGCCCCGAGCCCACCTCACCTGACGGCCGCCTTCGGAATGGAACCGTAGAGCAGGGAGCTGAGGCCGCGGTACAGGCCCAGGACGCCATGGTTGCGGACCGTCTGCCGCACGCAGTCCCCTGGGGGAGGGGGCGGTCAACGACCCCACCCGCCGGCCTGCCCGCCCCCGCCAGCCGCCCCCACTCACCGATGCCCCGGTAGCGCGGCGGGTGCGAGCGCTCGTCCAGCTGTAGCTGCGTCTTCACGTACTCGGTGGGGAAGGTGATGCAGATTTCAATGCCACCCGCCAGGCCGCCTGAGGGGAAGGACCGAGACCCGGACCGAGCTGAGACCCCTCCCCCTCCCTGCCGGCGTGCCCCTCCCCCGCCCCCGCCCGGACTTTGCCCGCCGCCCGGGAGCCGGGCCCACGCCCCTCCCGCGGTCCTAGAGCGGCGCCCGCGGGGACACGCGGAGGGGCCCGGGCCCGCCCGGAAGCGCTGCAGAGCCGGTGTCGACGGGCCCACCCGGAAACGCGGCGGGGTCGGGTGGGGGTCGGGGTCCGTGTGCGCGTGCCCCACCTGCCAGGATCGCCTTCCCCGGGTGCGTGAGCGAGGCCTTCCCAGGCGCGGGCGCGCCGGCCGCCAGAGCGCGGGGCGCGGCCATGGCGGGCGGGGTGGGGGGCCCGGCGGCGGCCTCGGGTCCGAGCTCCTGCGCTCGGTCGTGGCGGCGGCGGCGGCGCCGGTTATGGGTCGGGGCGGGGCGGCCCCGTCGCTCCGGGGCTCCGCCCTGCGTAGTCCGAGCCCGGCCCCGCCCCCGGGCCACCCGGAGCCCGCGGGAAACTAAGGCCGGGTGGGCCGGCGGCCCAGCCAATGGCCGCCCGGGCCCGACTAGGCACCGCCCCAGGAGCCCCGCCCCCGGGGCGCGTGGGGCCGCCCCCTCCCTACCGGGAGGGCGGGGCCGCCCCTCACCCAACGCGCCGCGAGGCCACCGCGGGATTCCGGGCTCCGGCGGCGCACACGGTGGGGAGAAGAACCCGTGACAAGCTCTGCTCCCCGCCCTCCCCCCCCACAAGAGGCCCCGCAGCTCTTCTGGCCCCTCCCGCCCACGCCAGCACCGGCGGGGAAGCTCGGCCCGGATAAACAGACTTTCATTTAATGTGCGAGTTACACGTTCTGTCCAGCGGGTCCGCGAAGTGACCCGGGGGGTGGGGGCAGCTCTGCCAGCGCGGAGTGGACAGGGCGCCGTTCCCCTGCGCTTGGGAGTACTTGCGCTCGACTCCCAAGAGTGCAGGCTCCAGCCAGAGGGCCCGGAGGTCGGAGTCCACCTCCTGCGCGGCGGCCGCAGCCAGTTGCCTCGGGCAGTCAGTGGCCGCCCCAGGCTCCGGGTGGCTCAGAGGCTGCCATCACTGGGCTCCAGCAAAATAAATGACGTCCAGGCGTCCCGCCTCCCGTGGGTTCTCTGCGCTTCTGGGGTGACGCGCTCCTTGGGGAGGTTAGTGACCCGTAGAGGGTGCTGCACCCGGGCCCTCCCCGCGGAAGCTGCACAAGGGAGCCGGCGGGGAATCCGGCAGGCCGGGCCTGCAGCGGGCCTGCTGTCAGCGTAGCGGCGGCCTGCGGAAGGAGAGGCCCAGGGTGAGGACTCCTGCTGTCCCCGAGTGGCCAGGGGTCCAAGGAGCAGGGTGCAGGCCAGCCCAGACCACACAGAGGCTTCAGGGATGGTGGGAGTTGCTGTTGTGGGGCCCCTGGAGGGCTGGCCAGGCTGTAACGTAGTCCCCACACAGACACCTACTTAGCTCAGTGGGCTGCGTCCATGCATGCCCATCAAAATATTAAGAAACAGACTGACATTAATGCTGGGTGGGCCTGAGTATGGAGGACACAGGTGTGGGAGGCCTGAGGCTCCGTGCTGCCTGCCCACACACTTCAGGCCTGTGTCCCTCCTGCAGCCTCTGTGTAGGGGACACCAACCACTCTGTCTGCTCACGGCCAGGCCGTCCAGGCAGCTTTCCAGTGCAGAGCAAGCGCAGGCTTGTTGCCCGGGGCCAGGCAGCAGGGGGGGACAGCAGTATATTGTAGCTGGGCAGCCGCCAGGCAATGGAGATCTGGAAGATGAGGCCATGCCAGTCCAGCAGTCCTGGAGCACTGACCTTTGTCCTCCTCATCCATCCCACCCTGGCCCGAAACCCAGCCAGGGGAGGGCAGGCGGTGTCATTCACTGCCCCACTCTCCTCCCCTCCCCAGGGGACAGGTACTAGGGACTACGGGCTGCCCCCTACCAAACAGGAGAGGGGCAGGTGCCACCATGTGCTCCTCTCACGCCACAGTCTCTCTGGAGCATCCAGTCTGTCCACCTGCAAAGAGGAGGGAGTGCCGAGTGCCCGCCTGACAGGCTGCATACAGGCTGGGCCTGGGGTTGGTTGGGGGCTGGGCAGCAAGCACACAGCCTCCAGGAGAGTTAGAGCTGAGGCCGGGCACACGGGGCACCCACCATGACCTCTGTAACCAGGCGGAGATGGGGCGGGGGACCCTGGTGAACCCCAGCCGCCGCTGCAGTCCTATGCCTTCAAGTGGGCACTTGGCCGCCAAGGCACCGGAGTGGTGGACAGTGACAGCAGTCTATGGGTGCCGCTGAGTCCTCCTCTGGACATGGGGACAGTGCCAAGACAAGGCAGTGCTTCCTGCTTTCAGCCAGTCCAGGCTGCCCATCCCTCTTAAGGAGACCAGTCACCTGACACCTGGGACTCACCCCCTGCCTGCCGCACCACCCCCCCGCCCCCGCCCCCGCCCCAGCCATCTGAGGACAAGCTGCCCCTCGCCCTTCCTCCAGGCATTCCCAGATGCTGCCCGTGCAGTGCTCACAGGCCTGTGCAGACACATGGACAGGGAGGGAAGAGGGTGAGGCGTAGCCATGGGGCTGCGGGGTGGACACACTGTGTTCTCGGGAGAAGAGCAACTGTGTGTCTGGGACTCCAAACAAGCACCCGGGTGAGAAGAAAGTCACGTGTCCGGCACATACTCAGATCTGGGAGAGACCAGACCAGCCCGGACCTAGCAGAGACAGCCCTCCCCTCCCTCCATGAGACCAGGGCTGAGGAGAGGAGCCGGACAGTCTGAGCTGGGTCCATGGACTCCCCTGGGAGAGCCCAGGGGGTTGTTCCAGGAGGGTTGGCCCTCAAGCTTCCCGGATGAGTTGAGAGGCCCAGGGCCCGGTTTTCCACTCAGGAAGGGGCCCTGGCCTTCTTGTCCAGGCCCTCGGCCTCACAGCACTGTCCAGTCGGCCAGGCCCCCCACCACCTGAGCAGCCCCCTCGAACCCCCTCAGCTTGTCCCAGACAAGCTCCTGTCCTGCCCTCCAGCCGTCTCTGCTTTAGTCTTCCCCATCAGTGATGATAACCCTCTGTTTCTGATGTTCAAGCGCCAAAGCAGTCATCCTCGGCTTCTGTCACTCCACACCCAATCCATGTGCACGTGGGGATGGCCGCCCGCTCACCCCGAAGGATCACTGATGGCCTCTCACTTGAGTCAGCACCACCCAAGGGCTCCCGGCTCCCACCCCTGAAGCCTGTTCTCAGCAGCAGGCCCCTCACCTCAGGTCCCAGGTCCCACTGCGAGTATGACCAGAGGCCTGACGACAGCCTGTGGCCCCCCGCCCCTACCCCCAAGGCCCTTCTTTGAACACTTGGCACGTTCCTGCCTTCACCTGCCCTGGCCGCTGACCCTCCCTTCAAATGTCCCCAAGACCAGGCCCCTGGATTCCTCTGGGCTCTGCTCAGGGCCGCCTTCTCACTGAGCTGCCTTGATGGCCCCGCTGTGAAGCTCCACTGGCACCGTGGCCCCCGCAGCTGCCCCACCCCCAAAACTCATCCCCTTCAAACACTGTGTCTGTCGCTTGTCAACCTCACTGAATGTGAATTCAACCGAATAGGGTTTTTCTGTTTTGCCCACTGATAACCATTACCTGGAATAATGCCCAGTACATAGTAGGTGCTCAAACATTTGCTGAACGTGAGGTGTTCTATTTGCCAGCCTCCGGGCTGCTTCAATACCCTCCACTGTTTGCGTTACAATTCATTTCTAGAACTTCTACGCGATAGGAAAGCTCGTGTCACCGGACCTCGGTGGCACGCACCTTCACAGGCTCACAGGTCCCCGAGTCCTGGGACTCATTAAGCCCCCCCCAGCCTCCTGCCCCTCAGTTGTGGGGGGCGGGGCTGGGGCTCGAGCTCCACGGGAAACACTGCTGAGCAGGGTCACATCTCCAGGCTGCCCTGACCGACCCCACCCCCCGTGACCACAGCCCAAGGGAGGCCCAGGCCCTGCACACCACGGCATCCGCCTGTGAACCACCCGACAGCAAAGCGTAACTACAGCACCAGCACAAAGGCCCCACCCTTCCAAAGGTCTCCAGGGGTCCCCCTCCTGGACTGTTGCACAGCCTCTGTCCCTAAGGCCCCGTGGGTTGTGGCTATGGCTCTGTCACCACTAGCCCAGTGGGTCTCAACAAGTCACCCAAGGGTGGTCCCATGGGGACTGATGGGGCTTTGAAGGTCCCAGGACACAAGAGAGGGGAGGCACTTGGAAAACCCCAAATACCAGCTGGCAATGGGGCCCAGGATGTCCTCATATGCAGTTGGGGTTCATTTACAGAGGGGTCATCTGCCTACCCTCTGGGTGACAACCGCCACTTTGTTTGCAGTGCTTAAGCGCCAACGCCGGAACACCAGCGCTGGGGCTTTCGCAGGTGGATTCTGAACAAGCGGAGACCTGGTGGGCTGCATGAGGCTGGGGGGGTACATGGGAGCGCATCTGACCCACAGGCCAGGCGGGTGTTGGAGAAGTGGGGTGAGGAGGACTCCCTGTTCCTGCCAGGCCTGCTCAGGGGACGGGGGTGGGTTTGAGGTGCGCAGAGGGTTTGACGGGGTCCCCAGGGCCGTCCATGAGGGTGGGCGCTGATGATTATCTTACTGTGCTTGTGCTCCCGGCACGTACTGTGTGCACCCACGATGCTGATGTCAGGAAGTGAAAGAAAGAGCCCCTTGTTCTTTTTTTTTTTTTTTTTGAGAGTTCTGTTTTATTCGGCGGAAATTTTTAGGACTTAAGCCCAGGAGGCAGCATCTCAAGGAACCCTGAGCGAACTGCTCTGAGGAGAGATGGGGGAGCAGGATATATAGGAGTTTGCAACAAAGGGCAGGTAGTCTGCACGTCAAAAGATTACTGTTAATTAAAGGAAACAGATATCTCAAGTTAAGGAATTTAGTGCTTTTCCACGTATGGGAAGATGCAAGAGTCTGGAGCCCCTTGTTCTTGAGCAGAAGAGGCTTCTGCTCCAAAGGGCTCTGGCGAGGCCGTCGGGCTGCAGGTCTCTTCAGGGCTGACCGGAGGACCACTGCCAGCAGAGCCAGCTTCTTGGAGCTTTCCCACCTCCCCGCCTGTGGCATGCAGCACAAGTTTTCTTGGAGCGAGAGGCAGAAAACGCAGATAAAAGTAATCAGCAACCCAGAGATAACTGGTCGATACCCTGGGGCGTGATCTTGGCCCGTGTTTTCTGTGTGAGTGTCACCAGCACCCTGCTGGACCTGCACACTCACACATACAGATGGGGTTGTGCTGTTTCCCACTGAAAAACTGGAAACACCCTCCTCCTGTAGCTCTGTCTGTTCATTCTGGACAGCAGGGTAGGTAAAGTCGTGACATATATACTGTTTAATTAACATCTTGCTACTGATTGGACATTTACTCTTTATTAAACAATGCTTCACACATTCATTGAAGCTAAACCGTGTGCACATCTTTACAAACTTTTTCCCACTCACAGATGATTCTGATATTGTCAGAGAGCTTCGAGAATCTTCCTGCCAACCGACCACAGAAAACCAACAACGCCAACTGACACTGATTATGCCAAAAGGTGATACAATTTTAGAAATACTTTTAAGTTGGGATGCTACTTATAACACTGATAATTCCATGCTATTACGACAATTTCTGGAGCCGATTAACCAACACGGGGTTCCCCTGGGCCTTTGCTTACAGGGTTCTGCTAGTCATCCCAGAGGACAAGGCAGGCTGAGGGTGTGGGGGTGACCAGGGTGGAAGCCAAGTGGGCATGAAACCAAGTTCCCCCACAACCCAGCTCCTCTGCCGAGTTTATTTTATTTATTTATTTTTAAGGAGTGTTTATTTATTTATTTATTTATTTATTTTTGGCTGTGTTGGGTCTTTGTTGCCACGTGCGGGCTTTCTCTAGTTGCGGTGAGCAGGGGCTACTCTTTGTTGCGGTGCGCGGGCTTCTCATTGCGGTGGCTTCTCTTGTTGTGGAGCACAGGCTCTAGGCACGCGGGCTTCAGTAGTCGTGGCTCATGGGCTCTAGAGCACAGCCTCAGTAGTTGTGGTGCACGGGCTTAGTTGCTCCACGGCACGTGGGATCTTCCTGGACCAGGGATTGAACCCGTGTCCCCTGTATTGGCAGGCGGATTCTTAACCACTGCACCACCAGAGAAGTCCCCTCTGCCGAGTTTATGATGAACCTCTCTGTCCAAAATGTTATTCCCTTTTCTTGTCCAACACCTGTTCCCTCAAGATTGACGCGTATCAAAGAAAAGGGGGGACTGAAACCAAGCACGACCCTGTGGGGCCCTCCCAGGCACAAAAGCCTTTCCGTGTCCCTGCTTCTTGTTTGTAGGAAAATGTCTTCAGCCTCCTAGACCTTCCCTGAGTTCCAAAGGGCAGATTCAATTATTGATACTAATTAGGGCGTGAGGGAATGCAGAAAGCAGCAACAGTGCAGCATGGGGCAGGGGCCCGGCTCCTCCTCATGGGAGGCACATAACAGTCTGACATATACCTCTGAGTGCTTCTGCAAGGACTAAGGCCCCCACCCAGGTGGAGGATGGTGACTTCAGGCTGAGCACAAGCAGTGGACCCCAGACCGGTTAGAACCAGAAGACTGATGATTGAGATTCTGGGAACGCCACCCTTTTACCTCCCCACCAACCAATCAGAGGAAGGTCACACACCCTGCAGACCTCCCCCCAAATTTTACCTATAAAAACTCTTACCCAGGACTTCCCTGGTGGCGCAGTGGTTAAGAATCCACCTGCCAATACAGGGGACACAGGTTTGAGCCCTGGTCAGGGAAGATCCCACATGCCGCGGAGCAACTAAGCCCATGTGCCACAACTACTGAGCCTGCGAGCCACAGCTACTGAGTCCATGTGCCTAGAGCCTGTGCTCCACACAAGAGAAGCCACCGCAGTGAGAAGCCTGTGCACCACAACAAAGAGTAGCCCCCACTTGCCGCAACTAGAGAAAGCCCGTGTGCAGCAACAAAGACCCAACGCAGCCAAAAATAAATAAAAAAACAAAAACAAACAAACAAAACAACTCTTAACCTGGGGGAGGGATGGATTGGGAGCTTGGGATCAGCAGATACAAACTACTATATATAAAATACATAAAAAACAAGGTCCTACTGTATAGCACAGGGAACTATATTCAGTATCCTGTGATAAACCATAATGGAAAAGAATATGAAAAAGAATATATATATATCTGAATCACTTTGCTGTACAGCGGAAGTTAACACAACATTGTAAATCAACTATACTTCAGTTAAAAAAACCCAAACCCACTCATCCCCAGAAACCAACAGGGAGTTCGGGTTTTTGAGCACGAGCTCCCCATCTCCTTGCTCAGCCCTGCAATAAACCTTTCTCTGATCTAAACTCCCATGTTTCAGTTTGTGTAGCCTCACTGTGTGTCAGGCACATGAACTTGTGTTTTACAACAGGTGTGGTTGGGGACATTGTTGTACAGCACTCGGCAGCCTCAAACACCTCCTCCTCCTAACAGGGGTCTCCAACCTACAGACAATCAGGTCTACTAAGATCTTCTTTTTTTTTTTTAAACATTTTAAATTTTATTATTTATTTATTTATTTTGGCTCTGTTGGGTCTTTGTTTCTGTGCGAGGGCTTTCTCTGGTTGCGGCAAGTGGGGGCCACTCTTCATCGCGGTGCGCGGGCCTCTCACTATCGTGGCCTCTCTTGTTGCGGAGCACAGGCTCCAGGCGCGCAGGCTCAGTAGTTGTGGCGCACGGGTCTAGTTGCTCCGTGGCATGTGGGATCTTCCCAAACCAGGGCTTGAACCTATGTCCCCTGCATTGGCAGGCAGATTCTCAACCACTGCGCCAACAGGGAAGCCCTACTAAGATCTTCTTAAATGGGAAGGCCCCAGAGTTGGTCTGAAGTTCCCAGGTGGAAGCGGTGTTTTCTGTTTCAAAGCAGGTGAGTATCTCTCTGATCACACAGCAGCCTGGGCCTGCAGAACCCTGGAGGAAGGAGCGGCTCCAGCCTGGCCCCACTCGTGGTGCATGACCCTCATGGCCCACCTGCTCCCATGGGCAGCGCAGGTGTGCTCCAGGTGTGCTCTGTGCTGCATCCAGACCGGCCTTCTTCCCACTAGCAACCGCCGACCAGGGATCTTGTGCTGTGATCCCCCACCAGCCTTCTTCCCTGGTGGCTTCAACTTCTACGTCCTCTGCTCTGAGGACCTGGTGTCCCCCACCTCAGCAGCCACGTCAGAGCTGCACCTGGGGAACAGCCTCGGCAGACCCCAGCTCCTGCCCCACCGCCCTCGCTCCCTCGGTGGTGCTGGCTCTCTGGCCTTGCAGAGAGCCATTCTCTGCCGAGTTCACACCAGGGGCGTGGGGTGAACCCCGATGCCGACCGTCTGCCTTGAGCTCCGATGCCAGCCCTGGGGCTCCCCCACCAGCAGCCATGTCTGGTCTCGTGTGCTCCTCAGACCCAGCTGAGAACCTGGCCTCCCACTCCCCGAGGAAACGGATGCAGCCAGAGGGGCCGCATGTGCTGGAGGCCCAGAGTCAAGTGTAGTCTAAGAAGTCTGAACTCTTTTTTTTTTTTTTTTTAAGGCCGCACCATGAGGCTTGTGGGACCTAAGTTCCCCAACCAGGGATAGAACTTGTGCCCCCTGCAGTGGAAGTGCAGAGCCTTAACCACTGGATCTCCAGGGAAGTCCTGAAGAAGTCTGAACTCTTAATGAACCACTTTGTTTTTCTTGCATAATAGTTTATATACAAAAGTAAATATATATTAAGTGGTTTATAAAGAAAAACCAAAAAGTTACTCAGTAATTTTAAAAGCTTACTTGATCTTTTTTTTTTTAAATTTTTATCGGAGTATAGTTGATTTACAATGTTGTGTTAGTTTCTGCTATACAGCAAAGTGATTCAGTTATACATATACATGTATCCAATCTTTTTTAGTTTCTTTTCCCATATAGGTCTACTTGATCTTTTTTGTAATTTTCTGTTCTGTGCCGGATAATCCCGGTACCCACAGTCTGTCTGGGCAGGTCTAGCTCTTACTAACGGGGCCTCATTTCCTTACACATTTTGTCAGTGTTTTTATGACGAGCTCAGTTTTTCTTGGAATGGTATCTGTCAGAATTCTTTGAAGCCTTGCTTGAAGGTAGGTTCTCCTTAAGAGGACTTGTGGGGCTTCCCCGGTGGCGCAGTGGTTAAGAATCCACCTGCCAAAAAAAAAAAAAAAGAATCCACCTGCCAATGGAGGGGACACGGGTTTGAGCCCTGGTCCAGGAAGATCCCACATGCCACAGAGCAACTAAGCCCATGCGCCACAACTACTGAGCCTGCGCTCTAGAGCCCGTGAGCCACAACTACTGAGCCCATGTGCCACAACTACTGAAGCCCGCATGCCTAGAGCCCGTGCTCCGCAACAAGAGAAGCCACCATAATGAGAAGCCCGTGCACCGCAACGAAGAGTAGCTCCCGCTCATTGCAATAAGAGAAAGCCCGCGCGCAGCAACGAAGACACAACGCAGCCAAAAATAAATAAATGTATGAATAAATTGGAAATTGTTTTAAAATTAAATTCCTTACTTGAGGGTTTTTTAATACATGAATTTGTGCTACAACCATCTGAGGGCCGGCTTGCCAGGCCCAGTTTTGTCCTCTTAATCTAGCACCGTGGTTGCAAAGAGCTCTTTCTGTTCCTTTTCACCCAGTCTCTCAACGGAGGGCTAGACAAGGCTGGAACAGCCTTACTCATCCTTGCACTGACCAGGGACACTTTTGTCGGCCTCTGCGTCCTGCAGGGAGTGAGAGCCACAGCGCAGTTCAACAGGGTTGGGCAAAAGTCAATCATGTCCCTCTTCCTTCCTGGAGTTTTTTATCTCAGGCTTCTTTGCTTACTTGTGGGCCCACTGATTCACTTTGTTTGTTTCACCCTACATTTTACTGATTCACTTTGTATGTTTCACCCTACATTTCATGTTTTTCTGGTGACAGGTTTGTGGGTGCCTCCTCTGCGGCACGGACAAACCCAGGCTATTTTCGCCTGCACGGAAAACCACGTCTGTGTGAGGCTGTCACTCACAGGAAGGACTACAAGAATACGAAGGTCGCTGCGTGTCCAGGAAGTACCGTGCCCAGGGAGGCGACACAGAGTCAGGACCACCTTTCAGTGCTTTTTGTGCTAATATTTATAAAGGAGGTTGGCCAACAGCAGGACAGAATATCCTGGTCGCCTCAGGCCCCTTAATGCCGGCATCCTGTAATCAATCAGGGTTTACGATTCCATTAAAATATAATTTCACATTCTGTAAATTACTGAACAGCATCTCCAAGTTTAAACAGACACACAGCCCTAACACAATACCACAGGCCTTGGAAGCCTTTCTGGCCTACAAAATACACCTTTCAGTTAAATCTTGACAGCAGGATTTAGGGTGTGAACGCACCATAATCTGTCTAATCAAGACTTTAAAGTGAAGACAAGTACTGGTGAGGTGGTGCAGAAGCACGCTGCCAACCCCGCGGGGTTGCCATGGGGTCGCTTATGCCCTGCCCGCCACTCCCCACCACGTCTCCAGGGGGTCCTCCCTGCCATAGAGTCCAATGTTTGTTCACCGTGATTTCCAGAGTCTAACACGCATGGGACATACCAGCCCTGACACATGCTCGCTCCCTTGTCGGGGACTCGCGGGCAAAGAGAAGTCGGGAGGGCGGCTTCCCAGGAGGAGCGGGACTCAGGCTGCAGGACACAGGCAGGTTCAAGTGAGGGGCGGCGGTAGCGGGAAGGGTCGGACTGAAGGCTCAGGAGGGCATGGGAGGACCGGCCCCGCCTGTAGAGGCTGGTGGGGGCGAGACAGGTTGTAAGGGAAGGTCCGGTGAGTTTGGGATCTGCTGTCACGGCCAGGTTTCTGGGGCTTGTCGGAGGTGGGCGAGAAAGAGCAGCCAGCTCTGAGGAGGCCTGACCGCTGACCTTCACCCCCGGCTGTGGACGTGAGCGGCTTCAGGGGAGCCCACGCTGTAAGAGGCCACCTGTACTCCAGGCGCCCTGAGACGCGGTGCCTCCCCGAGGCGTCTCTAATGATCCAATAGGACCGCTGGGGGATGGAGGGAGCAGCACAGAGGTAAGCACAGGGGGCACCGGACTGGGAGGGGGACCGTGGCATAGAGGGTGCCCACCGGGGTAGATTCCTTCCCGCCATCCTGCCATCTGTCACTTCCTGAACCCTCACAGCATTTGAAATACACACTGGCTGTTTTGAGGGCAAAAATGAATTTCTACCGTCTGAGTGGACACTGGGTGCCCAACCCAAGGTCAGCTCAGAAAACCACTTCCCTTAAGGGGACCTTCCGTAGTGAGCTTCCATTGCAGACCTGAAGCATTGGCCGCCCCCAAAGCACTGCTCAGAGGCTCTGTGGGGACTGTCCCAGGGCGGGGTGGGGGAGGGGTGGGGGGTGGGGCGCGGCTGTGAGTACCAGTCTCGGTGACAACGCGAGGGCTAGCTTTCTCTAGTTGTGGCGAGCGGAGGCTACTCTTCATTGCAGTGCATGGGCTTCTCATTGCGGTGGCTTCTCTTGTTGTGGAGCACAGGCTCTAGGCGTGCGGGCTTCGGTAGTTGTGGCACACGGGCTCAGTAGTTGTAGCTCGCGGGCTCTAGAGAGCAGGCTCAGTAGTTGTGGCGCATGGGCTTAGTTGCTCGGCAGCATGTGGGATCTTCCCGGAACAGGGCTTAAACTTGTGTCCCCTGCATTGGCAGGCGGATTCTTAACCACTGCGCCACCAGGGAAGTCCCCGTGTCTTTAGACCTCGGTTGGGAGAGGTGACTTGGGGAGCACAGCACCTGCTTCTCCAGCCCCCATCACAGGGGCTCCACGCTGGAGGGGAGCTGTGTGTGCTCAGGGCCGTGGCGGGGACGGTGCGGAGAGGCCAGGGGGGACTCGGAGGAGGTGGGGGAAGAGTTCGTTTCAGCTGCAGGGGGCCTGCAGGTGGGCGGAAAGGGAGGTGAGCCCTCAAACTATACGCCTGAGGTCCACGCTCTGAAAGGCTGAAGTTAACACCGCGTCTGACAGAACAAGACAGTCTCTGTCAGAGGCTCACATCACTCACTGTCCCACTGAACAGCAAGAGAACAGCAAGACCCAGCACCAGGACCCTTGGGGACGGCCAGTTCCAGCACGTTGGCTGGGTCCCTCCCCGTCTCTGGGCTCCACTGGGATCTTGGGAGACTCTTCCAGCCCCACTGCCCTGCGCTCCTGGAAACGCTGCCAGGGCAGGCAGCAGACAGGATCTCATAACCACAAGACAGTTGATCGTGGCAAAGGCCCGAGTTGTTCAAGGTTGTGCTGGGGACGTGAGACTCTTCAAGAATCGGAGAAAGGACAGTGGACGAGAGGCCACCCCTGCTCTCATCAGAAAAGCTTCAAGTTCCTTTCATCGAGTGGAGAGGTGCCGCAGCTAAAAAAAGTCTGGGAAACTCACAAGCAGAGGTGGATCAGACACATGAAACAAGGGTCAGGGAGGCCAAGCGGAGGAAACAGGTGTGAACTTGGGGGACAGTGGGTCCGGCTGGGCAGAGAGAAGGGGGAATCCCAGAGATTCAGGCAAGCGGAGGGAGACCAGGCAGGAAGTAGGGCTGACGCAGCGAGAGCAGGGGCTCCTGCCGGTCAACATGGGGGGCCTGGAATCCCCGCCTACGGGCACCTTAGGTATATGGGAGCTTAGGAAAGTTCTCCTCGATGGGTGGGTGGGGCTGAGGACCTAACAAAGGGCTGTTCCTGCCCAGGTGACGAGGGCCTAGTGCACCGCAGGCGTGAGCTTTGCTATAGCTGGGCGGTGGCAACAAGAACGGAATGGGGGCGCGGACGGGGGCCTATTAATGTACGAGGCTTCTGATGAAATAAAATTCGTATTTTAAGGCAAGACAAGCAACATTGAAATAAAATTTTTTCTCTGCCCATTTGAGCCTCCTCCCTCCCCTCCACTGTACATTGTGTATCTGCATTAAGCATGAACCAGACTCCCCAGTGGCAGAAATACCTGCTCAACCACAAAGATCAATTTTTCTCCTTCTGGTGCCAGCCATGTAACTCCTTAGGAGGTAACATTCCTTTCTCAGTTCTGTAAGGGGTAATGATGATCCAACCCTGGCCTTGTAGGTGCAGACGTCTTTGGTGACTTATGTACAAGGCCACATATTCATTTCCCTTAAAGACAGCTACTGGTGCAGAATAGACTGGTCAGACGACCTGGGGAGATACTGGGCTGGAGTTCTCAGCTTAAATACTCACTGATGACCTTATTAATGTCACTAGCTATATTTCTGCCTATTTTACAAGATTATTGTTTCTTTTCTTTTTTAAAATAAATTTATTTATTTTATTTATTTATTTTTGTGTGCGTTGGCTCTTCATTGCTGTGCGCGGGCTTTCTCTCATTGCGATGAGCGGGAGCTACTCTTCGTTGCGGTGCACGGGCGTCTCATTATGGTGGCTTCTCTTGTTGTGGAGCACGGGCTCTAGGCATGCGGGCTTCAGTAGTTGTGGCACGCGGGCTCAGTAGTTGTAGCTCATGCGCTCTAGAGCGCAGGCTCAGTAGTGTGGCACATGGGCTTAGTTGCTCTGCGGCATGTGGGATCTTCCCGGACCAGGGCTTGAACCTGTGTCCCTTGCATTGTCAGGCGGATTCTTTTTTTTTTTTTTTTTAATATTTGAATTTTATTTTTTTTATACAGCAGGTTCTTATTAGTTATCTATTTTATACATATTAGTGTATATATGTCAATCCCAATCTCTCAATTCATCACACCATTACCACGCACCCCGCCACTTTCCCCCTTGGTATCCATACGTTTGTTCTCTACATCTATGTCTCTATTTCTGCCCTGCAAACCGGTTCATCTGTACCATTTTTCTAGGTCCACATATATGCGTTAATATACGATATTTGTTTTTCTCCTTCTGTCAAGCAGATTCTTAACCACTGTGCCACCAGGGAAGCCCAAGATTATTGTTTCTTTCATGACCAAATGTGTGACTGAGCCTCTGAGAAAAATAATGATGACTAGAAGACCTGAAACAACTGACCAAATATATAGTTCTGTTAAGATCAGGGATTGTAATAGTGTAGCTCTAGATGTGGGAAGAAGCAACAACAGGGCAATAACAGACTAGTAGAACAGGCGGCCCGGAGGCCTTGGGCTACCGTTAGTTAACAGGGTCTAGTCTGGTAACAGCACATTGAGTGGCCTATCAAGGAAATCCTCACCTGACCTGGGAGTGAGCATTCCTAACACCATGGGACAAATCGGTCATGAAATGCCTCCCAAACCTTGGTCGAAATTAAGGCTGAAAGGGAAGGGACTGTAACATACAGAATGTTGCCCACTACCCAGTTCTACAAGAATCAAGTCATTAACCACTGCAGTCGCTGACCTACCTGAAAGGAATTCAGGGTGAAGATCGGGATGAGGCACTTTGTGCTCTGGGAAAACTGGCAGAACTGGCCCTCAGAGACCTAGATATTTTCAGGAGAAAATTTTTTATGAATTTTTATTGCCTCTTCCCATACTTAGAAAAGCACTAAAACTATTAACTAAGGTAATGTGTTCCTCGTGAATAGCAATAACCTTCTACCAAGCTGGGTGCTTGGTTGCACATATCCCTTCGCCAAAATCACATATATACTGGCCTCCCCTCTTTCCTCTTTTTTTTTTTTTTTTTAAAGGTGTAGGCTTATTTATTTATTTATTTTTGGTTGTGTTGGGTCTTCGTTTCTGTGCGAGAGCTTTCTCTAGTTGTGGCAAGTGGGGGCCACTCTTCATCGCGGTGCGCGGGCCTCTCGCTATCGCAGCCTCTCTTGCTGTGGAGCAGAGGCTCCAGACGCGCAGGCTCAGTAATTGTGGCTCACGGGCCTAGTTGCTCCGCGGCATGTGGGATCTTCCCAGACCAGGGCTCGAACCCGTGTCCCCTGCATTGGCAGGCAGATTCTCAACCACTGCGCCACCAGGGAAGCCCCCCTCTTTCCTCTTTTTTAATTTTTGTTTTATTTATTTATTTTTATTAAAAAATTTTAAAAAAATTTTATATTGGAGTATAGTTGATTTACAATGTTGTGTTAGTTTCAGGTGTACAGCGAAGTGATTCGGCTATATATATATATATATATTCTTTGTCAGATTCTTTTCCCATTTAGGTTATTACAGAATATTGAGTTCCCTGTGCTATATAGTAGGTCCTTGTTGGTTATCCATTTTATGTATAGTGGTGTGTATCTATTAATCCCAAACTCCTAAATTATCCCTCCCCCCTTTCCCCTTTGGTAACCATAAATTTGTTTTCTAAGTCTGTGAGTCTGTTTCTGTTTTGTCCATCCACATCCCCCCTTTCCTCTTTGGAACAGTCCTCAGACCTTTCTGAAAGATTGTCTCTGGGTTATAATCCTCAGGTGGGCTTGACTAAAAGTTTCCATTTCTTTCTTAGATTGACTATTGATTTTTTTTAACAACAGTTCCAATCATTCCATATCCCCGCAAATACTTATTTTCCATTTTAAAAAAATTACCACAATCCTAAGTAGTTCATTGTGACTTTGATTTGCAATTTGCTAGTGACTAGTGATGTTGACCATCTTTTCATGTGCTTATTGGCTATTTGTATATCTTCTTTAGATAAATGTCTATTCAAGTCTTTTTGCTCATTTTTTATTTATTTTTATTTTAAAATTTTTTTCTATTTTTTCACATCTTTATTGGAGTATAATTGCTTTACAATGGTGTGTTAGTTTCTACTTTATAACAAAGTGAATCAGCTATACATCTACATCTATCCCCTTATCTCCTCCCTCTTGCGTCTCCCTCCCACCCTCCCTATCCCACTCCTCTAGGTGGTCACAAAGCACCGAGCTGATCTCCCTGTGCTATGCGGCTGTTTCCCACTAGCTATTTTACATTTGGTAGTGTATATATGTCAGTGCTACTCTCTTACTTCATCCCAGCTTACCCTTCCCCCTCCCCATGTCCTCAAGTCCATTCTCTACGTCTGTGTCTTTATTCCTGTCCTGTCCCTAGGTTCATCAGAACCATTTTTTTTTCTTTAGATTCCATATATATGTGTTAGCATACGGTATTTGTTTTTCTCTTTCTGACTTACTTACAGTCTCTAGGTCCATCCACCTCACTACAAATAACTCAATTTTGTTTCTTTTTATGGCTGAGTAATATTCCATTGTATATATATGCCACATCTTCTTTATCCATCCGTCGATGGACACTTAGGTTGCTTCCATGTCCTGGTTATTGTAAATACAGCTGCAATGAACATTGTGGTACATGACTCTTTTTGAATTATGGTTTTCTCAGGGTATGTGCCCAGTAGTGGGATTGCTGGGTCATATGGTAGTTTTAGTTTTTTAAGGAACCTCCATACTGTTCTCCATAGTTGTTGTATCAATTTACATTCCCACCAACAGTGCAAGAGGGTTCCCTTTCTCCACATCCTCTCCAGCATTTATTGTCTGTAGATTTTTTGATGATGGCCATTCTGACCGATGTGAGGTGATACCTCATTGTAGTTTTGATTTGCATTTCTCTAATGATTAGTGATGTTGAGCATCCTTTCATGTGTTTGTTGGCAATCTGTATATCTTCTTTGGAGAAATGTCTATTTAGGTCTGCTCAGTTTTGGATTGGGTTGCATTATTTTTTTTGATATTGAGCTGCATGAGTTGCTTGTATATTTTAGAGATTAATCCTTTGTCGTTGCTTTGTTTGCAAATATTTTCTCCCATTCTTAGGGTTGTCTTTTCATCTTGTTTATGGTTTCCTTTGCTGTGCAAAAGCTTTTAAGTTTCATTAGGTCCCATTTGTTTATTTTTATTTTTATTTCCATTTCTCTAGGAGGTGGGTCAAAAAGGATCTTGCTGTGATTTATGTCATAGAGTGTTCTGCCTATGTTTTCCTCTAAGAGTTTTATAGGGCCTTACATTTAGGTCTTTAATCCATTTTGAGTTTATTTTTGTGTATGGTGTTAGGGAGTGTTCTAATTTCATTCTTTTACATGTAGCTGTCCAGTTTTCCCAGCACCACTTACTGAAGAGGCTGTCTTTTCTCCATTATATATTCTTGCCTCCTTTATCAAAGATAAGGTGACCATAGGTGCATGGGTTTATCTCTGGGCTTTCTATCCTGTTCCATTGATCTATATTTGTTTTTGTGCCAGCACCATACTGTCTTGATTACTGTAGCTTTGTAGTATAGTTTGAAGTCAGGGAGCCTGATTCCTCCAGCTGTTTTTCTTTCTCAAGATTGCTTTGGCTATTTGGGGTCTTTTGTGTTTCCATACAAATTGTAAAATTTTTTGTTCTCATTCTGTGAAAAACAACATTGGTAGTTTGATAGGGATTGCACTGAATCTGTAGATTGCTTTGGGTAGTATAGTCATTTTCACAATGTTTATTCTTCCAATACAAGAACATGGTATATCTCTCCATCTGTTTGTTTCATCTTTAATTTCTTTCATCAGTGTCTTATAGATTTCTGCATACAGGTCTTTTGTCTCCTTAGGTAGGTTTATTCCTAGGTATTTTATTCTTTTTGTTGCAATGGTAAATGGGAGTGTTTCCTTAATTTCTCTTTCAGATTTTTCATCGTTAGTGTATAGGAATGCAAGAGATTTCTGTGCATTAATTTTGTATCCTGCTACTTTACCAAATTCATTGATTAGCTCTAGTAGTTTTCTGGCAGCATCTTTAGGATTCTCTATGTATAGTATCATGTCATCTGCAAACAGTGACAGTTTCACTTCTTCTTTTCTGATTTGGATTCCTTTTCTTTTTCTTCTCTGATTGCTGTGGCTAAAACTTCCAAAACTATGTTGAGTAACAGTGCTGAGAATAGGTAACCTTGTCTTGTTCCTGATCTTAGTGGAAATGGTTTCAGTTTTTCACCATTGAGAACGATGTTGGATGTGGGTTTGTCATATATGGCTTTTATTATGTTGAGGTAAGTTCCCTCTCTGCCTACTTTCTGGATGGTTTTTATCACAAATGGGTGTTTAATTTTGTCAAAAGCTTTTTCTGCATCTATTGAGATGATCATATGGTTTTTCTCTTTCAATTTGTTAATATGGTGTATCACATTGATTGATTTGCATATATTGAAGTATCCTTGCCTTCCTGGGGTAAACCCCACTTGATCATGGTGTATAATCCTTTTAATGTGCTGTTGGATTCTTTTTTAAAAATTATTTATTTATTTATTTATCTGGTAAGAGTAAATATATTTACTCTTAAATATAAATAAATTTATTTATTTATTTTTGGCTGCGTTGGGTCTTTGTTGCTGTGCGCAGGCTTTCTCTAGTTGTGGCGAGCAGGGGCTACTCTTTGTTGCAGTGTGCGGGCTTCTGATTGCGGTGGCTTCTCTTGTTGTGGAGCATGGGCTCTAGGCACGCAGGCTTCAGTAGTTGTGGCTCGCGGGCTCTAGAGCGCAGCCTCAGTAGTTGTGGTGCACAGGCTTAGTTGCTCCACAGCATGTAGGATCTTCCTGGACCAGGGCTCGAACCCGTGTCCCCTGCATTGGCCGGCGGATTCTTAACCACTGTGCCACCAGGGAAGTCCCTGTGCTGTTGTATTCTGTTTGCTAGTATTTTGTTGAGGATTTTTGCATCTTTTGCCCATTTTTTAATTGGGACATCTTTTTGTGGCTGAGTTGTAAACTCTCTCTGTTTATCCTGGATACTAGACTCTTATCAGATGCATGATTTGCAAATACTTTCTCCCATTCTGTAGGTTGCCTTTTCACTTTCTTGACAATATCCTTTGATGCACAAAAGTTTAGTTCTGATAAAGTCCAATTTATCTATTTTTTCTTTTGTTGATCATGCCTTTGGTGTTGCACCTAAGAATCCATGGGCAAATACAAAGTCATGCATATTTCCTGTTTTCTTCTGAAGAGTTTTATAGTTTTATCTCTTAAATTTAGGTCTTTGATCCACTTTGAGTTAATTTTGTATATGGTGTGAGGTAGGGGCTCCACTCCATTATTTTGCATGTGGATGTCCATTTGTTACAGAGAACAAATGGATGGTCTGAAGTTTATCCCTCATAATAAACCATTCATAATAAGTAAAGCACCTTCCTGAGTTCTATGAGCCATTGTAGCAAATTACTGACCCTGAAGAGGGACTGTGGGAGCCCCTGACTGACAGCCTGTAGGTACAGGTGGCCTGGAGCTTGAGACTGGGGTCTGAAGGGGTGGGGAGTCTGGCAGGAGTATGCACCAACCCTGGGTGTTAGCGTCAGAACACAGTTGGATTCTTGGACACCCAGTTGCTGTCCACAAAGAACTGGAGAATTGTCTGATGTAGAAAAACCAACACCTTTGGTGTCAGAAGTGGCGAGAGAGTAAAAGAGGTTTAGCTTGGATTTTTTTAATCGTTGGTTTTAATTCTGTCAGCAAAGCATAAACAAGTGACACTGTGATTTATAGTCTTTTACTTTAAAACATTTTATCAAACATGATGATCTCCCTGTAAATAGGCATGATTCCCAAAGGTATTAACAACTTTATTGAGATATAACTCACACACCATGGAACTCATTTGTTTAAAGCACGCCATTGAAGTTTTTAGTTTTTCACAGGATTGTGCAGCCATGATTATAATATAATTTTCAACACTTTCATCACTTAAGAGGAACCTCATTGGCCGTCAATCTCCATCCGACCGTCACACTGCACCCCAAGTTTAAGCAACTACTCACCTATTTTCTGTCTCTATAGATAACTATGCTGAACATCTCATCTAAGTGGAATCGTACATCTTTCCCTTAGCTTATGTCCAAGGTTAATCATGGTATAGCATACATCAGTACTTCATTTCCTTTTATGATCAAATTAATATTCCATTGTATGGACATACATTTTATTTATGTATTTATCAGCTGATGGACATTTGGACTGTTTCCACTTTTTGGCTAGAATAAACAGTGCAGCTATGAACATTCATGTATAAGTTTTTAGTAGTAATTTTTATCTTAATGTCTATTTTATCTGATATTAATATGGCCAATCCAGCTCTCTTCAGAGTACAGTTTGCATGGTATATCTTTTCCATCCTTTTACTTTCAATACATTGTGTCCTTGGGGCTTCCCTGGTGGCGCAGTGGTTGAGAATCTGCCTGCTAATGCAAGGGACACAGGTTCGAGCCCTGGTCTGGGAAGATCCCACATGCCACGGGGCAACTAGGCCCGTGAGCCACAACTACTGAGCCTGCGTGTCTGGAGCCTGTGCTCCGCAACAAGAGAGGCTGCGATAGTGAGAGGCCCGTGCACCGCGATGAAGAGTGGCCCCCACTTGCCACAACTAGAGAAAGCCCTCGCACAGAAACGAAGACCCAA
Source organism: Balaenoptera musculus (assembly GCF_009873245.2). Lineage (NCBI taxonomy): Eukaryota > Metazoa > Chordata > Mammalia > Artiodactyla > Balaenopteridae > Balaenoptera > Balaenoptera musculus. The sequence goes on from NC_045798.1 coordinate 27,456,823, forward strand.
CACAGCCAAAAATAAATAATTAATTAATTTTAAAAAATATATATATATATAGTGTCCTTGAATTTATTTATTTGTTTATTTATTTATTGTTTCTGTTTTGTTTTTTGGCTACACCATGTGGCTTGCAGGAACTTCTCCAACCAGGGATTGAACCTGGGCCACAGCAGTGAAAGCCTGGAATCCTAACCACTAGGCCACCAGGGAACTCCCTACTGTGTCTTTGAATTTAAAGTTTGTCTCCTGTAGACAGCATACAGTTGGATCATGTTGTTTTTAAAAATATTTTGCCAATTTCTGCCTTTTTATCAGAGTGTTTGATCCATTTAATACAACTATCAATAAGGTAATATTTCTTCATGTCTTACATCTTTTTTGTTTCTTTATTCTTTCATTACTGCCTTCTTTTGTGTTAAATAGATATTTTCCAATGTGTCATTTCAATTACCTTGTTATTTCTTCTACTATTTTTAGTTATCTCCTTAGTGGTTGCCTGAATATTACAATTAACCTCATAATTTGATTTGGATTCATACCAATATCATTTCAACAGCACACAAAACCTTTGCTCCTGTATAGCTCTGTGCCTCCTTCCTCCTTTGTATTAGTACTGTCATACAAATTACATCTTTATATACTTTATATACATATCAACACAGATTTATAATTATTGCTCAATGTAGTTGTCTTTTAACACAGACAGGAGGAAAAAGAGTTATAAACAAAAAATACATTTACAGTCTTGTAATATTTACCTATCTAGATACTTATATCAGGACTCTTTATTTCTTCATGTGGGTCAAGTTCTTACTTGTGTCTTTTCATTTCCACCTGAAGGACTCTCTTTAGTATTTCCTACAAAGCAGATCTGTTAGAGACAAGTTCTCTCAGTTTTTGTTTACCTGGGAATGCCTTAATTTCCCCTTCAATATTTGAAGGATAGATTTGCTGGATACAGAATTTCTGCTTGACAGTCTTTTTTTTTTTTTAACATCTTTATTGGAGTATAATTGCTTTACAATGTTATGTTAGTATAACAAAGTGAATCAACTATACGTATACATATATCCCCATATCTCCTCCCTCGTGTCTCCCTCCCCCCCTCCCCATCCCACCCTTCTAGGTGGTCACAAAGCACTGAGCTGATCTCCCTGTGCTATGCAGCTGCTTCTTCCCACTAGGCAGTCTTTTTTTTAAAGCACTCTGAATATCTCATCCCACCATGCTTTCTGATGAGAAATCAGTTGTTCATCTTACTGAGACCATTGTACAAGATTGGTTTGCTTCTCTTTTGCTGTTTTCATGATTCTTTGCCTTTTGATGGTTTAACTGTGATATGTCTGGGTGTGGATTTCTTTGAGCCTCCTGGTTATGTACATTAGTGGGTTTTTTAAAAATCAAATTTGGCACGTTTTGGCCATTATTTCTTCAAGTATTCTTTCTTCCCCTCTCTCTTCCATCTGGGACTCCCATTACATGTCTGTTGGCCCACTTGATGGTCCACAGATCTATGAGGCTCTGGTTTTTTGTTTTTTTTTTTTTAATACTTCCTAGTTCTTTATTGCTAATGATCTATGTGGTGAGACGTTGGTCTCATACTTTAGTTTTTTAGATATGGTTTCCATTAGTTATTTAAACATATTTAAAATAGCTGATTTAGTCTTTTTTTTTTTTTTTTTTTTGGCCACGCCATGTGGCATGTGGGATCTTAGTTCCCCAACCAGGGAATGAATCTGTGCCCCCTGCATTGGGAGCATGGAGTCTTAACCACTGGACCGTCAGGGAAGTCCCCTGATTTAAAGTCTTTTAAAAAGTAACTCTAGGGCTTCCCTGGTGGCGCAGTGGTTGAGAATCTGCCTGCCAATGCAGGAGACACGGGTTCGAGCCCTGGTCTGGGAGGATCCCACATGCCGCGGAGCAACTAAGCCCGTGAGTCACAGCTACTGAGCCTGCGCTCCGCAACAAGAGAGGCCGCGACAGTGAGAGGCCCGCGCACCGCGATGAAGAGTGGCCCCTGCTCGCCGCAACGGGAGAAAGCCCTCGCACAGAAACGAAGACCCAACACAGTCAAAAATAAATAAATAAATAAACTTAAAATAACTGCATCTTAAATGCTTAAAAAAAAAAAAAAGTAACTCTAACGTCTGGGCTTCCTCAAAACAGTTTCTATTCACGGCTTTTTCTTCCCTGAATATGGAGTATGCTTTGCTTCTTCGCATATTCCGTAATTTTTTTTTCCTGAAAACTAGACATTTTAAATGCTATGATGTGACAACTCTGGAAATCAGAGACTCCCTGCCTTACTTGAGCTTATTGCTGCTGTTTGGTTTAGCAAATTTCTTGAACTAATTTTGTAAAGTCTGTGTCATTTGTCATATGTGGTCAGTTAAGTCTCTACTCAATTAGCTTAGTGGCCAGTTAATGAGCTGAAAGAGATTCCTTAAATGCCTTGAATCTCAGCCTTTACTGAGAGGCTCTGCGTGTGCTGAAACATGTCTTCAGTGCCCTGGAAGGCAGTTTCCAATTTTGCCTTGGCCTCCAGCCTACACTTCCTCCTTGTGCATAGCCTCGAGGTCAGCCAGAGGTGAGAGCTCAGGGCCTTGTCAATTCTCTCTTGGACGCGTGCACGGCCCTATGCATGCACAAGGCCTTCTAATTCCCAAAAATATGTTGAAGCTTTTGAAAGCCCCCCTATGAACATCTCATTCCACAACCACTTTTTAATTTTTTTGCACCCTCTGCCCACCATAAGGGCCAGCAACATCCAAATCCTTTCAGAGGGAAGCCAAAGGTAGATAGTAATTCAAGGTAATAGATGATGCACCACAGAAAATGTCCTGGTATAAAATTACTCCTTTCACGTAAGCCTTGGCAATCAGACCCAAACAATCCCTGACATGGGTGACAGCATCATGTCATTTCATGGGTAGGAGCAATGGGAATGTCCATTACCCCAGATGTGATGTGAAGTTTCCCACAAATACGCTGCCACTCCAGCTTCACCCTCAGCCCCGACAACCAGAAATAACTGAGGCTATAGGACCTCTCACTGGAAGGTTCTGTGACTATAAGTAAGTGCCTTAAATTACATCAAAGAACCCCCAGGTCGGGGCTTCCCTGGTGGCGCAGTGGTTGAGAATCTGCCTGCTAATGCAGGGGACACGGGTTCGAGCCCTGGTCTGGGAAGATCCCACATGCCGTGGAGCAACTAGGCCCGTGAGCCACAACTGCTGAGCCTGCGCGTCTGGAGCCTGTGCTCCGCAACAAGAGAGGCCGCGACAGTGAGAGGCCCGCGCACCGCGAAGAAGAGTGATCCCCGCTTGCCACAGCTAGAGGAAGCCCTCGCACGGAAACGAAGACCCAACACAGCCCCCAAAATAAATAATTAAATAAATTTAAAAATTCAAAAAAAAAAAGAACCCCCAGGTGACCCAGAGAGAAAAACTTGTCCGTACACCACAGATGAAGGGTTAGACCCCAGGTACGCCAACTCTTCTGAGACAAACGCCAGGCCACCATCTCACTCTCCTCTCCCCGACAGCAGACGCCCAGCCCAGCACCAAGTCCTAGCCACTTCACCTCTAAAATCTGAAGTCTCGCCTCTCCTGTTCATCTGCAACACCACCGCCTCCAGCTAAAGCACACAGAGACTCCCAAGGTAGAGAGAAGTATTCCTTCCATTTCTGTTCACTCCTCACCTCTCTCCTTCACGTCTCTGCCCCACATCATGCTGCGTGGCTTTATTCCGATATCTGCCTGTCAACTAGCCTCTCGGCCTCCAGTCTCACAGTGGCCCATCTCAACATCACCCACTGCAAAAGGGAGGATGAATCACAGGACTCTCACTTTAGAAACTGCAGCAGAATCCCCACCGCTTGCAGGACAGAGCACCCCCATCTCTCCTGCTTTGCCCGCTAGCTGCTTCTTATACTCCCTACAGGTACAGTCATAGTGGAGGACCACAACCTCTCAGAAGGAGCAACACTCTTCCAGTTCCATGCCTTTTCACGCATTTTCCTCTCAAAGTGAACTTTCACAGCTGGCAAAATGCAGCTTAAAGGCCCCCTCTACTGTGGGCCCTCCCTGATTTAGGGTATCATCTGACGCCCCCACAGCACTCTCTTCAAATGTCTGACAGTCGGCTAAGTACTAGAATCCTGCAGTCCCACCTTCTCTACTGGGCTATGGAAGACCGATCAATGGCCCAGATTGGCTAATAAGAATCTAAGACCAAACACCCTACAGTCGTCAAATATCTGAGGACTGGATTAGGAATGAAAAAAGAAACCATGGCAGACAGTTGCTGTTTTCATTATAAAAGGACATGGGTTAGCAACATTCCACTAAAACTCTTAAAATAGAGACCCCCAAACTTCATCCTATAAACTTATAGGTTCTAAGTGGCTCTACCAAAAATCCTCAACAATTCACTTCTTAAAACTGTGCCAGAAATAATTTATAGATTTAATATTAGTAACCTGATGGGATACAGTAGCTGATGAGGCAAAGCTGAATTTAAATACTTATATGGTCCGGGACTTCCCTGGTGGCGCAGTGGATAAGACGCCATGCTCCCAGTGCAGGGGGCCCGGGTTCCATCCCTGGTCAGGGAACTAGATCCCACATGCATGCCGCAACTAAGAGTTCGCATGCCACAACTAAGGAGTCCATGAGCCACAACTAAGGAGCCCTGGAGCCGCAACTAAGGAGCCCACCTGCTACAACTAAGACCTGGTGTAACCAAATAAATAAATAAATATTAAATAAATAAATAAATACCTATATGATCCAAAGTTTGGATTTCTTTGTAACCTCTACTTCTTTCAGTCCGGGGCCTACTTCTCCTGCCTTACACCTACACCAACTTAAATATTAGGCCTTGATGGTCCGTCAGGCCAGGCCCTGAAGGCAGCCAAAGCTCACCTGGGCCGAGACGCCAAGAGGAGCAGTCCCTCCGGGTATTCACCCGCGCGGCAGTGGATGGCCTGGTGCCCCGTGAGACCGGTGTGTCCATCCAACATCTTGGTGGGCTCAGAGTCACCTCATGCTCCGGGGTAGACTGTGGTCTCCGTCACCAGGACAATGGTGCTCGCAAAGACCCATTTCCATAAATCCCCCTTTCTGCCATTGTCTGAGACTTCGCGCTTTACTCTTTGTCTCAATATTAAGGATTTGAAGCATCTTCCCAGCTAGTATTTAATGTGAGGGAGATTAGAGAAAGATAAATTAAAAATTAGAAAGACAAATTCTACTCTCTTAATTCTGTATCCTTCTATTACTTTAAGACGTATTACTTACAGCTAGTCTGATTAAGAGGAAAAAGAAAATGTCTTGAGTAGTAATTAACCATGTTAACTTCTAAATATTGACAAGAGCCTCCTAGGCATTACCTCCTTCTCAGAAGAGTGTAAAAGTGTGTCAGTATTTATACTCACGTTAGAAAATATGTTGAAGGACTTCCCTGGTGGCGCAGTGGTTAAGAATCTGCCTGCCAATCCAGAAGACACAGGTTCTATCCCTGGTCCAGGAAGATCCCACATGCCACCGCGCAACTAAGCCGGTGTGCCACAACTACTGAGCCTGTGCTCTAGAGCCTGCAAGCCACAACTACTGAGCCCACGTGCCACAACTACTGAAGCCCGTGCGCCTAGAACCTGTGCTCCACAACGAGAGAAGCCACCGCAATGAGAAGCCCGCGCGCCGCAACTAGAGAAAGCCCGCGCACAGCAACGAAGACGCAACGCAGACCAACGTTAATAAATAAATTAATTAATTAATTTTAAAAAATCACTTCTGTGGTGTGATGCCCAGGGTGTGGCAGTAATTTAAAAAAAGAAAAAAAGAATAAAGGAATTTTATGGCCTGTAAATTCCACCTGAATAAAGTAGTCAGACACAGAAACAAAGGCTGGGCTGCAAGTGCAACTCCAGGATAGGGCTGCCTTCCGGGGTCAGACAGCCCAGGCTCAGGGGAAACGTCCTCCAGCTGGAAACCTGGTCAAGCTGTCCTCAGACTGGCTAAAAATAACTTGTTTTACATGCAGTACAAACTATCTAGCATCAGAACAAAAAACAAAACAAGGACCAAACCCCTTTGGGAATCAACCTCAGGACTGCGGTCCTGGCGGTGAAGGGGTCCCGCCACGAGGGGGCGCCATCCACTGCCCCGCGCGCCCACCTGAGCCTGGCCACCTGCTTGGCTGGCAGCAGCCTGCACCCCACGTGCCTCTAAAAATGAAGGGAAAGAGGTAACATTTGTGAAGAGAAGCACACACGAATGCTCAGAGGGCAGTGTTTCCTAATAACAGCAGGAATATCACACTTGGGCCGTGATACAAAGTCACAAACTCTACAAAGGGGCACGAAGACCCCGGTCACACATTCATGTTTTGTGTTTACAACTCTTTAAAAATATAAAAACCACCCTTAGCTTGGGGGCTAAGTCTGCTGATCCCGCAGGCAGAATATTAATATTCCATGAAAACAGCAGCAATGAGGGATTCTACCCGACTTCAGGCTCTTTGGGTCAAGGGTGAAAATGCATCTCTGAAAATATCCACCAGCAATCCATCAGTGGACGGTCTGAAGGGCCCAGGGTGAGCGAGTCTGCTCGGGCAGCTCCAGAAGGAACTCTCAACCAGGTGGGAGCGGGCTGCAAAGCAGAGCTTTTAAACAAGAGCCCGATGGACTTCCCCAGCCGTCTAGTGGTTAGGGCTCCGTGCTTCCACAGCAGGGGACGTGGGTTCGATCCTTAGTTGGGGAACTAAGATCCCGCATGCAGTGCGGCGTTGCCAAAAACAAAAAAGAACCCTGTTCCCCCACGAGCCCTCAGCCAACACGGGCGCCCCTGATCGTCCAGGCTCAGACCCCCACCCCCACGAGTTCACACCAGCCCCCATGGAACAGCCCAGGCTTGTGAAACAGTAACAGTGTAATTCAGTTACCTGTGTAATGCTATCACTGTACAAATACTTTTTTAAAGACAACTTTGCTCACTTTGGTGTGGCCTCCATTTGCCAGCAACATGTACTACAGGGTCCAGGATCCTCCTGTGGCCTCAGGGTTGCAGTAAGAACAGGAGAAAAGCCTTAAAATGACATCACATTGGTCCTACAGCCTCACGCTTCCTCGTGCAAAAGAAAACAGCAAAAAAAAAAAAAAAAGAAAAACAGCACCGCACGTGGTTCCAGCTGCAGCAGCTCATGTGAACACGGAGAGAAGAGGGGCAGTCGGGCACCTGGAGGCGGGCCACGCTGCCCTCCCGGAATGGGAGCCACTCACAGAGCCCCCGGGGACCGAGATGCAGTGAGATGGGAAGGCCGCTTCAGGGCGTGATCCAAGCACAGACGACAACCAAGTCACTGTGCCTCCCCTGAAACACCAAGAGCTCCCCCTTGGCTAAAATGAGTGGCTGCTGTCTCTTCACCCATCCCAGCTTCACGCTCTCTCCAGTCTGCCCCCCCCCGCACCCCACCACTGCCGTAGGGAGGGTTCCTGAGATGCCCAATCAGAGAATCACTCCCCTCTCTGACAGCGTCCAAGCTACAGCAAACTCTGGCTTCCTCAGACCGTCCCCCAGACTACCCAACGGAAGCCCAGATCCCATCAAAGCCTCTTCTTAACACCCTCTTACCCAGGCCCACGCCCCATGGGGCTCCTGGTGGTCTCCGGCTGGAGGGACGGACAACATGCAGATGCCGTGTTCTCTCTGCCCCCACACCCACACCCCAGGAGAGCCGCATGTTAAAGGGCCCAGGAGACCAACAGGCTGGGCATCGCGAGACCCGTGGAGCACACCAAACAGCAAACAGCACGCTAGACAGGGTCTCTCGACAGTACTGTAAAAACAGAAAACGCAGAGGAGCCAAAAGTATCATTAAGAGTTCAGGAAGTTTAATAACTTCAATTAAACTTAAAACAGTTTACAATACTTACACTACATGTTCAAAAAAATAGTGACAAGAAATAGAGCTGAAAACAGACAAAAGATCATTTCGAATAAAAATTATTCAGCTATTTCTTTTTGAATAGAAAGGTCTTCACTTCCAGATGTCCCTCTACCTACTGAAATGACCAAGTAGACCCTCTTTCTGTAAAAAAATAGAAGCAACGCAAAGCTAATATTTGGCATTCACAAATTTTAGGTCCAGAAAGCACTTTCACTTTTCAAAGTAAGTGATAAAGATTTCACGTAAAACACTAGCAAGCCTGGTGTATACATAATCCTTTCAGTTCCTGAATCCTGGCAGTAGGGAAAGATTCTATGTCCTCAGAGTAACTAGGTTTCAAGCACCCGAGACCCCAAGTCCAGGGAAGTGAAATTCTACTAATGCCCGACGGCCCCGTCATTGGCACATTTCCCAAGTGAAGCAGGATCTGGATGCACACTCCAGGTTGCCTGGACAACCTCCCTCACCCCCATCACCCAATCTTCCCCTCTGAGGTCAAGAGTGCCTGCAGGGAGAGGCATGGCGCTCCCTCCCTCGCATGCATCTGGACGTAGGGGTGAGGGCACCAAAGCTCAGGGCCTCTTATTGAACAGGACGCGCAAGACACAGCTTATGCTAAAACTTCTGGAGTTTAATGCTATTGATGACACTTTGCTGTGAGTGTATGACGCTTGTTCAATATAAAAGGTAACAAAGCAGGTGAGGTAAATGCTTTTCTGAACATCCGTCAGGAGTACCTTCCAGAGGCTGGATGCACGGTGGCTCTGTCTGCAGACTGGCCGTGCAGCAGGCGCCGTGGGTCACTCATGCCAGCGTTCACCACCTGTGCCGGCTCGTCCTGGGCACACGGAATCCTGCCAGGTCCCATGGTCAGTATGCTGAAGCCAGCGTCAGCTGGATTAAGTCCCAGGTTTCGAAGCTAAACAGAAAAGAAGCATTTGATTAAAGTAAGTTTTTCCTCTCTGAAACAGATCAGACCTAGACCAGATAAGGGATCACAGCAAGTGACTACTGGAGGCCAATGCGAACATGCGTCTCTATGCCTTTAACAGGTACAGCCAGCACAGCAGCGGCAGGCTTCCAGGAGCTCGCAACCCTGAGGGGCTGAACACACGGGAACCCACGGGAGTAAGGATGACACCAGCAGGGGGGAGCCCAGTCACGACCATGGCGAGCCAACGGGAAGGAGGCCTTGGGGACGGGCCCAGAAACTGGTTTCCCCAAAGGAAGCAATAACAAAGACCCGCCCAAGAGCTTTTGCTTAAAGCATTCCCCTGCATGTCACAAAGTCTAAATCTACTTCCATGGAGCTTCCCTGGTGGTGCAGTGGTTAAGAATCCACCTGCCAATGCAGGTAACACGGGTTCAAGCCCGGGTCTGGGAAGATCCCACATGCCTCGGAGCAACTAAGCCCGTGCGCCACAACTACCGAGCCTGCACACCACAACTACTGAAGCCCGCACGCCTAGAGCCCGTGCTCCGCAACAAGAGAAGCCACCACAATGAGAAGCCCGTGCACCTCAAGGAAGAGTAGCCCCCACTCAACGCAACTAGAGAAAGCCTGCGTGCAGCAACAAAGACCCAACGCAGCCAAAAATAATAAAATAAATAAATTTAAAAATACATATATTAAAAAAAAAAATTAGTGATTTGAGTCCAGTTCCTCATGTAAGAGCTTATACACACATTCGTGGCATTGGGAAAAGTCCAGTACCTCACAAACGTAAGATGGTGTCTTAACATCTGGGAACCATGGATGCAAAAATTAGCCAGAGACCATTAGAACTAGAACAAATGAAGACGGTGGTTCTAGCCGGGTGGGATCCTGCAGTCTCTGGAGACAGGAAGGGACAGCTTTAACTCCAACGACTCGAGAACCCTGATGGGCTGGGACCCGGGATGCTAAACACAGCACAACCCCACAAAGAATACCAGATATCCCTGAGTTTTACTCCACGTGCAGAAAGAGTCCCGAGATGCAGTTTTCCATTAGTCAGTAGAAATAACCAAGGACTCTGATTCCCAGAATAATCAGTCTGGTAGGTAACCAAGCTACACATTTAAAACAGCCCATATCAGAGTTAATAAAAGTAGACAAGGGACCTCCCCAGCAGTCCAGTGGTTGGGACTCCGCCTTCCAATGCAGGGGGCACAGGTTCGATCCCTGGTCGGGGAACTAAGATCCCACATGCTGCGTGGTGCAGCCAAAAATTAAAAAAAAAAAAAAAAAGTAGACAGGACACTCTCTCACAATCCTCTTGGTTCTCTAGACCTGTGATGAAACGAACCCAAATTCGAATCTGACGCTGAGGAAAACATAAAAGAAACTGCGCATCTGAATGTCCTGTGGCTGCTCTACTGAAGGGACCGCAGCCTGGCTGGCAGGGCCACAGCTGTGCTCACACAGGTCGTTGGTGACAACACTAGCTTCTCATGTCAAAGAGCCAGACGCCCCACGGGGTCAACACCTGGGCTGTCACCTCCGGGCCTTGTTCCTTCTGCGTCTGTCTTCTCCCCAGGCTCACTCACTGCCGATCCCAGGGCCCAGCACATGGATGTTATATAATTAATTAGTAGAGAGGTTACTTGTTCTAGGCAGTCAAGAAAATATGCAGTTTAAGAAAATATATTTTATATTTCAAACTTATTAGCAAGCCTTTTCCTATGTTCGAGGAAGCTCTGTAAATGAGGGCTTATGAAAAATGGTGATACTAAGGTCTTTTCTGGAACGTACCTAAACTTTAGAACTAGGTTAGTTCAGGATAGTTTAAAAGCTACATTTTTAGTGCATTACAGACTTCTCTCAAATTACACCACAGCAAGTTTTCTCTATTTTAAAACCAGTGCATAAGACCCTATATTTATCCCTGTTGAATGTCATCTACTTGGATCCCAGGCTGTCAAGATCTGCTTGGATTCTAATTTTGCCCCTGAACCTCGCCATCCCAGCTCCGTGGCGCCCTTCCTCAGCCAGCCAGGGGGATGGTCACCTCCCCTGGCACAGAGGGTCCAGTGGGCCTCCAGCAAGAGAGGCGGCAGAAGAAAATGAACAGGCTAAAAGCAGCGGAGGAGGTGAAGCAGCGAGGGAAAGAAAAATCAGGACGAGCAGGGAGGCGAGGACACATTTCCAGGACGGGGTGACAGGGAGCCAACAACTACCATCCCAGGGGATGTTAGTAAGCAATTCTGTCAAATACATGCTGGGATATGTATGTGATTTTTTTCCCCCTTGGCCACACCGTGCGGCATGTGGGATCTTAGTTCCCCGACCAGGGATCGAACCCACGCTCCCGGAATTGGAAGTGCGCAGTCTTGACCACTGGACCGCCAGGGAAGTCCCAGTACAGTATGTGATTTTAAAAGAAATCTTCAAACCGTGTTAAGTTACAAAAGCAAAGCCCAGGAGAATATTTTTACTATGATTCTTTTAATCATTTTTTTGAAAATATAATGCTTTCCTTAACAGTTTCTTATGGGGAGAGAGACCCCCCTGGTTGCAGAGTTTCCATTCATACTTTTTATTTGGGGCAATTCTTCCATGCACACTTATTACTTTAAAGTCTGTTCCAAACACTTCTGCCCCAGCTACAGGACGCTGAGGAGCCTGGGGAAGCTTGGCTAAGATCACGTGGGACATGACACCTCCATCAACCCAACAAAACTCAAAGAGCACTGGGAAGCATGTGCGGTTTGGGGATCCTGAACATTTAAATTTGTTTTTCCAAAGATGCCCGACTCTAATCCATCCGATACTCGGTCACTCACCTGCCACACACTCACTTTGTAAACAAGAAAGTCAGACGCAAATGATCAGTCCAGCATCTACCTCCAGTATAAGGACCATCAGTCCGCCAACAGGTAAAATTTAACAGCTTACACAAGACCTTACAAAAAGCTTCATACAGATGTAGAACAACAATTCTAGGACACAGTAAGTCCACTGTTGTGCGTCTTAGAATCTGAAAAGTGGCAGAAATAGAGACACAGATGTAGAGAACAAACGTATGGACACCAAGGGGGGAAAGCGGGGGGTGGGGTGGGGTGGTGGTGGTGGGATGAATTGGGAGACTGGGATTGACATATATACGCTGACATGTATAAAACAGATAACTATTAAGAACCTGCTGTATAATAAAGAAAGAAAGAAAAGAAAAAGAAAAAGAATCCGAAAAGCGAGGCAGCAACATAAACCAAGCATGTTCTGGGCGGACGTGTCCTCCCCCCAGAGCCCTGCCAGCACACTCGGATGCTCAACGTCTTCAGTTCAAGCTCAGCCCCCACGTGAAAAAGGCTTTGAACATCAACCTAACTATGAATAACGACTAACCTCTAGAAGACTGGTTCTCAGCTTCGTCTGGGAGGCAACGCCACAGTGCAGAGACTCGGATTCCCGCCCGAGGTGGCCCCGCCGGGTGCTGTGAAGTCCCAGCCACACCGAGAGGCGCTAATCAAGACCAGAGACTGCCGGGCTCCTGAAACTTACATGGGTTCCCTTGGCCAAGTCCACGTCTGTTAAGAGCATCACCTCTGAGCTCCAAGATCAGACCCTGAGGGACCAGTCTGTATGCCTCTGTGGGGGAGCTGTGCCACGTTTCAAAACTCTCACACACCAGCAGCTGCTTCCTGACGCAGCCGGGAGAGAATGCCTGGAGCTCTGAACAGAAATTCTCTGCCACCAAACGGTCCAGCCAGTCCTCTTGTGAATCAAGGCATACCCAGTTCTTAGCCCTTTAGTTTTTTGCCGTTCTCGGATATCACAAACAGCAACCGCCTTCAAACTCAGGTATCTGACTTTTTTTTAAGTTCAAATAGTACTTATGAGAAATGTTTCTGCAGCACCAGTCCGCCCCTCCAAACCAGGGTGACAGGATAAATAAAGCAAAATAACTCGCCACTGTCTGAAGCCCAAGTGGAGGGAACACCTTATTAGGACGCAAGAGACGTAACACGTGTGGCCTCTGCCCACTGCGTTCTGGAGAAGCTGACCATAGAGTAACGGTTCCTGCACATGTATTTGTTTCCCCACCGACCATTATAAAAGTATTGTTTTTCCTCTGGGGAAAATCATGTGGGACAAACTAAATTTAAAAACAGAAAAAAAATATTGTTACAATTAGATCACTTGTAAAGTATCTAGAATTATTTTTCTATAGGTGGCACAGAAACCAAGATCTAGAGGAAAAAGTTTAAACGAGGGGCTTCCCTGGTGGCGCAGTGGTTGAAAATCTGCCTGCCAATGCAGGGAACACAGGTTTGAGCCCTGGTCTGGGAAGATCCCACATGCCGCAGAGCGACATGGCCCGTGAGTCACAACTACTGAGCCTGCGCGTCTGGAGCCTGTGCTCCGCAACGAGAGGCCGCGATAGTGAGAGGCCCGCGCACTGCGATGAAGAGTGGCCCCCACTTGCCGCAGCTGGAGAGAGCCCTTGCACAGAAACGAAGACCAAACGCAGCCAAAAATAAATTAATTAATTAAAAAAAAAACAGTTTAAACGAATAGAACTGATATTTTATAGTCACAAGTCTACATCCTCCACTTCCTAATATTGTACAACTGGAGAACCGGTGTCCACTCTCTTAAAGGATTTTTGGTCTGGGGAGCGATCAGGTGGGGTGAAGGGCCCCAGGGGAGCAAGCTGGGGGCCTGGAAAAGCCCACGAACCGCGTCACCAGACAGTCCTCGTGATACCTGAACGGTCACCGACTATCCAAACATCTTATTAGGAAATCGCTTTCACTCCTTCACGGATCTGAGGGCCTGCTCGGCCCCGGGCAGTGGGTTCCTGGGCTCGCGGGCCGGAGGGAGAGCAGCGACCACACCACGGGATGGGGCGTCCTCAGGGAAGCCCCCAGACCACGGGCGCAGAGAGGAGGCCCCTCACCCTGAAGGTCAGGGCCGGCCTGGGGTGGGGGGCGTCGTCTGAGCAGAAACCAAAGACTAAGCAGCTGGTGGCTGGGAAAGAGGGGGCGAGGGGGGAGCGTGTTCTGCAAAGAGGCAGCAGCACGTGCCGAAGCTCACGGGCCAGCGTGGGGGCTACAGAGAAGGTGCTGGAGAACACGTGGGGGGGGGCAGCGAAAGGGGCTTCCCGGGGCCCCGCGGGTCCGGCCTCCTCACCCCGGGGCGACAGGGCCGCTCACCAAGGGACTTGAAGCGGACGGCTGTCCTCTGGGAAAACGCCTCTGCCCGGGTGCTGGGCAGGGACCCGGGGTAAGGCCGGAGGACGAAACCCAGGGACAGAGTCGGTGCAGTCCCCACCCAGGGAGGAGCGCGAAGCCCGGGACGGACACTCGGGCCCGAGGGCCGAGAAGCCCCCGCTGTCCGCGCACCGGGAGGCGACGTGTGGTCGGACCTTCGCCGTCCGCCCGCGTCCAAGTCTGAACCCCGGGGATTTTCTAGCCCGCGAACGCCGGGAGGCCAGCACGCGCGGCACCCGCGCCCCCACCGCACCGGGCTGGGGTATGCGGTCGGCGGCGCCCTCCGGGACCCTCGGACGGCTGGGACGCGGCCGAATGACCGAGCGCGACCCGTCCCCGCGCGGATTCCGAATCTCACCTGGAAGGTCCTGAGAGAAGCGCACAAGCTGCTGAGCAGGCAGGCGCGGAGCCACCAGCAGAGGCGCGCATGCGCACTGATTGAGGCGCGCATGCGCATTGATTGGCGCGCGCCGTGGGGCCTCGGGCCGCGTCGAGGGGCCTCTGTCCGCGCTCCCTCCGCCGGCCGCCCAGGGTGGGGGCGGGGTGTCTGCGAAAAGTAGTCCCGGGTGTGGCTGCCGGTCCTCCCAGTCCCCCGAGCAGGAACGAGTCTGCGCTGCCCCGCCGGTGCCCAGGGAAGGTGAAGGGGTCCCGGGTTGACCTCCGGCAGGTGTGCGCGGGCAGGTGAAGGGGTCTCGGGCCGACTCCTGGCCGTGCCCAGGGCAGGTGCGCGCGGACAGACTAGGCACGGGCTGCCCTCAGCAAGTTCCCCGAGTGACGGGGTTCCAGGCGGGAGAAGCCCAGTTCCGGCGCCCTTCCCTCGAGCCCTCCATGTGCAGAGAAAGGGCAGAGGGGGAAGGTCTGGACAGTTGAGTTCAGGGACATTTTTAAAATTCAGGCACAGATGGGCCAAAAACACCGCATAAGGAGTCTCGGAACTACGTGTGATGTGTTTACATGCAAGGCGCTCCTAAACATCTTTCCTGGCTTTGCACGTAAACATTTCTGGACACTGCTGGGTCAGAACATCGGTGCGGAGAACTGAGAGATCGCAAAGCAGCAGGTGGGCCACCGAAGGCGCGACGGTCACCTGGGTGGCCGGTGGCTGCACATCTGTAGTGGCAGGTCCGGCACGGAAAGCACACCTGGTTCGCCCAGCGGTCATTGTTTCCAGAGGCACCTTTGAAGATATTTTGCGCACAGGTGGCTCGGCTGCGTACAGGATGTTCGTCAGGGAAGGGGAGGCCTGAGCTGTTGGCGTTCCCACGCTCGGGGTAACCGATCTCCTCTGCGCTCCGCCTTGCTCCCCGGTAATTTTAAGAAATGAATGGGACACCGTGAATAACACAGTGATGGTGCAATTATTTGCACAACAGCTTCACAATCTAGCGGCCAAAAATATGTTAAAGAAGAAAACAGACTGTTCACTTTCAAATTGAATCTCTTTCCAGTGTGAGCCGAGACCTCTGCAGACTGCAGGTTCCACGTCTGCAGCCTCATCAGCTAACAATATGGACTCTGACTGTGGGTAGTACTACATTTCCCAAATCTCTCTATTTTGTCAGTAATGCCTATGATCCCAAGCACCCTTCACCCCAAACATTATATAAATCCTTTAGTATTTGTAGTATTTCATCCCCTAAATCCCCACCCTTCTCCCCACCCCACCCCTCCTCCCACCCCAGGGCTTTTGGAGGTCAAAACTAAAAATTTACAACCTAGAAGAAAGGAATTTTAGGAAAATTGTAGTTAAGCAAAATGACAGGATTGTTAATAAGTCAGGACCTCGCCCAGTGTCTTTATGTGTAAAGGAACTAAACGTCTGACTTGAAAAGGATTCTAATAATCTCACTGCTGGTAACTTGCCAAGTAATCCTGAAAAAAATCTTTAAATCCTTTGTGATGATTTCCCATCTTCACAATAGAAATGATGAGCTCCCACAACTCAATAAGATCAACAACCAAATAGAAAAATGGGCAAAAACATATGAAAAAATAATGCATAGAAAAGAAATATGACTGATTCTTAAACATGAAAAATAAGATCCTAACTTCACTCATAAGCAAAAGGCAAATTCTAGCTATCCTACAGTTATTCTTGCAGACCTTCATCCTACAAATAAAACTCTAAGGAAAATGAGTTCATGTTAAAAAATAATAATAAATAAATAAAATTTTAAAAAACCACTCAAGGAAACAAGTCACCACAACGAAGAACAAGGAGAACCAAGAGACAGATACTGTCACAGAGGTTGAGAAAATGAACTCATCACAGACTTTAAATTACTATATTTAATGTATTTAAAGAGCTAAATGACAAACTTAAAAATACACGTGGGAAAGAAACTGTAAAGAATGACCAAGCAGATCTGAAAAAGAACCAAATAGACATTCTAGAAGTGCAAAATGTAACAGTATAGTAAAGCCTTGGCGTAACATTCTAAGTGGGTCCAAAATATCTAATCATGTTGTTGTCAGTGAATAAAATGAGACTAGAGGAGGGAAGGTTGGGAATTCTGTCCGTCAGAATCCAGCCCGGTGACAGAAACCACACCAGCTGCTTGAACAGAGGGAACAGAATGTAAACAAGAGGTAAGGGAGAGCTGGAAGGGTAGGACCAGAACCCAGGTGGTGGTGGAGGGACAGGTGTAGGAAGGGCCATGCCCCCAGAGCTCGGGGTGAATGGGAAGAACGTGGAAACATTGCACCTTAGAGGAAGGGTCTGTAGAGTTGGAACTCAGCCCCTGGGGGAAGGAGGTGGACGGTTGGGGCCAGAGTTTACAATCCTAGAGGAGGGGTCCCCAGAGGTTGGGATACAGACCTCGGAGGAGGAGGTGCGTTGAGGTTGGTTTTGCAAGTCTTGGAGAAACTGCAGCCTGGCTTCAGCCTCTTGGGCGGGAAGACTCTGCTCTGCCTGGTGAAGAGGTGGGGCTGGGGCGATCCCGCCGGGATCAGAGCCCGCAGGCGCCCTCCAGCGCCCCTAGGCGGAGTCCGACTGAACATCTGCCAGCGTTTTTCAGAGCCTCAGCCCCAGCACCACATGGCTGTTTATGGAAGGGGGAAGGAAGGGAGAGCTGAAAGACAGAAGACGATAACGGGCACAGAAAACGTGTCATATCTAAATCCAAGTTCTCGCGGGCTTTCCGATACGTGAAATTAAACCGTCCCTGGAGAACTTCCGTTTCCGGAAAGCAGCAGAGAACCAACAAGGCGGTGACTGACAACTGGGCCAACATCCGGGAAACAGAAGAAGTGAGCAAGGTTAGCCGGGTATCAGGGATGCTTCTCCTGAGGGGCGTTAGCCAGTTCCAGAGCAGGGCCGAGAGGGCAGCAGCACCTTTAACACCCTCGCAGCCCTGGGAGGACAAAGTTTGGAGTCTGGGAACCACCACGGAGGTACCCTCATGTGGTATTTTGGACCCCAGGTTGTTTGGGACTCCGTTCAAATAACGTCAGTCCTTGCCAGCGGCAAATATAGGTTGTCTCAGGAGAGAGAGAACCTCATGATAGAGCTCAAATTATTTCTACAGTTGTTCATGTGCAGTGATCAGCATTCAATCAGGAATAAGCAGACGTCCAAGGAGAGAAGACAAATGACTGTAAACGAAGAGAAGTGACAAACAGACCTGCAGCGGGTCCAGATAACAGACTTTTTCCAAAGACTTAAAGGGCTATGTTTTATATGGTAAGAGGATGAAAGACAAGATTGAGAACCTTATCACTGACCTGAAAACTATGAAAGAAGAACCAACTGGACGTTCTAGAACTGAAAAATATAACTGAAACTGAAAATTCAATGGATAGTGTTGGTAGGTTACACACAGCTGAAAAGAGAAAAGTAATGAAGGTGGAGTTAGGTCAGAAGAATATACCCAAACTGAAGCACAGAGAGAAGAGGGTAGAAGATACATAATACAGTAAGACAGCCTGACCTTCATGGAATTGGGGTCCTAGAAGTGGAGAGAATAGGCAGAAGCAGTGTCTGAAGAGATAAAGGCTTGAAGTCTTTTTAAAATTGATGGAATACGTCAAGCTTCAGGTTCCAGAAGCCTTACAGATTTCAATCAGAATTCATAAAAAACAAAGCACACTTAGGCATATCATAGTAAAACTGCTGCGAACTTAAAAAAAAAAAAATCTTAAAAGTAGCCAGACTGAAAAAAAAAAATCACTTTCTAAGAAGCAATAATTAAACTGAGAACTGACTTCTCAAACTATAGAAGCCAGAACACAGAAGAATCATATCTTCAAAGTGGGAAAGTAAAATAACTGCTAACCTAGATTTTATATCCAGCAAAAAATTCCTTTAGGAATGAAAGGGAAATTATGACATTTGCAGACAAATGAGATGTGAGAAAATCCATTACTGGTAGACTTTAACCAAAGGAAATACTAATGGATTTTCTTTAGACAAAAATAATATGATTTCTAATGGAAGATCAGAGATGTAGGAAGAATAAAATTCAACAAGAAGAGTGTGTTGGTAAATCTAAATGAAAGTCGACTGTATAACACAAAAATAACAATGCCTTCAGGGATTAAAAACATATCAGAATTAAAATATATGAAAACTATAGTGTGTAAGTCGGGGTGGAATAAATGGATTTAAGGTATTCTAATATCAAAACCAAAGCATCGTCTGGGGCTTCCCTGGTGGCGCAGTGGTTGAGAATCTGCCTGCTAATGCGAGGACACGGGTTCGAGCCCTGGTCTGGGAAGATCCCACATGCCGCGGAGCAACTAGGCCCGTGAGCCACAATTACTGAGCATGCGCGTCTGGAGCCTGTGCTCCGCAACAAGAGAGGCCGCGATAATGAGAGGTCCGCGCACCGCGATGGAGAGTGGCCCCCACTTGCTGCAACTAGAGAAAGCCCTCGCACAGAAACGAAGACCCAACACAGCCATAAATAATAAATAAATAAATAAATAAAAATTAAAAAAAAAAAAAAAGCATCGTCTGAGAAAAGGATGCACAAAGGCTAGATTTATAGTACATTGAATTATCGATCCTACCTCTTAATCCCCTGCAGCGGTTTGTTCATCCACCCTCTTGCTGTGGCTTTGTGACAAGCTAAGGGGACCCCTTCACCCTTTGGGTCCCGGCGTGGCCCCGGGACTCACTTTGGTGGACTGAGTGTTAGCATCGTGATACCAGCAAAGGTTTCAATGCCCTGCGCTGTCTGACTTGCACTTCGGCACTTGCGCTGTGTCTGTGAGTACATGTCCCCAGTACCCACTGCCTTTCCAGCCTGAAGTTCAGATTGGAGCACGTGGAGAAGACCTGGGCCCAATTTGAAGCCTTGGCACAAGATTAGCGAAGTTCATCCAAACCCCAACCAACCCACAAGTGAGTGAGGGAAAAAAAGTAAATGTGGTTATAAACCACAGATGTTGAGGCTGTTTTATACGTAGCATTATTGTGGTAAGGAAGTTAGTACCCAGAAACAATGTACTTCCATAACAAAAAACAAATATGGGGCATTGCTTTGGGACCGGTTGGTGGGTAGTAAGAAACTGTTATACAAAAAAAAAGAAAGAAAGAAAGAAAAACTGTTATACAACCCTGAGAAAATGAAGATCTGTATGACTGACAAAATTGCCTGTGGTAAATGTTATGGGTTGAACTGTGTCCACCCCAAATTCATGTGTTGAAGTCCTAACCTCTAGTATCTCAGAATGTGACTTTATTTGAAGACAGGGTCTTTAAAGAGGTGATTAAGTTAAATGGGGTCATTAGGGTGGGGCCCTGCTCCATATGAGAGGAGGAGATTAGGACACAGACACAGAGGAAGGACCATGTGAGGACACAGCGGGGAGATGGTCATCTCCAAGCCAAGGAGAGAGGCCTCAGGAGAGAGAACCCTGCTGAGACTTTGACCTTGGAGTTCTAGCCTCCAGAGCTGTGAGAAAATAAACTCATTGTTAAACCACCCAGCCTTGGTACCCCTAGTGGCAGCCCTAGTAAACTACAGTAAACCTACAGTAACTTGTAAGAAAGAAAATATATCTGATGAACATACGGCAACACTGGGTGAGGAGAATGAGGCAAGTGCTGAAACCATGAGCTCTTGCCTCTAGCTTCACTCTGTAAGGCATGCCCTCAGAAAGGAACAGATCCAACTGCAAGCTGAATTTAGAAGCCCTGGAGAGGGTGCAAAAGTTGCAGCACTGGAAAATGAAACTATTTCCAAATCAATCAAATGTGAGCCTCTCGGGAAGACATCTGTATCCAAAACTCGGCCAGCAGGACAAGGATCGGGGTAAACGGCGACTCAAGGCATAGCTGTAACACACTTTGTTGGGGTGGCCCCTGGTAGAGCCTTTCGGCGGGGTAAGAGCACCGCTGTACTTCAGTGTGGTTCTATAGAAGCCTGCCCTGCTCAAAGTAAACTCAGAGGCATGTCGTGAAAAGAATTTGGGTTGTGGTTTTTGGCACGTGAAGTTGATTCATGACTGTGGCACAGGAATCAAGGAGGGAAACCCACTGCTGTGGTCGAAATGCCTGTGTCCCCACAAAGTTCATCAATGTGATGGCGTGGGAGGCGGGGCCTTTGGGAGGTCATGAGGTCATAAGGGTGGAGCCTGGGTGAATGGTGTTTGTGCCCTAATAAAAGAAGCCTCAGAAGGCTCCCTTACCCCTTCCACCCTGTGAGGACACAGCCAGAGTTTGGCAGTCTACAGCCCGAGAGAGAGCCTTCACCAGAACCCAACGATGCTGGCACCCTGGCTTCCAGCCTCCAGAAACGTGAGAAATAAATCTCTGTGGTTTATAAGCCACCCAGTCTGTGGGCATTTTGTTATAGCTTCCCAAACGGTCTAAGACACCCACAAAATTTTTGAGAGAGTGGCATTGGCAAAAGCATCACCCAGACTAGACTAAAAGGCAATGATGCCATTTGAGATGAAACAGACAACTGGGCCCCGAGCTCTCTGCTGGCTGAGGGTACAGAGAGAGCTGACCAAACACTGCAAGG